>NC_086318.1:25141459-25446459 GCF_036172605.1 Pelobates fuscus
TTATTCCAGAAGTTTGGTCCTTACGGGGTTAAAAGAAAATGGCACATTCTAGGATGACTTTCTGATTGGACCCATTTGGGTGTAAAATCTACAATCCCATCGCAAATATCCCACTTCCTGGGTTAATGAATGAACTATTTGACTTACAAGGGTTATTTACTAAGGGGAGACTTCAAAGTGAATTTGACTTTCAAGGCCAGAGTAACTGAACTGAAATCAATGCGGATTTAGAGTATTTTTCCAGATGGTCTATTTTGACTTTCAATTTGAATTCACCTAAAAATCTCTCTTTAGTGATAGCCCTGTTAGTGACACTTCAATATTTGTTGACTTAACTCCGCTTGACAGCTGCTCACGTTCACTTATACCTACAGGAACATACATGTGGTTTATTCCCTGAAATGAGACTTCAAAGTGAATTGTTATTACTATTAGAGCCAACATATTCTGCAGTGCTGTACAAAAGGTTTTCAAGGTGAAATTCAAATTTGAAGGTTAAAGTGGGAAACTGGGAGACGACTTAGAGATTTTATTTTTTTTTGCAGTTTCACTATTTTGACCTTTCATTTGAAAATTCGCTTTGTGAATAACGGTGATTGTAACAGCAGCAAATTGTATGTACATTTGCAATTAACTGTGTGCCTTTGATCTCCATTCAATGTGAACTTGAGTTAATCAGTGTTTACTTTGAGTTTATAAAAAACAAAAAAGCCTGAAGTCGCAGTTGTACTCCACTAATTCAGATAAGAAAAATACATTCTGTGCTTTTTATTTTTTTTATACAGAAGTGGAATTTCTGTAATTAAACACATTTCCTCTTAGATATATTAGTCGCCTGAAAGAAAAAAAAATTACATTAATCAGTACATTACAAAAAAAGTGTATATTTTACACTGTTAGCATTTATAAAATTCTTAAAGCGGCACTGTCACTCCGTACTTACCTCTTCCCAATCGTTTCATCTTCTCTTCCGCTTTCCTACTCTGTCGATCTTTGTTTCATTTTTCATCTATTTCGAGCTAAAAACACAAGATACTCCGTAGATTTCAATGCTGTATGCTCGCACTTCCGTGAGAGTACAGCAGTGACGTCTGCTCCCGGCAGCTGAACAGGACCGACGAGAAGATGACATTGCGCCCGCAAATGACAGGTTCAAGTAAGTAGAACTGACCTTTCCCTGACCCCCAGTGGCATTGTCATGTTAGGGGGACTTTGCAAAGTCCCCAGATGGTCCCCAGGTGATAATGCCGCTTCAATTGCACTTTTTCAGCTACACTACAAGCACACCCCAAGTGAAACAAGAGTGACTGCAGGTGGTCTGTATCCTCAAGCTTTTAAAAGTGTAAAATGGTAATAATTGATTTGGTTTTAGTATGGGGGATGGATGGAAAATGACATGGGCTACAGACAAACTGTGGATGACACTCAGAGTTTGGACAATAGGAGTTTGGTTAAAAAAATAAACCAAAAAAAAAAGAATCTCCATCTCCCCTCCATTCCCAACTTGTTTTGGCCTAAACGTAAGATTTTTGAAAAAAAAATACTGCTTTATGGTTTAGTGAATGAACACCTTAGTACTCTCTGTCATTAGGGAAATAAAGTAACTCAATTTAATCACCATGCTTAGAGCAAGATTAAATGCTGATCTTTTTATATCGATCTTTTATTACGGTAAAACTCCCATTCTGCGCTGAGGATTGGCTAGGTCACCAGTTACGCCAGCTAAAATAATCCGAAGTTCATTTTAAAGTGCAATGACTATAATCACTGATGTATATGATTGATCATAAAAAATGTCTTTAATAACGATAAATTGCTAATTTCTGTTGATAGCTTTAAGCTCACTGAAAGGTTAACGTTAATCTGTTATTCTTAAAATATTTTTTTTTAAAAAAACTTTATTTCCCCCTTTCCATGGAATTTAGAAAAAAACCTGAAAAAAAAGGTAGATGTTTTAGAGGTGTAAAAAGGTGTAAGAATTTTGTGTAATATTGATATGTGAATACCACTGCCAAAACTTATAAAATGATAAAATAAACTGAAAAAAGAAAAATATATTTTTTTTCATAGTTTTCTGTGTTTTGGTTTGTTTATATGTAAACCGGTACTTTTATTGAACAATTTCATTCTTATATTCCACCAATCACGTAGTGGAGTTCCATGAGGTTTCTGGTTAGCAGGACTCCCAACCGTCTTGGGTTCAGCAGAACAGTCACTATTTTAGGGACCTGTCCTGTCGTCCTGGTTTGCTTCCTTGTGGTCCAGCTTTAGGGATAACAGAGAAATGTCCTCAAAAAACCGTGTGCGTGCATTACTCGCTCATGCTATGCTTACAAATGGAATGCATTCAGCCAGGATGACCCATCCCCATTCTGGTGGGTATGCCTCCTTTGGGCAGCACCAGTTTTAGTTATTTGCGTCACTGGTCCAACTCTTTTTGACCAGCCCACTGATGTCCTGATGTCCTGTTTTGGAGGCTGGGAGATAGGGTTAGTTAGGAAAGCACAGGTTACAGAGATTGGGTAGGAAGATACAAGGCAGACAGGAGAGGGGCGTGTCATTCAAATTCCTAGTGACGAATATTGAAGTTTTGTTAAACACAGAATTGTAGCCAATTTTCAAAACTGAGGCTGTAGCAGAGTTGGATAATTTGTCTCCATGGAGAAAAAGGAGAAACTGCTCGAGCCCTATACAGGGATATTCTTTCAACTCTTTGAAAAAAATGACATCTCTAGACAATGCAAAGAAAATCGTAAGGTAGATATTTGGGACATTCTGAGAAAATCATTCAGTTGAGTTCTGGGTAACTGGAAGTCTGTCATCCAGAGATATCAAAGCAATTCGGAGGATATTGATATTTTTCGTTCAGCTGGTCTATTTTCCAAACTTCATCTCAGTTGATACAAATTAACTCCAGTTTGGAATCGGTCACCCAGAATTCCCCATCTTCCTGAACTATTTAACCTGAATTAAAGGACCAGTATAGGCACCCAGACCACTTCAGCTTAATGAAGTGGTCTGGGTGCCAGGTCCAGCTTGGTGTAACCCTTTTTGCAGTAAACATAGCTGTCTCATTGACAGCCGCTAGAGGCGCTTACGCGCTTCTCACTGTGATTTTCACAGTGAGAAGATGCCAGTGTCCATATGAATGCAATAGAGATACCCCAACCACTAAAAAACAGACAGCAAACCTACCAAAAAGTGTGCCCTCTTACAACACCAAAAACAATAATGTAACAAATAAAGAAGTAGGGATGCAAAACCAGAGATACACTTCTAAGGTGCAGATATAAAAAAATATATATATACACAACCTTTCAATAACGAAGTAGGCGATATCTATAAAAATAAATCGCACATAGTGTATTACAGAATAAACATAGAGGACACGCAGGATGATAATGTGGAACTCACAAGATTGCAGTGATAATCAAGCCCATCATCCTCAGTCAGAAAATATCTTCAGAATATATGAGACATAATCTTCTATTTTATCTTCTATTTTTAGGGATTTAGGAATCCCTGAGGAAGTCATCTAGACGAAACGCGTCGGATTATACTGTTTGGGGGACTTACTTTGTATGCTGTCACTACCACCTTGCGGAGTGGATTTTATGCGTTTTTATTTGGACCCTGTTGTAAGTGCATTGAATAATAAATTCTGTTAAATTTTATTTCCATCTGCACTATTATTTGGTCTCTTTTACCCTACAAGGAAAAATAGAAGATTATGTCTCATATATTCTGAAGATATTTTCTGACTGAGGATGATGGGCTTGATTATCACTGCAATCTTGTGAGTTCCACATTATCATCCTGCGTGTCCTCTATGTTTATTCTGTAATACACTATGTGCGATTTATTTTTATAGATATCGCCTACTTCGTTATTGAAAGGTTGTATATATATATTTTTTTATATCTGCACCTTAGAAGTGTATCCATAGGAATGCATTGATAATACTTTCCTATGAGACTGGCTGAATGCGCGGGCGGCAAAGTGTGTATCAATTAAAAAAAAAAAACGGAAAATGTGCACATAAAAATTAAAAGTGTAAAAGATATCAAAATGAACGGTACCCAGACACATATCTCATCCCTGGGTGAGGGAGCTCTTAAACCTGCCAAACAACCAGGTCTAGCTTGAGGGTGTCGCTGTGAATAATCTCCCTGAGTAAGAAAACTCTGGGAGTAAGCCAGAGCAACTTACCCTATCTACCCGACCTTCGTGTGAGGTTAGAGGAGCACGCCAAATCCCTGCCACGAGGGAAGAGGGATAGAGGGATCCGAGCACAACAGCTGCCGAAAATCACTCCCGGACCGTAGATGAAACCAGGCTGAAAAAACAGAGGAGACGGAAAACAGATCGTCTACGCGTTTCGTCCCCTTTGGAGGCCTTTCTCAAGACTAGGATATGATATCCACAACCTGGGTATATATACCCTACATGTAGAAAAGTGGCCATAAAACTTAAATTAAAGATAATTTTATAAAGGGCAAATATCCTAAGGAGTGCATTTAAAATACAAACATGAAATGCAATAATACTGAATAAAAACCCCTAAATAATATTAAATGTTAATCCATCATAGAAGATCTTATAATACAAAACATAATATTAATAACCACCATCTAGTCAGTGGTATAACTCTCTCTATTTAGTAATATTAAAAGGTAGAACATGTAGAGTCAAGACTGCATGCAACAAAGACATTTTTTAGGGTTAAGAATACCCATAAAGATTCTAAAAGTATGAAAATAGTAATAATAAAAATAAATAAAAAAATATATAAAATATATAAAAAATAAAAATAATGGAACTAATGTTGCATATAATGTGCTGAAGGTCATTAAGCAGCACATAAACCTTGTTAGTAGTCATTATGTTACATATACACCTTGTAAGAGATCTTCATATCTTACATTCGATCCTCATATTCAATAAATATAGGGTGAGTAATAGATATTGTATCTAACTGGACAGGTCATAATTCTTAATATGTCTAGGGATCAGTAAGGCATAAAAATGGGGTAAGATCATATAACTGTAGATATACCAATAAACCCTCATATCCCTTTTAATTCACCCCACACTACTAAAACAAAACCATAAAGGTTTAATCCATACTAATAAAGGAATTAAATAATATGCTCCAATTCCTCGTTTAACCCATACCTGGTTTCAGCTACAATAAGGGCTGATTTTCTATTATTTGTCTTCTCTGGGATATGTTCAATACCCATAACAGATATATGTACAGGGTTACTCTCATGGACCATTTGGAAATGTCTAGCTATCGGGGATTTCCTGTCTTTGTTGCATGCAGTCTTGGCTCCACATGTTCTACCTTTTAATATTACTAAATAGAGAGAGTTATACCACTGACTAGATGGTGGTTATTAATATTATGTTTTGTATTATAAGATCTTCTATGATGGATTAACATTTAATATTATTTAGGGGTTTTTATTCAGTATTATTGCATTTCATGTTTGTATTTTAAATGCACTCCTTAGGCTATTTGCCCTTTATAAAATTATCTTTAATTTAAGTTTTATGGCCACTTTTCTACATGTAGGGTATATATACCCAGGCTGTGGATAGCAGATCCTAGTCTTGAGAAAATCCTCCAAAGGGGACGAAACGCGTAGACGATCTGTTTTCCGTCTCCTCTGTTTTTTCAGCCCGGTTTCATCTATGGTCCGGGAGTGATTTTCGGCAGCTGTTGTGCTCGGATCCCTCTACACAGCCATCTCGTGGCAGGGAGTTGGCGTGCTCCTCTAACCTCACACGAAGGTCGGGTAGATAGGGTAAGTTGCTCTGGCTTACTCCCAGAGTTTTCTAACTCAGGGAGATTATTCACAGCAGCACCCTCAACCTAGACCTGGTTGTTTGGCGGGTTTAAGAGCTCCCTCCCCCAGGGATGATATATGTGTCTGGGTACCGTTCATTTTGATATAATCTTTTACACTTTTCATTTTTATGTGCACATTTTCCGTTTTTTTTATTGATACACACTTTGTATTAGTGTTGGGGGCCCCACACTGTGTATCTTTTAACTTTGATCTGGACATATTTTCGTTGTGATACATTTTTTCATTATTGTATCCATACTTAATTGATTTCATTTGTTTATATATGTTTAATAAATACACTGTGTATATACATACATTTATCTACTCAACAGCTGCTGCTTTGGAGTACAGTTTTTAGTGGTCATATTTATTATCCAGAGGCAGAAGCTGCAGACTTAAATACAAGTAAGATTTTACTATATATAGTGGGGCAAAGAGAAAATCCTTGCTATAAATCAGGAAGTGACCTCTAGTGGCTGTCTAGTAGACAGCCACTAGAGGTGGAATTAACCCTGCAAGGTAATTCTTGCAGTTTATAAAAAACTGCAATAATTACACTTGCAGGGTTAGGAGTAGAGGGAGTTGGCACCCAGACCACTCCAATGAGCAGAAGTGGTCTGGGTCCCTGGAGTGTCCCTTTAAGTACATAATGCTCAATTGTCCACCCCTGGTTTTTGGCTTATGGTGGCATGTATACTAAACATTAAAAAGTAGTCACTGTGCAGCAATTGCCGGTGGTTAGAGGCCTGAATATTTATAATAAGGGGAGACCTATTGCCCCACTGATTCCGTTGGGTAAGGGCCTTAATATTTATAACCTGGCCATCAGGTTGGGGCTCTAATATTAACAATTAGGAGGGGACATTTGTCCCCTCCCATGGCCCCCACTCATCCTGGCTGGTGGGGGCCCTAATATTACCAATAACAGGGAAACTTATTGTGCTGTCCACACCCATGCCGTAGGGCGAGGGCCCTAATTAATTAGTTATTAAATAATGGGGTGAACAATGCGATTGTCCAAATAATAGTATGCCCCTCCCAAGTGACTAGGGGGTCCTTAATTCCATAGCTCCACCCTTAAAATAATATCTCTACCTATCCCTCTCAATCTAGTAATATTGAAGAGGGGCCAAAAACCTAACCCTTTAAAAAAAATGTTATACTTACCATCTGGTCTTCTTTCTTCTAATTCTTCTTATCTTCAGCCCCTAAAAAGGCCAAATAAAATCCATAATTAAAATGAAAATTAAAAATAAAAACCCACTAGGAAAAAATAAACACACCACAATAAAAATGAATCCATATTTACTGATTAGTTGTTGTGACAGAACCATCCGTCTGTCTATTTTTGGTGGATTCGTCTATTTTATTCAGTCCGTCCAAATGACTGTTAACAGTATCATAACCATACGAATGACTGTTTGCCACGAATAAAACTACCGAACGGATGGCCACCCAGAAGAGAAGTGTGCTGCTGGTTAACCTTTTGATCCCAATTAGAACGTTGTGGTTAACCGCAGACACTTCTCAATTAAGCCGACTTCAGGGTGGCCGTCGTTCGTATGTCGACCACGAGGCAGCGGCCATTTTAAACCGTACGAAAGCCCAGCGGTGTTCGGCTCTGATTCCATGGAACTAAAAACGGACACTCTTTCTGCCGAACACCGCTGAAACTATGGGTCGCCTGGCTGTCTTGACAAATCCGTGCGAACACCGGCTGTTCGGGAGTTTTTACCGTCGACGAAAAGTAGTTAACCCAGATAGCCTTCCCATGGAGTCAATCGCCTACCGAAAGACTGTAAGAACTTTGACTCCATGGCGATTGAACTATACGTATGGGATCTGAGCGCTATTCGTCAATAATGTGCCCTCAGATCCCGGCTATCTGGGGATATGTGATGTGGATATAAAATCAATATTATATTTAAAATGGCGATGGGTCTTTGTCCTGGAGATAATTGCATTTCTTCCCAATTATCTCCAGGGCAGGAAGGAGGAAACCATATTGCATTATGGGAAAAGTCTGTAACTGTATGTCTGGAATGTCCTCATGTACGTCTGTAATTTCAGTCTTCCATTTGGTCCCCTAGGGGAGTGTCCACCAAGTGGGAGACCCTCATAAATACGGGCGGGTAGCCCACAGTAAAGCCAGATCCTGTTTGTGGTTCGGCTAATATCGGCAGTTCGTGGAGTTCTGTTCGGGAACCGGAGTCCTTTCTCGGATCCTGTTCGGGAGATTACCGCTTCCCCTGGTTATGGTTCGTGGATTACAAATTATACGAACAGAGAATTGATACGGTGAGAGGGGAAGGTGAACTAAACGGCGCTTTTACTTGTAGACATGGAAGGTGTCTTAACAGTTGTCTAGTAAACCAAACAATCAGAACGCTCTGACAGCCAAGTCTCCAGAGAAGTTAGGGCACCCACTTGCCGACATGGGTGGGGGTTGGAGGGAACAATAGGTTCTGCCCCCTTAAAGGACCACTCTAGGCACCAAGACCACTTCAGCTTAATGAAGTGGTCTGGGTGCCAGGTCCAGCTAGGGTTAACCCATTTTTTTAATAAACATAGCAGTTTCAGAGAAGCTGCTATGTTTATAATAGGATTAATCCAGCCCTCAAATCCTCTAGTGGCTGTCTCACTGACAGCCGCTAGAGGCGCTTGCGTGATTCTCACTGTGAAAATCACAGTGAGAGCACGCAAGCGTCCATAGGAAAGCATTGATAATGGAATAGGAAGTACAAGCGCTTATGTATATAGGTTAGTAATCTGGATAGTTCCAAAGTTTTATAGTGAGCTGCTATGCCACCGTGCTTATCTTTCTATCAAAGATAGTAGAAGTGGAAGGGATATCCGGTGTAGCGCTCTAATAGTAGTGGATATATAGAAATAATATGAAAGAAATCCTAACTGTACCTTAATGGATCATATACATTTATGAGTAGTATCACTCTATTCAGGGTAACCTTAAACAAAAAACACAAATATACAGAACATAGTGCAACCTGTATACAGAGTGTAAATAAAAAAAGGAGTGCGTAGATAACTGACTCACACTTTCAAGAGCTATCACACTAGCTCAGGTATATGCGCCTTAGGGTCCGTAGAGGCGACCCTCACCCTCCTTTCAGTCCAAGTTTTCTCCAGGTGCAATGTCCTAGGTAATGGGTATAGGAGGGAACATATAGCGTAGTACAGTCTATGTGTATAGGAGGTATAGTACGAGGTAATGTAGATATACTCACAAACCCGGAGCCAATATATCGGCTCTTTTCATAAGGTGTATGTGGTTAAGGACCACATTCCTTCTTTGTTAAAGCAGGTAGAAATAAAAGCCGTAAGTGTAAAAATATATATATGTAATTTATTATAAAAAAATATATATATAACAGTAACTTTAAAATAATATGTAGATAAAATAACACTAGTGGCTTATAGTCCAAAAAGCAATTCTGTCTGCTCACTGTTCATCCAGGACGCGTTTCACCAAATTGGCTTCCTCAGCTGGAAAAAATGTTCAGAAGATATTGTGGACTCCTTCCTGCTTATATACCTTTATTAATTGTGGGCTTCAGGCTTGTATTTCGCGGGCAATTTCCATGGGAACGGAGATGCCCTGCGTTTCAAGCCTCCTCTTCGTTTAGTTACTTCCTGGTATGATCACTTCCGGTTTCGGCTCCATTAGCATCATGCGTTCCACGGTGCGTTCCACAGCATTGATAATGCTTTCCTATGAGACCGGCTGAATGCGCGCGCAGCTCTTGCCGCGCGTGCGCATTCAGCCGCATGGGAGGAGAGGAGGAGGATCGGAGGAGGAGAGCTCCCCGCCCGGCGCTGGAGAAAGGTAAGTTTTAACCCCTTTCCTCTCCCCAGAGCCTGGCGGGAGGGGGTCCCTGAGGGTGGGGGCACCCTCAGGGCACTATAGTGCCAGGAAAAAGAGTATGTTTTCCGGCACTATAGTGGTCCTTTAAAATTTAAAGTAGTTCCCACCCATTGCCCCATCACAGGCACCATCCCTATGGGGGTCAATGGCTGGCCAGTCATTACTTTTTAATGTTTCATCCCACCTTTCTGGTGACTGAAAGTGGTGTCTGGAGGGTTGCAACCTCCATCATAATAATATGGGGCTTCTATTGACCTCCATTGGATTTTTATTTATTTTACTTTTTACTTTTTTAATGTGGCGAGCAAGATCTGGCCAGCTGCCACATAATTAACCCTCGTGCCGCCAAGGTTTTTTTTTTTTACTATTTACCCACTAGCTGCTAGTACTACTGGTGGGCAAATCGTTCTTCAAATGATCAATTCATGTACAAAAAGCAAGTAAACAATAATTTGCAAATGTGCATCCCGTTGGAGGAATTTGGTTTATCATCGGTGAATATCCCTGTAAGTGCTTTAGATGTGTTGATTGTCACTTTAATATGTTGTAAAATCTTTCTCAGAAGATCACAGTATAGAGGTGGCTACTAATTCCAGACCTTCCTTGTTCTTTGGTTAATTAGGAATAAATTCATAGCCTGCCAGGAAAGGTAGACAATGAAGACAACCTGTTATATTCTGGAATGTGGTGCAAAGCTATAGAAGTGGGCAGTCACCATGGAAACTAATGGAATCATTAAGGATATTTCATTGATGAGTGCTCCAACTTTGCAAGTTGTGCCAGCTGTGCATTATGGCATTCAATAGGGATTCCTGGACTGAGTGATCTAATTTCTTATTCAGGAGGAAGACAGTGCAAAAGAATCACAGCCTGGAGGTTTGCTGCAGGAAGGACACTCAGAGGTAACTAGCCTCTACAATACATTAAGCAATGGGGATTAAATCCAGCATGGACTGTCCCTTTAAACATTAATATCAGCAGCTGTGTGATCATTGATCATTAGAAAGGAGTGTCTGACACTCAGTGTGGTCATGTTATTTATAGACAGAGCCATATTACAGAGAGATCCTCGCAGGTAATACTATATTACTTCAACTTTAAATAAAATTAGGGCAGAATGCCCCAGGTTCCATTATGATGTCAAATCTAAAATAAATGAAATTATTAATATTATGTGATAATTGTTTTATGAGGTCCTGTATGTGCTATGCCAGAGGCAAGTTATAGATACTGACTTTTGGTTAAAGTGCTTTAGAGAAATCCCATGTTATGTGTTGAAGGGGTTAATTGGGTTGCCATTGTCAATGCCACCATGTTTCCCTGCAATATAGAATTAATCTGCTGAGCAGGAAAACAAAGTATTGATCATGTTGGAATATTGATTTAAATTCTACATTAAACAGAATTATGTGTTGCCTATATGAAACACAGTGTGGTGAATCTAGTACTTGGCATTCATAATCTGCCATCTATAACTGAATCCAGAAATGGAGGACAATCCATACCTCCAAAGTGTCCCTAGTTTGGAAGGACAGTCCCTATTTTGGACCAGAATCCATCTTTTCCCACTTTTCTATCCTAATGCCCCTCTAGGAGCTCCATATTGTTGGTGTCTGAGTGCATAAATATACATTACTGGGAGTATTATTGCTGTGGAGCTCTATTCAACTCCAATAGATGTGTTTTAGAAGTCAGTCTGTGTAAATAAGATACATTGGTATTGTTCTAGATTACATTGTAGTTGCATTAAAGTGAAACTATAGTGCCAGGAAAACAAGCGTTGTATATATGCATGCAGGGATGGATTGTACCATTAGCACCCCTGCTGGAACAGATACATGGATGGCGGGACAAAACATACATTCTTAATACTGTACCTGCCATACACACAACTGAAAATTGCATTTACAAATATGCCGTTATATGCCGTCCCAGTAAATCCACTGGCAGCATAGACCAGAAATTAAAGGAACACTCTATTTACCATCACAACTTTACATCAACAAAGTTGTTACAGTGCACGGATGTCCTGGGCACCATCTTACCTTAAGGGGTTAAACCATTTCCAGTTTAACGCCCACATTTTGAGGCTGGCACCTGTTTGTTTTGCCCTCTGGATTCGGGTGATGTCCAAGGCTTTTATGAGGGAGTCTCTGACTGGGTGCTGAGGAAGGGCAGAGAGCCCTTCACTACTTTCCCTTCACAAAACCTTTCTCATACAGTTTTGTGAATAGGTAACTAGTAACTTATTTAACCCCTACTGGCACAGCAACATAGGAGTGCAGGGAGATGCCTCTTGTAGGCGGTTCTTCTAAAGCCCTTCACAGCAACTACAGGTGCTGTAGCTACTGTGACATTCCAGTAGCAAGTGCATCTTAATAAATGCAACCAATGATTACTTAATACCCAGTTCAACATTGAAAGGGTTAAAACCCATAAACTTTACTCCTGTGAAGTTGTCATTACTGATAACTTCTATCTATTAGACATGTGCAATTCATTTCGTTCCGAATTTCAATTAGGACGAATTTCGACAATTTGGACATTCGGAGACTTCCGAAGTTCCAGAATTGCCAAAGTTCAGAAGCACAGTATTGTCGAAGTACTAATATACCTACCCAGTGGAAGAATGAAGAATGTTACACTGTATACACGTTTAAATAAAAAGTTTGCAAACATAGCCAGGGTTCAGCTGTAAGCATTTGCAACACTTACAACAATCAAGTAACACACATTGATATAAAATGTAAGTTACATAGCCAGTCAGTGTAATGACAGGAATGAATAAGTAGATAACTCCCTAATTCCCACGGTATTAGAGAGCTATCTACTAAAAGGCTGAAAGACCTAAATTGGTCTTTCAGCCAAATTTACTAAATTTACTAGACATGTCCCTACTCGCGGTATAGCGAGTAGGGGCAGAATTGACTAATACTAAGTGATTTTTACTTGGTATTAGTACATTTAGACCAATTTACGTCTTTCAGCCTTTTGGTAGATAGCTCCTTAATACCGTGGGAATTAGGGAGTTATCTACTAAGCGACTGCAAGAGAAATGCCGAAGTTACGAATTTTGGAATGCTGAACCGAATCAAATATTTTCCCCATGCACATCCCTAGTAACTAATCAGCTGCGACTTGTAGAGAAACATGGGAAAGATGGTGTGAAGGATTTTTCATGTATTTGCCTGTGGGCCCTCAGTTAAACCTTCTCCCTGCTGTTTAAATGCCTGTATCCGTTCGGTTCAATATGTATGTACCACTTTAAGAACCAAGGGTATGTGTGTGTAATGCATTGCAGAACATTTTTAAAAGTTGACAGTTGGCAGTTAACTCCTTAAGCCGGTTTAAAAATTGGCAGTTGTCTCCCTGAATGGTGTTTCTTCTGGTTACTGGGGGATTTGGGATATTACCTTCTATACCAGCGGAGATCTGGGGATTTAATATTGCAGTCCAGTTACAACTAGTTGGCAGCGGCGGGATTTTCCCTTTTACTTCTGTTACACCAGGATTCCAAGCAGACACTGGGAACAGTGAATGGAAGGCTGGTACACCCTGCTTAAAAGAGATACACTGAAAGAGCTACTGGAAGCTCGTGGAAGGATTGCTAGCAACAAAACCAAGCAGGTCATTATAGCAGAGTTAATGGAGCTAGACCGAGAGAACTTGGTTGCAGCAATGCCAGCTGTACAAGAGATGGAGACACCAGTGATTCAGGAGGAGGAATCACCAGCCAACAAAGAAATGAGGGAGAAACTAGCATGGTTCGGTCCGAACCCAACGGCTGACATTATTCTGAAAGTAATGAGCCTTTTAGCGGAGGAGGCTAAACAAAAAAGAGACGCAGAGCTACAATTAAAACTGGCAGCGGTCCAGCAGGAAGCAGCACACTCCCCAAACAGTGAGTACAACACAGCGGATACAAAGAAAATTCCGTTCAGCGCTTTTAAAGCTTTTGACGAAAAAGACTGTGAGATTGATAACTATTTAGCAGATTTTGAGCGGCAATGTAACCTGCACCGGATAGCTAAGGAAGAATGGGTTTCAATATTGTCAGGAAAGCTGTCAGGCAAAGCCTCTGATGCTTTCCGGGCTGTACCAGAACAGGAGATCCATAGCTACGCCAGGGTTAAAGAAGCACTCCTGGCCCATTATGCAGTAACCCCAGAGTCCTACCGACACAAGTTCAGGGACTCATGCAAAACCGCTAAAGATTCCTACGTGGAATGGGCATGCCAGTTATCCTTGTCGGCCTCAAACTGGGTTAACAGTAGCCAGGCCGCCACAGCAGAGGAGATTTAGCAACTGATACTCCTGGAACAGTTTTACAACCATATCCAGGCGGATGTCAAAGATTGGGTGAGAGACCGCAGGCCCCTGTCTCTACCAGAGGCCGCCAAGTTGGCGGATGAGTATGCGGATACTCGCAAAACTAACCAAGTCGCACCACGGGTCCAACCTCCAAAACCTTCAGTGCCATCACACCCACCAGCAGCCCGATACCAACCCCCTAACCGACCGGTGACTTCTAACTCTCGCTACCCACGACAGGATGTCGGCGAGCTACGTTGCTTCCGGTGCCGACAGCTGGGTCACATCCGACAGAATTGCCCCATGGACAACCACACCAGGTCAAATTGGTTTCGACCTGGGTACCAGCAACCACCAGCAGCAGCCCATTGTGTAGATTCGACTTGGGGTCCCAAGGAGCTGGGTCAGGAAAAACCATTGGGCACCCTTTACGAAGCCCTCATGGTGCAATCCACCGTCACAGACAATCGGAAACACCATTGCCAACTGGTCATGGTTAACGGCAAGACAGCACGGGGATTAAGAGACAGTGGTGCGACCATCACGCTAGTACAACAACATCTCATTTACGCATCGGAGAAGCCGGGGAAATCAATTGCTGTGAGAGTGGCAGGGGGGGCAGTGTATCGCATTCCTACCGCACAAGTACACCTGGACTGGGGTGCGAGAGCAATGTTCAAGTGGGCATAATGAAAGACTTACCCTCTGAAGCCGTGTTGGGCAATGACATTGGGCCCCTGACTTCGGCGTTCGCCTCAACCACCGCTCAGGAGGCCCACGCAGTAACGACCAGAGCACAAAGTCGCGCTGCCGAGAGCCATCCGCTTCCTACTGAGACCCAGGTAAGCCAACCCGACCTACCCCTGACTATAGAACCCCTTCCCTGGGACACCCCAGAAGACTTTGGGCGGGAGGTGACCGGAGACCCTTCCCTCAGAAAGTATCGAGAGAAGGCCAGGCAGGGAACGGGGGGTTAGAGAAGGAACAGTTTATCTGGGAAAAAGGCCGCTTGTTCAGGCTCACCGAGACACGGGTTAACGCACCTGGGCCTAGGCAAAAACGCCAGCTGGTAGTTCCACGGAAATACCGGCAGGAGTTATTGAGAATTGGGCACGACGTTCCTCTGGCAGGACACTTGGGAATACGCAGGACGGGATATCGGGTAACCGAGAACTTTTTCTGGCCTGGGGTATCCGATGACGTACGGGCGTATTGCCAGACGTGCGAGATATGTCAACGCATAGGTAAGAAGGGAGACCACCCAAAGGCTAAACTGGTCTCCATGCCCATAATTGAAGAACCATTCACGAGGGTAGCCGTGGACATCATAGGACCCTTGGCCCAACCTAGCCGCTTCGGCAAACGTTATATCCTCACAGTGGTAGATTACGCCACCCGTTACCCCGAAGCGGTGGCCCTTTCTAACATACAGGCTGAGACGGTGGCAGATGCGCTAGTCCGGATATTCTCCCTAGTGGGCTTTCCCAAGGAGGTACTGTCCGACCAAGGTACACAGTTCACGGCCGACGTAACCCAGCAGATATGGAAAGTCTGTGGAGTTAAATCCCTGACTAGTTCCCCATACCACCCCCAGACTAATGGCCTATGTGAACGCTTCAACGGGACACTAAAGCAAATGTTGAAGTCGTTCACGATGGCGTACAAGGATTGGGAGCGGTTCCTGCCACACCTTCTCTTTGCCTACCGAGAGGTGCCGCAGGAATCAACCGGATTCTCACCCTTCGAACTCCTATATGGGAGGCGGGTGAGGGGGCTTTTAGATCTTATCAAGGACCACTGGGAGGGGCAGACGGAGATTGAGGGGACCCCGGTTGTACCTTATGTGCTGGAACTGCGGGACTGCATGGAGGAACTAGCCCAGGCGGTGCAGGGAAACCTCCGGGCGGCCCAGCAGCGTCAGAGGGTATGGTATGACCGACGGGCTAGGCGCCGGAGCTTTCAGATCGGCCAAAAAGTCATGGTGCTAAGACCGGTCTGAACAGACAAGCTCCAGGCCACCTGGCAGGGCCCCTACAAAGTTATAGGGCAGATATGCGACACCACCTACACCATAGCTAGCTGCGAGGATGAGGATGTGAAGCGAACCTTTCACATCAACATGCTTAAGGCCTATCAGGAACGGGTAGAGGAAGGGACTGCTATCTGTGCACCAGCAGGGGAAGACACAGAGACACTACCTCTTCCTGACCTATTGGGCAGCAATGAAGGGAGGACCCAGATAGAGAAAGTCCAACTAGGCGAACAGCTGGGACCACAAGAGAGGGCTCAAGCTGTCCGCTTGCTAGAAACCAAACAGGCCACATTCTCTCAGGAGCCTGGGTACATACTCCTAGCCGTCCACAAGGTGGAGACTCCAGGGCAAGCACCCCTGAGGCAGCCCCCTTACCGTATTCCGGAAGCACTCCGAGAAGGGATGCGAAAGGAAATCGATGAGATGCTTCGGCTAGGGGTAATAGAACACTCGGAAAGTCCTTGGGCCTCGCCGGTAGTCCTAGTACCAAAGAAGGACGGGACAACCCGCTTCTGTGTGGATTACCGGCGACTCAACGACAAAACAGTTTCTGACGCCTGTCCAATGCCGCAGATGGACGAACTGCTTGCTCTGCAGGGAAGTATCTGACCACAATTGACCTATGTAAGGGATATTGGCAGATTCCCCTAGCAGAAGATGCCATACCCAAGTCTGCCTTCATCACCCCGTTCGGCCTATACCAATTCCGGGTTATGCCATTCGGGATGAAGAACGCCCCGGCCACCTTCCAACGGATGGTGGACCAATTACTGGGAGGTCTCCAGGACTACGCATGCGCCTACCTGGATGACATCGCCATCCATAGCGATACCTGGGAAGCGCACCTAGAACACGTAGGGGTAGTATTAGATAGGATAAAGGGGGCCGGGCTGACCTTGAAACCAGACAAATGTCATTTGGGTATGGCGGAGGTACAATATTTGGGCCACCGAGTAGGATGTGGTAAGCAACTGCCGGAGCCAGCTAAGATCGAGGCCGTTGCCAATTGGCCCACTCCCCAAACCAAGACACAAGTCATGGCTTTCTTGGGCACAGCCGGCTATTACAGACGCTTTGTACCCGACTATAGCGCCCTAGCCAAACCCCTGACCGACCTGACCAAAAATAAGTTACCCCGACAAGTCCTGTGGTCCCTGGAATGCGAGGTGGCTTTCCAAGCACTAAAGAATGCTCTTGTTAATGCTCCAGTGTTGGTTACCCCAGATCCTAACAAAAGGTTTATTGTCCACACAGACGCTTCAATGTTTGGACTGGGGGCAGTACTAAGCCAGATCGGAGAGGATGGGGGAGAGCACCCGGTGGCATACCTGAGTCGGAAGTTGTTGCCAAGGGAGGTCAGTTATGCCACCATTGAGAAGGAGTGTTTGGCCTTGGTATGGGCACTCAAAAAGCTCACACCCTATCTCTATGGCCGGGTCTTCACCCTCATCACAGATCACAATCCCATAGTTTGGCTCAAACGGGTCTCAGGGGAGAACGCCCGTTTGCTGCGCTGGAGCCTGGCGTTACAGCCCTATGACTTTACTATTCATTATCGCCCAGGCAAGCAAAACGAGAATGCTGATGGACTGTCGCGCCAAACGGCTTGGCCTCAGATTAAAAACTTTGGAAAGACCCGTCAACCCTATTGGACCAGGAAAGGTCCAACCGAGTTGCCGGAGCAGGGAGAAAAAGGGGGGCCATTGTGAAGGATTTTTCATGTATTTGCCTGTGGGCCCTCAGTTAAACCTTCTCCCTGCTGTTTAAATGCCTGTATCCGTTCGGTTCAATATGTATGTACCACTTTAAGAACCAAGGGTATGTGTGTGTAATGCATTGCAGAACATTTTTAAAAGTTGACAGTTGGCAGTTAACTCCTTAAGCCGGTTTAAAAATTGGCAGTTGTCTCCCTGAATGGTGTTTCTTCTGGTTACTGGGGGATTTGGGATATTACCTTCTATACCAGCGGAGATCTGGGGATTTAATATTGCAGTCCCGTTACAGATGGCACATGTACGGCAATTGCTGCTTCCCTATTAGAAGCACTCCCATCAGCTTTCAGTTATCGTACAGAGTGAGAGGGTACATGCAGGTAACCCCTAAATCACACCAGCAAGCTCATAGTGAAGCTTTGGACACACATGGTGCATACCGTACGCTGGCACCAGACATCAAATAGATTCATTAATGGAATCCAATTTTATATTTTTTTATTTTATAACCCATATGGAAATTCAGTACTTTTTCTGTACTTTTTTCTTCTTCGGTACTTTTTTTTCAGTACTTAGGGAAATTTAGCTAAACATATAGAACATGAAATTTAGCTAAACATATAGCTAAACATATAGAACATGAAAACCCCAAATCAGTCCTTTTTATACAATGGAAAAGGGGAGTTGGCAAACAGGGGAGAAAAGACTATTCTGTACATACAATGGTAGAAGGTTTTTGGACGTCTTATGGGAAGTACAAAAGTGTAACCTCTGTTACAGTAACATCACTGTTCCACTATGTTTGCTACTGAAAAACCAAATACAGGTCTGTGTTTTTTACAGAGATGCCAGAAGGCCCAACTGTACGGAAGTTCAATTCACTGGTCCGTCCATTTGTGAATCTGTTAATTGTAAATGTTGGAGGAAGAACACGTCAGATCAATCCTCAAGATTTGAAGGGACAACATTTTATAAATTCTCAGGTGATGGTTTGGGGCCATTGCAAGACTGGGGGTAACACAGGATTTATAGTGAAATCACAAAATAAATTTTAGGCTTATCAATATTATTGTTAGCACTAGTTTTAGGTTATTTTGTAAAAATATGTAGACAAAAATGTACACCGTATGAATAAAGGGACTTGCTAGGAAAAACCTTGCGTAAAATTCATGGGGCTACAAATGGTAAAGTTTATTTGCATTTATAGAGTTCTAAGCCCTAAAATACTTGGCATAGTTAGTTCTAGGTCTCTCTCCTCTACATAGGGCCAGCTCGACACCACTTCTCATAGGATTATTTTATAATTGCACAGGAGGAGACGATTAGAGGCCGCCTCACTCAACAAAGTTACCATGTATGACCATACCTATGTGATTAATTGAGGGACAGAATGGTGGCTTCAAGGCCAACAGTTATCATCGATTGTTGTTGTTGTTTTCAGGTTCATGGAAAAAATCTATACATGGCATTTGGCCATGATAATAAAAATTCCAAAAACTATGATTTATGTCAGCATGAGGAAGGGCAGACACAAAGCCAGCAAGCAGAGGGCAGCTTGGAGAAACATTGCTTGTTGGGTGATGATCCACTTGAAGAGTCCTCAAAGGTTCCTAAAGATCTGCATACGGGAGAACCTACTGAAAATGATCTGTGTTTAAGGTGGCTTCGTTTCCATTTTGGGCTGTACGGAAGTGTGCGAGCCAACGAGTATTCCAGAGCAAGGAAAGAAAATAAAAGAGGGGTTTGGCGAGACCCATCACCTAGGTACGGAGGTGAGGGGGGGGATGCTTGAGGTATGTGTGTGTGTGTGTGTGTGTGTATGTATATATATATATATATATATATATATATATAATTAAAAAAAGTTATTTTTATTTATTGGGGCCATTTGTAAGATTGACGATGTTGTGATGTAGTGGAAGAAAGATTAAGCCCCAACCTGATGACAATTAATTGATTCATCCAAAACAAACCCTTTTAAATTCTTCTAATTCAAACACCTGTTTCAAGAGCCATTGAGCCATTTTCCCACTGGCAAAAGGCTTTCCTAACTAACTGATCCGGCTAAATGAAACTTGGAAGGGCTTTGTTGATAAATCAATTAGTTTTTTTGAATTTGACAATTTTTATTTTTTGTAGCAGGGGAAGGGGGTACAGAAAGGAAGAAGGTTAGGCATAATTTGAGACATTATTGACCATTTACATTTTAAGTTTAACGGCTGTCGTACTTGCAACTGTACAGAGTAGGGTAGTTGCGTTAATAGTCGGCAATGTTGTTTTCACATATTGTGTGGACCTATCAGGCTTGGATAGGGTATGGTGTGTGGTAGTGGGTCCCGGTTAGAGGAAGGGCAAGGAGGTAGCCTGTGCCGTTATTGTTATCGTATGCCGGTGTAAGTCCAGTTATTGTGGGGCGGGAGGGATGAAGGTAAAGGCAAAAAGGGAAGGGATGGGGGGGGTGGGGGGGTAGCAGTGGAGTATGATAGTACATTGCTGGCTACGTGGCGTGTCGTGCCTGTGATTGACTGTATGCTGGGTATGTGTTTCATGTTTCCCTGGGGTGTGGTGATGTAGTTTCCAGTCGAGGAAAGTCTGTGCTTGGTTCCTAAATGAGCTGGTCTTGTACGGTGGAGGGTTCTGGTTGGGTTTTGTCCCATAGTTCCCATGCTTTTCGCCAGTAGATGTTTCCCTGTTTTCTTTTCCTTGCTAGAATTTCATATGTTTTGGTAGAGTTTATCACTGCAATGCATTGGTTTATCGTCGGAGCGGTTGTTTTTTTCCATTGGCGGCTGATGAGTGTAAGAGCAGCAATTATGATGTGATACATTAAGTATCGAAGATGCAGGTGAGGCATTTGCGGTAGCAGGAGGAGTAGAAATATTTCTGGCGAGGCGTTGAGGTGCACTCCGGTGCAGTGTTGTATTAGGCTTGCGACTTGGGGCCAGAAACTCCCAAGTGACAGGCATTGCCACCATATATGTATCATGGTGCCCCTGTGAGCAGTGCACCTCCAGCATGTGTCTGATGCGTCCGGATAGCTGTGTTTAAGTCTGGTGGGCACCAGATACCATCTGTATAGTATTTTACGTGCGAGTTCCGTGTGAGTTGTAGAGAGGGTCATTTTCTTGTGAGCTCGGTAAATGTATTGCCATTGTTCATCATTGAGTTGGTATCCGAAGTCCTGTTCCCATGCTGTTTTGAAGGATGGCGGTTTTATCTGAGGTTGCGTATGCTCTGAGGCGTATATCGTGGAGATAAGTTTTGTTGCTGGTTTAGCCTTCGTACACATTTGTAGTAGTGTTATCCAGTGTGTGCGTTCGCCCTGCTAGGTTGTGGTGACTCGGGCTGGGCTAGAGTCCAGGACTTCATTTGTCTGTAGGAGAAGGTCGCAGTGCTTGAGTTCCACTTGGAGAGTTGGTAGTGGTTTAAGGTCGTTTCTATGCATTATTTGTGACATAGTTTTCACTCCGTGCCTGTGCCAGAGTTTGTAGTTGAAGTCTGGGATTAGGAGCCGTAGCGCTTCCAATGGGAGTGCTGGTGAGAGCGTCGCTGTTGCCCCCATCCTCTTTCGATATGTATCCCATATGGATAGGGTTATTGCCGTTGTAGGTAACAACTCAGAGGGTTTTGGTCTATTCTGTTTTGGCAGCCATGCTAGGAGAGGTATGGAGAGTCCCTGCGCGTGAGTTTTCTCTATTACAGCCCATGCTGGGAGATCATGTCGGTGTGCGAGTGTGATAAGGGGCGCTATGTGGGCAGCTTTATAGTAACCTACAATGTCAGGGAGGCCCATACCGCCTTGGGTGGAAGGTCTGTATAGGGTCGTTCTGGCTACTCTCGTTTTTTTGTGGTCCCATATGTAATTAGTCAGGGTGGTCTGTAGATCCATGAGGTATTGCTTTGGCAGTTTAATTGGGAGTGTGCGGAATAAATACTGAATTTTTGGCATTACTATCATTTTTATCGCTGCTATTCGACCTGTCCAAGATACGTATTTGCCTTTCCAGCTTTGCAGGAGGTTTTTGATTTCCGTGTGTAGCTTTACATAGTTTGCTTTGTGTAATGTGTTCGTAGTGGGTGTGAGGTTGACCCCAAGGAATTTGATGTGGTCTTGTCTCCAGTCGTAGCTGAAATTTGTTTGTAAATTTCTCAAGGTGGGGGTCGGGATATTTATTCCTAGTGCTAGGGTCTTTGCAATATTTAATTTGTAATAAGAGCAGAGGCTATATTGGGAGAGGAGTTTATGGAAGTTGGGCAGTGATACATGTGGCTGTTCAAGGGTTAGGAGGATATCGTCAGCGAAAAGGGACAATTTGTATTCTGTGTCTCGTATCTTAATCCCATGTATGTCAGGGTGTTCCCGGATTAATTGGGCTAGGGGTTCTAATGCAAGGATGTAAAGCAGCGGGGAGAGTGGGCAGCCTTGCCTTGAGCCATTTGAGATATCAAATGGTTTAGATATAAATCCCCCATTCACCACTCTGGCCGTTGGGGAGGAGTATAGGGCATTAACTAGCGATATAAACTGAGTCGGAAAACCAAATTTCTGAAGGACTGAGAGTAAAAAGGGCCAGTGTAGCCTATCAAAGGCTTTTTCTGCGTCTAGTGATAGTAGTACGCAGGGGGTTAATTGATGTTGTATATCATATAGTATGTTTAGGGTTTTCCTTGTGCCATCTGAGCCCTGTCTGCCCCCTACAAATGCCACTTGGTCGCCGCCTATGATCGTAGGGATTATACGTGTGAGCCTGTTCGAGAAGATTTTGGCCAGTATCTTAACATCTGTATTTAACAGGGATATAGGCTGTAGGTTTTGGCATTTGTTAGGCGGTTTCCCTGGTTTGGGGAGGGTTGCGACATGCGCCATGAGCATCTCCTTTGGCAATGTTCCTGTCTGTAGCGCATGGTGGAAGACTTTTTGTAGATGCGGAGCTAGTGTAGGGGCAAAATGTTTGTAATAAGCATTAGATAGGCCATCTGGGCCTGGTGACTTCCCAGGTGGTGTCTAGTATTTCTGTCGTTGTTATAGGTTGTTTAAGAGCATCCTGTTCGTTTGTGAGTGTTGGCAGAGTGACCGAGGTTAGGAAGCTTTCTATCTCTGGCATTCCTGGTTGATGCAGTGTTGGGTCTGTTTTGAGGTTATAGAGGGAGTAATAATAGTCTGCCATGTTGTCGTTGATGTCTTGAGGATTATGAAGCTTGTCACCTTTGCTTGTGAGGAGGAAAGGGATTTTGGAGTTGGCTTGTTTTTGTCTGAGCATATTAGATAAGTGTTTCCCTGCCTTGTTGCCTTGGGTATACATGGTCATTTTCAGTTTGGTAAGGATGTGGGCTGTCTTCTCTAGCGATCTGACGTTGATTTGTTTAGTGATGTCTTTAATGCTTGCCGCAGATATGTCTGACGGATTCAGGAGGTGTTTTGCTGTGACATCTCGCAGTCTCCTAAGGAGGTCTATATGTGTTTTGTTGCGTTGACTGTGGAGATAGGAGGCTCGGCTTATCAAGTGACCTCTCATAACAGCTTTGTGAGCTTGCCAGACTGAGATGGGCGATACTTCTGGATTGTCATTTAGCTGGAAGTAGCTTTCTAGATTTTCCGCTAGGCTTGCCGTATATGTATTGTCATATAATAGGGTGTCGTTGAGACGCCATGGTAGTTTCCCTCTGTGCTGGTAGTGGTTGTGCACGGTGAGGGTCACTGGAGCGTGATCAGACCATACAATACTTCCGATGTTGCATTCCTCCATCTGTGGGAGTAATGTGCCTGATATAAGTATATGGTCAATTCTGGAATGGGTTTTGTGTACATGTGAGTAGAATGCGTATTCTCTTGTTGAGGGATGCTTCGTTCTCCATGCGTCATACAGACCATACTCTTGTATAAGTTTTGTGAGTGCTTTGTTCGTATTGTTTAGTCTGAGTGTCTGCTTGAGGCAGTGGGTATCGTAGAGTCAATACGAGAGTCCATGGTATGGTTAAGATCCCCGCATATGATCAGAGGGTTTGCTATGTCATTCGGTGTTTTATCTAAGACTTTATGTAAGAAGTTACGCTGTTGGTCGTTCGGACTATAGAGGCTCACTATGGTCATCGGGGTATTATTTATGATGCATTGGAGGATCACATATCTACCCTGGCTATCTTTTTTGACCTGGAGTGTTTCTACCGTCAGAGAGTTGTGTAGTAAGATGGAAGCACCTCTAGATTTTGACGTGTGTGTTGCATGGTATTGTACCGGGTATTCCCTATTTGCGAAAGTGGGGGTTCGGTTGGTAACAAAATGGATTTCCTGTATACAGACTATATCTGCTTTGGCTTTCTTCAAGTCTTCTAAAAGGATGCGCCTCTTATGTGGGGTGTTGAGGCCTTTGGTGTTATGTGAGTATACAAGCATGTTAACTATGGTGACGTGTGTTGCTGAGATCGTGTTGTCACGTAGCCAGGAGGTAGTTGTTGCTCAGCGGCGTCGCTAAGCAGCGTGGGGTATGCGCGGTAAGGGGGGGATTTAGTAGAGGTGTGCAGGGAGGGTGTACAGGAGACCTGTAGTGCTGGTACTCTGGTCGTACCACGGGGTGTTGGAAGTGGTTTTCCAATTGGGTGGCTGGTTGGGCTCCGGAATGAGGAGGTGTCTTGGGCTGAAACCTTCAGCGTGAGGGCGAGAAACTTTTTTAAACAGTCATTAAACGAGAGACTTAACATTAACATGAACAGTTTAGGAGGCATGCAAGATTACACAAAGTATACATACATTGTTGTTTGAGCCGGATCAAACTGCTGTTGGCTTATAACATTGCATGGTGCATATATACATCACAGACCCAGTATATTTACAGTCCTGTGTGGACAAATTTAAGGCTACGTGGTATAGTGACCTAACTCGGATGCCTAGGTAATCCTGGGCCGTTAATTCCCCCGCCATGTTTACTGCACTCCCTGAGGTCCTTAGGGGGAATACGTTGGGCGTGTATGTGGCCTGCCAACGCCGAATCCCATGCCACATGGTTAATTCACCCGGGGCTTGACGGCCTAGTTAGGCTGCGGCAGGTAGATAAGTAATCCCTGTTCAGAGGGAATTGGCCGTGGTCGGAATTATTGTGTGTGTGCAGCGGGATCGTGTGCTGTCAGTGCGGGTCAGGCTTAATATCTGCGGCGGGTTTAGGCGCCGTTTAGCGATTAGCCACCCAGCGTCGGGCACCTATTGCGGCAGAACACATGTGGGGTATGCGCGCTCGGTCTGTAACAACCGGTATCAGTAAGGGAGGGGGGTCAGCAGCATGGAGCTGAACGCAGTCGGCTCGGGATGGGGTGTAACAGAGTATATACTCACAGACATAGCGTAACAGTCAACATGTTCAATACTTGCATTACTTTGCCTCTAACAGTCCTTTAGTCAGTAAGACTATGGTGGTAATTGATTAGTCCATGTTTTCATTGCGCTTTCCTCGTGGTGAGTTAGGCTGTGGCCCCGATGTGGGTGTTGAGTGAAGGCCCCATTTCATGAGTGCTGACTTCCCTTCCTCCGGCGTCGAGATGGTAGTGGTTTCCCCGTTCCTGGTGAGTATGATCTTCGTGGGGAAGCCCCACCTGTATCTGATTCCGTTGGAGCGTAGAGCTGCCGTGAATTGGAGGAATTCTCGCCTACGTCGGAGGGTGGTTGCAGAGATGTCCGCCATAATGCGTACTGACGGGTAGTCTACATGTGGGTCTGTTTTGCTGCGGTGCGTCCGGAGGATCAGTTCTTTAATATGATAGTAGTGTACTCGCATTAGGACGTCCCGCGGGATGGCTTCGGGTAGGTGTCGCGGCCTTGCAACTCGGTGTACTCTGTCAGTTAGGAGCATGTCAGACGGGATGTCTGGAGCGTAGGCACGGAGAAGGCCTTGCACATAAGTGTGTAGGTCGGCCGGAATAACGGACTCTGGGATGCCCCTGAGCCTTAAATTATTACGCCGCGCCCTGTCTTCTTGGTCTGCCACCCGGGTGTCTATCTGCTCCATTTGACGTTGTAGGGCTTGTAGTTGCCCCGACATGTCTGCTTGTGTGGAGGACAATTCTTCACAGTGTCGCTCCACCGTGGCGGTTCTGGCGGAGAGGTCTCTCACCTCTCTTTTGATCTGCTCCGCTGTTGTCTGCCAGGTGTTTATAAGTTTTGCTGCCATTCCTTCCATAGCCCTTTCGAAGTGGCCACGCGTGAGGTATTCTGCAGGCAGTGTAGATTCTGGCGTCGGGTGCTGCATCGTGGTGACTGAGTCGTCCGCGCCATCTTGAGTAGCCGCCCGTGCGGTCTCGCTCGCAGGGGTGGATTTCTGCCAAAAAAAAAATGGATTTGTCAGCTTTGGTGGCGGATTTTTTAGTTTTGGAGGAAGCCATAGCAATTGAAAGCTTGTTTGCGGTTTCAGTCTTGAATAAACTCAATTTTGTTGGAGCCCATGTGCCGGAGCAATTCACTGAGCGGCCATCTTGCTCGGCGGTCAGCCACGCCCCCCCATAAATCAATTAGTTTAAGGACAAGTACAATAATTAGACATATCTATTAGGCTCAACTGTAAAAATTATAAACAGTGGGAGAGAGAGGAAAAATAAGGAATATGTTAGTAATGATTGCCATGTCTTTAGTTTGTTTCAAAATGTGGTGTGGTCCACCGTTGGCCTGATCTCTATGGTCACAGAGTTCCAAACCTGTGCTCTCTGAACTGATGGTGGTCCATCTCCAAGTGTCTTCTTCACAGTGGTTATCATGATGTTTAGTTTACTGCTGTTGAGTACCTGTAATGACTGCAAGTAGATATGGCAAGTAGGCACCCTGTACAACAGTACTGTGAGGACCGTCTGGATCCATTACACGGGGAGATGAAATGCATGGAAAGGTGACAGGTCAAGGTAATTACAGCAAAAAATGAGGTTATCGGAAATACAAGCTGGAGTCAGGAGAAAACTGAAAAATCAAATCTAACAAGACCAATGCTAGGAAGTTAAGTCATTGGTATCTTCTGCAAACGTACTGGATGAAATGTGTTTTACGGCATGAGATTAAAAATGCCTGGTGACCTCAAAGACCCCTTGGTTGTGTGGGCAAGAAATACCCCTTAGTAAATGTTTTCCTTTCTTCATTTTTATATATAGATTAGAAAATAAAATATTAAAAAAAAAAATATTTGCACAAGGCACATTTTAGCATAAACATAAGACACACTCCAGACCCTCAAAGCACTTCAGCTTGCTGCAGACAAGAAATCTGCAGCTTTTGCAAGCTGATTTTAGATACAGTATACCCCAATGAAAAATTGCATAATTAAATTCATGCATGTTTTCATTGGGCGTATGTTTACTAAACCGTGATTTCCCCAGGTATAGCCGCAAAAGGGTTGCTTTTTTTTTAATTTTTTTATTTTTTTAATTGTGTTCAATTTTGTATTTTTTTTTTTTTTAAAGGAATTTTCACTTCACGTTTAAACTATCAATTTGTTACAAATTCTAGTGTGGTGGAATCTCGGTAAAAATAAATTTAGTAGGCCGAGATTACCACGTGGCATGTGTACGTGCATATGCTGACGTATCGATCAGTTGGTTGCACGAGGCAAGATACGATCAGTAGTGTACGGAGCATGTGCAAGAATACAGGATATAGTATTCCCCTCCTCCATTGTGCTGGACAGGCCATGCGGTCAAGCAGGAAGTTAATTCTTATTTGTATTGATTGGTCAAGAGAATGTGCGGGTGGAGCTTAATATGGGAGGAGTTATGTGCCTATATAAGGAGCCTGCACTATTGTCCGGGGCTCAGAACTTGCTGTATTTTGGTGACATTAGTCCCTCTGAGTCCCGATCGGTGATCCAATAAAGAATCTCTTCCTTCCTGAATAAACCTGTGTCCATCTCTCTGTGCTTTGCTTCCGTCAGTTTCTCCGGTATCATTTGGTGCATTGGCCGGGAAGCTCATCGTTCAACGGTAGCTGAGAGGCAGAGGCGTGAGACGGTCTATCTTTGCCCACGTTCTCTACGGCTGCACCCCTGAACTTCTGCGTGGACCTCCCTTCGTCTCGGCGCCACTGGTCTGTTGTCCAGGAGATCATCGGCCTCTACGTAAGAAGTGCTGGGGTGTCCCCGTCGATGAGTGTGAACTCAGGTTCAGGAACGAGGAGGTAAGACAACTGCTGTTTTAGACGGCAGACCCACTAGGGGTATACCGATTGTGCGGTAGGCCCATAAGGGGTTATTTGTGTATGGAATCTGCCCCCTCTGTCGGAGGGAAGGAGCGAAGGCGCACCGCTCAATCGAACGCTCTTTAGTCAGACCGTTTGATTTGGTTAGTCAGGCGGGGTCCTGTGTAAATAGCCCTAGCCGGACACCGGTGTCTTGTCTAGACTAGCGTTCTAGGGTGTATATTACGTTCGCTAGGTCGGAGGGACCGGGAGACTAAGCGGCGCCTGTGTAAATTCGGTGCGCTAGCTCTCAACCTATCTTGGCTAAGTGGGAAGGCGTGTAAATTTGGAACCCACTAGATTTTTGATAGTAATCGACTAAGAGGCGCCTGTGTAAATTCGGTCCTCTAGCTCGCTATATGTGGTGCTTGGGCAGTGTGGCTAACCAAAACGGGTGTACATAGTTTTAGGTAGTCCATTCAAGGTACTGGCCAATAGTTTAGTTGGGAATTGTAAATGTGTTAAAGATTGTTTAGTAAAGTGTATATCTTGTTAGATAGCGCGAGCTCAGCCGTCTAGCGAGAGTGTTAATAGTGTGTTGCTGTATCATAGTGCACGGTACCATAACCCTGTATATTTACTGACACTGTATATAAGTACTAATCATTGTCGTCTATTGCATGTTTAACACCATAACCACTAATAATTGTATTGTGACCTTAAATTGTGCTTTGACCTATGCTAACCGTACTGTAACCGCTATTTGTAAAAGACGATGTTACTGGGGTGTGTTATAGACGGGTAATTCATATATAGAGAATTATAGCGTGGGTGACTGTATAGTTTCGCCAAAGGGCATAATATTGATTATCTAGTGACTGGTGTAACAGCTGTGCGTGTACGGGAATTCCCTGAGTGTTTATTGTGTTATTGTGTACGTTTCACTTGGTAACCGTACCACGTGGTGCTGTTGCCAGAGGAAACGGGTGTGACTGTTGAATAAGTACGCGTGCATAGTATTCGTTGTCAACGACGTTCCATTGATAAGTATGGGCGCGTCGGAGTCAACGATTCCGGATCCCTTAGGTTGTATGGTGAAGAATTTTAAAAAGGGATTCAAAACATGTGATTTTGGGGTTAAAATGTCTCCTGTACGTTTGGTCACTTTGTGTACTAGGGAGTGGCCTACTTTGGTTGCGGCATGGCCGCCACGTGGCAGTTTGGATCCAACTCTGGTACAGCGCTTACACGTGGCTGTATCAGGTAGGCCTGAACTTTACGGGCAGTTTCCTTATATTGATTGTTGGAGACAGGCCGTAAATGACTCGCCAAAATGGATTCAGACATGCCACGACATGCCTCATGGTGGCTAGGACTTGTTTGTCCACTAGGACTGGTGTTAGGCCCATTTTGGACACGCCCCCTGAGTCCGAGATCCCTTTGCCGCCCCCTTACTTTCCTTTAAGAGGAAGTGACGCGAATGCAGGAAGTTCTATACCCCTCCCCTCATTGCCCTCATCCACTTCCGCTTCCTCCTCCAGTACAGAATCCACCCCCTCTCGTACTAAATCTCCCCTTCCGGAACCAGAACCAACCCCCATTAGATCTGAATATCCTGATTTGGCGCCACTTCAGACTTCCGGTCAAGCTTCTTCTAGCTCGGCTCGAAGTGTTCTATTTACTAACTTTTCCCAAAACCAAGCTCCCACAACCTCATGCCTTATTACCCCCCGACCGGAACCTCTAACTGACGCCCCTCTACGTAGCCCCATACTAACCCGACAACTGACCGGTACCCAACAATTAAAACATTTATCAGATGCCTCTTTGACCCGGGAGTCAGCCTATATCGATGCCGCAGGTCAAATGGCACATGCTGACCCAGTCTTCGTATATGTCCCGTTCACGACAACCGATCTCTTGAATTGGAAGACCCACAATTCCTCATATACTGAGAAACCACAAGCTATGACTGATCTGTTCACCTCAATAGTTCAGACACATAACCCGACATGGGCTGATTGCCAGCAGTTATTAATGACTTTGTTTAACAATGAGGAAAGGACAAGGATTAATCAAGCGGCCATTAAAGCGCTAGAGGATAGAGCCCGTGCTTTGAATCAAGCCAATCCAGCAGCATGGGCCGCAACACATTATCCTAACACCGATCCCGACTGGAATGTAAATGGTGCTGATATGGTTCAACTCAGAGCCTATAGAGACGCTATAATTGCTGGCATGAAAGCCGGAGGAAAGAAAGCCATTAATATGTCGAAGACAGTTGAGGTGATTCAGAAAAGTGATGAAGCGCCCAGTGTCTTTTATGACCGATTATTGGAGGCATACCGCTTGTATACCCCCTTTAATCCGGAAGACGCAGATAATTCCCGAATGGTGAACTCCGCCTTTGTCAGCCAAGCTTACGGAGATATTAAGCGCAAGCTACAGAAGTTAGAAGGGTTTGCAGGTATGTCTATCACCCAACTAATGGAGGTAGCGAATAAAGTATACATGAACAGGGAAACAGAAAGTAAGAAAGAGGAAGAGCGCAAGATGCGTAAAAAGGCAGATATGTTAGCGGTAGCGATCGCAGGCGTAGATAGACTGGGCCCAGATAGAGGCGATGGTAGATGGAATAGGGAGCCCTTGAGTAGGAATCAATGCGCGTATTGCAAGGAAGAAGGGCATTGGAGGAACGAGTGTCCACAAAGAGAGCAGTACGAGAGAGACCAACCCAGGGCAGGTTACGGAAACTTTAGAGGCAGAGCGAGAGGTAGAGGAGGCCCCGGAGGGAGTAATGGTAATAGAGGGAGCAATGGGAACAGAGGAAGTGTTAGGGAAGATAGGTATTTTCCAGCAGCGCAAAGGTCCCGCGATAGAGAAGGTAGGGACTTTGTAGGATTGGCTGACACGGTCATGGAGGACTATTGATACCGACCGGGCTCCATCCCCCTTGGTCGAGCGGAGCCTATGGTCGATGTATCAATAGGGGGAAAACGGAGTGCGTTCATGATCGACACTGGTGCTGAACATTCAGTGGTGACTAACCTAGTTGCTCCTCCATCTGGAAGGACTATTACTGTAATAGGAGCAACTGGAAGAAGTGCTGAAAAACCGGTTCTTAAAAGTCGACTCTGTACATTGGGAGGCCATGTAGTAAAACATCAATTCCTTTATATGCCTGAATGTCCAGTCCAATTGCTGGGACGTGATATGCTATCTAAGTTACAAGCGCAGATTACGTTCCTACCAAATGGAACAACATCCTTAAAGTTTAATGACCTTCAGGTATTATGACATTATCCGTACCAAAGGAAGAAGAGTGGCGACTTTATACAGCGTTGACTAGCCAAAACCCTAGGAGTGATGAATCCTTATTCAACATACCAGGAGTTTGGGCAGAGAACAACCCACCAGGACTGGCCCACAATATTCCACCTATTAAAATCGAACTAAAACTTGGGGTTTATCCAGTGAGCCTAAGACAATATCACATCCCGCAGAAGGCTAAGAAGAACATCCAATCTTATCTGGATAAGTTCATACGGTATGGTATCCTAAAATTCTGTACTTCCCCCTGGAACACCCCATTGCTGCCTGTTCAAAAGCCCGGTACAGATGAGTATCGACCTGTGCAGGACTTGAGAGCAGTCAATGATGCGGTTGTTAGTATACATCCAGTTGTACCCAATCCATATAACCTGCTTGCTTTAATTCCGGGCGGGGCTACTTATTTTACAGTCTTAGACCTCAAAGATGCCTTCTTTTGCCTCCGAATTGCCGCAGAAAGTCAATGTATCTTCGCTTTCCAATGGGAAAACGCTGTGACGGGCTCAAAACGCCAAATGACCTGGACAAGACTGCCCCAAGGGTTTAAAAATTCACCTACCCTATTTGGTTCAGCTCTAAGTCAAGATCTACTGGATTTCGAGTCCATCCCAGGAGAGTGTGTATTGTTACAATATGTAGATGACTTGTTGATAGCAGCAGTTACAAAGGAAATATGTCAGCAAGCAACGCACGATCTACTACACATTCTCTGGAAGGCAGGATACAAGGTGTCTAGAAAGAAGGCTCAGTTGTGTTTGCCAACTGTCAAATATCTGGGATTCCATATCTCTGAAGGTCAAAGAATTATGGGGCCAGAGAGAAAAGAAGCTGTGTGCCAAATACCGATACCCAAGAATAGAAGACAAGTGCGAGAATTCTTGGGGGCAGCAGGCTTCTGTAGGATATGGATTCCCAGCTACGCGATACTGGCAAAACCTCTGTATGCAGCTATCAAAGGTACAGAGCACGACCCCTTCTTATGGACTCAAGAACAGCAAACGGCATTTGAAGATGTGAAGAAGGCTTTGATGAGTGCCCCAGCATTAGGTCTACCTGATCACACACGACCATTCTACCTGTATGTACATGAGCAAAGAAGAATGGCTGTGGGAGTATTGACACAGTACTTGGGATCATGGCAAAGACCTGTTGCCTACATGTCTAAACAACTGGATGCAGTGGCCAGCGGACTTCCACCTTGTCTAAGAGCCGTAGCTGCAGCTGCCCTGCTAGTAGCTGAAGCCGATAAACTCACTCTGGGTCAAGAACTTTATGTACGAGTCCCACATGCAGTACAGACGTTGTTGGATTACAAAGGAAATCATTGGTTTAGTAATAGCCGTATGACCAAGTATCAAGCAATGTTGTGTGAAAACCCAAGAGTGCATTTAGAGACTGTAAACACCTTAAATCCAGCTACCCTTTTGCCACAACCTACTGAAAGTCAACATGATTGTTTGGAAGTAATGGATGAAGTATTTTCAAGTAGACCAGATCTTCGTGATTTTCCCATCCAGAACCCCGATGTTCAATATTACACTGACGGCAGTAGTTATGTGAAAGAAGGGATCCGCTATGCAGGATATGCAGTAACAACAATTGACAAGGTGATAGAAGCTCGGCCACTGGCGAAAGGAACATCAGCACAAAAGGCAGAATTGATAGCACTGACACGAGCGTTACAGTTGGCTGAAGGTTTAAGAGTGAACATCTACACGGACTCCAAGTATGCGTTTTTAACCACTCATGCCCACGGAGCTTTGTATAAAGAAAAAGGACTATTGAATTCAGAAGGCAAAGAAATCAAGTATGCAGCTGAAATCCTACAACTATTAGAAGCAGTGTGGGAGCCGAAAGAAGTCGGTATCATACATTGTCGAGCGCATCTGAGAGGAGATAGTGATGTAACTAAAGGAAATCGGATGGCAGACAGTGCAGCTAAGCGTGCCGCTGAATCGGGAAGACAGGAATATGTGGGGCATATAGCTGCTCTTATACCAACTCCACTGTCTCAATGGACTCCAGCTTATACAGCTCAAGAAGAGGAGTGTTTAAAGACTGAACCTGGAAAGTATTTGGAGAACAAATGGTATCAGTTAGAAGATGGAAGAATAGTCATTCCAGCATCACTAGCGGTAGAAATTGTCCAAAATTACCACAACGGGACACATTCTGGGAGAGACAGCACAGAGGAATCTCTCAGAAAACATTTCTACATACCAAGATTGTCCAACTTGACTCAGGCCATTGTACGAAGATGTGTAACGTGTGCTAAAAATAATGCAAGGCAAGGACCAGTAAAGCCACCAGGAGTCCAGTTTATGGGGGGACTCCCCATGTCCGATTTACAAATTGACTATACAGTGATGCCTAAATCGGGTGGACATCGTTACCTGTTGGTAATTGTGTGCACCTATTCAGGCTGGGTAGAAGCATGTCCTACTCGTACAGAGAAAGCAGGGGAAGTTGTGAGATTCCTGCTACGAGAAATAATACCCCGATATGGACTACCCTGCTCTATAGGATCGGACAATGGTCCAGCTTTTGTTCATCAGTGCCTACAACAACTGACTCATATGCTTGGTATAAAGTGGAGGCTTCATACGGCATATAGACCCCAGAGTTCTGGTAAGGTAGAGAGAATGAATAGAACTATTAAGAATCAGTTGGCTAAAATGTGTCAGGAAACCCAACTTAAGTGGAACGTTCTCTTGCCCATAACTCTATTGCGAATCCGCAGTACACCTACCATGAAATCATGTATGGGCGACCACCTCCCGTACTTGGTAACTTAAGGGGGGATTTGAGTCAGTTGGGAGAAGGAATTACCCGGCAGCAGGTTGTAGAGTTGGGTAAGACTATGGAGGAGGTACAGAAATGGGTACAAGATAGATTACCTGTGAATATTTATCCCCCAGTTCATAGTTACCACCCAGGAGACCAAGTGTGGATTAAAGAGTGGAATAATGTACCGTTAGGGCCCAAGTGGAGAGGTCCTTATGTTGTTCTTTTGTCTACCCCTACAGCGATAAAAGTAGCCGAAGTGACTCAGTGGATACATCACTCCAGGGTTAAACCAGCAGCAGTCGATTCTTGGCAAGCTACAGCAGATCCAGAGAATCCCTGCAAGATCCGGTTAAAACGCACGACTCAGTCGGAGTGACGAGGAACTTTGTGGATTACAAAATTTTATTGTTTCAGAGATTTGGTGCGTGAGTGAGAGGGCCATAATAAAGCCTGTCCGCCCACCGACGTATAGTATATAAGCCAGGGAAAGTCTCAAAGGGACTCCTGTGAAGACGAGCAGAACTCCATTCCCTGCAGCCCTTACATCCTGGAAGCTGAGGTGCCTTCGCACGGACGAAGACTGAGGATGACGACGAAAGATGTGATTATGATAATGTTTATTTATGTGTATTTTTATATTCAGGAAGGTAGAGGTACCGACACTCCTAGCTGTGAGGTATGCATTAAGACTACAAGAACAGGTAACCATATTTCCCAAACCCTAATTTGGCATTCACAATACGAGTGTAAAGGAGATGTATCAAGATGTAGATACCTAAATATAGAATATAGTGTGTGCCATCTAGGAGTAGGAGAACCTAAGTGCTTCAGTCCGGAGTATCAACCTCGTACAATTTGGTTGACTCTCAGGAATGGAGACCCTCAGGGGACCCTAATTAACAAGACAGTATTAGAATCCGTATATTCTTCGGGTGTTCTGCTATTTGATGCGTGTAAGGCGATATCAAGTGGTAGAAAGCCGTGGAATGTATGTGGGGATCTTAGATGGGAGAGGACGTATGGGTCTAACGATAAATATATTTGTCCCAGTAGTAAAAATAAATATGTGAGTCCTAGATGCCCAGATAGAGATTATAACTTTTGCCCATATTGGTCTTGTGTGGGGTGGGCAACTTGGGGACAGACATTAGACAAGGACATGATTGTGACTAAGTTGCCTACCAGCCCATATTGTAAGTCTATGGAATGCAATCCAGTCCATATACTTATAAATAACCCCGACAAGTTCTTAGACAAATATGGTAATTTATTTGGGTTTCAAATATATGGGACGGGTTTAGATCCTGGGACAGTATTGTTTATAGGGATAGAGACTGATACGGTATCCTCCCAAACTCATCAAGTATACCATTCCTTTTATGAAGAGATGAGCATAGATAATAAGATCCCCCATAATGCTAAAAACCTGTTCATCGATTTAGCCGAAAGTATTGCCGGTAGTCTTAATGTTACCAACTGCTATGTGTGTGGAGGTACTAACATGGGAGACCAATGGCCTTGGGAAGCAAAGGAGGTAATGTCCGGTTCTGAGGCAGTTGACCAATTAATATCTACACAAGCCGATTATCATATGAGTGTTAGAGGTAAATCTGAGTGGAGATTAAAGACCTCCATCATAGGTTATGTTTGCATAGCAAGGAAAGGAATGATGTATAATACTTCTGTAGGAGAATTAACTTGTCTAGGGCAAAAAGCTTATGATGATGATACAAAAAATACAACTTGGTGGTCGGCTTCAAATGTCTCAGAACCATCTAACCCGTTTGCTAGATACGCCAATTTAAAGGATGTGTGGTTTGACCTATCTATCACATCTACCTGGAGAGCCCCAGCAAATTTGTACTGGATCTTTGGTAAGAAAGCCTATTCGGAGCTGCCACAGGACTGGGAAGGGGCATGTGTGTTGGGTATGCTCAAACCATCCTTCTTCTTGTTACCTATTGAAACAGGTGAGACTTTAGGTGTTAAAGTGTATGATGTGAATCATAGGAAGAAAAGGGGACCCATAGAGATAGGCGCCTGGGAAGATAATGAATGGCCTCCCCAGCGTATTATAGATTATTATGGGCCAGCCACGTGGGCAGAGGATGGTACCTTTGGTTATAGAACCCCTATTTATATGCTCAACCGTATTATAAGATTACAGGCGGTGGTTGAGATCATTACTAACGAGACATCACAAGCGCTCAATCTTCTAGCGAAGCATAATACCAGGATGAGGACAGCAGTCTACCAAAATAGATTAGCCTTGGATTACCTTTTGGCAGTAGAGGGAGGTGTATGTGGGAAGTTTAACCTGAGCAATTGCTGTCTTCAAATAGATGACGAAGGGCAAGCAATAGCTGAGCTTACTAGCCATATGGTTAAACTAGCGCATGTGCCTACTCAGGTATGGAAAGGGTATAATCCAAGTCGTTGGTTTGGTAGCTGGTATGAGTGGTTTGGAGGGCTTAAGGCAGTGGTAGGTGGAGTCCTACTGATTTTAATGTTGTGTCTACTCCTGCCGTGTCTTATACCCTTAGTAGTTAGGTCTGTGCAAAGCCTGATAGAAAATATAGCAGAGAGGAAGGCTGCTGCACAGATAATGGCAATTTATAAATATAAGGCTGTAGATCAGGGAGAACCAATGCAGGAAGATGAGTGTTGAAGATTCACATCATAAGATAAGTCTGGTCTGGTTCAAGGTAACTTGCGGTGTATGCAAACTAAGGTTAAGTGATGCCTCAAGTAATTGTGAAATATCAAGAGGCATCAAAGGGGGGAATGTGGTGGAATCTCGGTAAAAATAAATTTAGTAGGCCGAGATTACCACGTGGCATGTGTACGTGCATATGCTGACGTATCGATCAGTTGGTTGCACGAGGCAAGATACGATCAGTAGTGTACGGAGCATGTGCAAGAATACAGGATATAGTATTCCCCTCCTCCATTGTGCTGGACAGGCCATGCGGTCAAGCAGGAAGTTAATTCTTATTTGTATTGATTGGTCAAGAGAATGTGCGGGTGGAGCTTAATATGGGAGGAGTTATGTGCCTATATAAGGAGCCTGCACTATTGTCCGGGGCTCAGAACTTGCTGTATTTTGGTGACATTAGTCCCTCTGAGTCCCGATCGGTGATCCAATAAAGAATCTCTTCCTTCCTGAAGAAACCTGTGTCCATCTCTCTGTGCTTTGCTTCCGTCAGTTTCTCCGGTATCACTAGCTCTGAACATAATCTCATTATATCTCCTACAATGGTCGTGGTGCTTTGCAGGCTGTAGGGAGGAGTTTGATGGATGGGATGCCAAAGTTCTCTTGAGGTGTGGTTGTGTGGTCTGAAAGCATGTGAAAGGGTTCATATGTGTGATCATATAGTACCAGCAGTACTATCCAATGTAAGCAATGATTAAGCTACAGTGATATCATCCAGACAAGTATGTTTATATCTGCCCCTCTCTTTCCAAAGTCATGGATTAGCCTGTATTTCTGATTTGTAAACACTGATGTTGTTTTATACATGTATTACACGTTTTTTCCCCCCGCTCTTTATTCTCAAGATTAATCCTGCACTTTGATTCTGAGAGATTCTTGGTGTTTTACAATTGCCGGATGACGTGGTGCTCGTCCCCTTTCTCTGAACCTGCATGTGACATCCTTTGCCCAGAGTTTGACAAGGAGAGAGCTTTGAGAGCATTGTCTGTGCCAAGACCAGTCTGCATAACTCTGATGGATCAGAGGCATTTCTCTGGAGTAGGTATGTTTAGAACTGTTTTGTAAACCAACCACATGTATGCTGCAGGTGACCTTCTCCTACACACATGAGCACAGTTGCTAAGAGATAACCTTTACATTACCTTTTTGTTTGATGCTCCTCAATGTACTCTGTTTGCCTTGTTGCTGTAATGATAGAGCTCAGTGACGTGTCTGCTGCAGTGTTTCCATAGTAATATTTCAAAAGGGCCTTTTCATTTTTTAGCAGTGTTGACCAACGATGGGTCATGTTGACCCAGCAATATGTTTGCCAGCAGGGCCGGTGCAAGGATTTTTTTAGATACACAGGCGAAGATGATTTTGGCATCCCCCCCAAAAAAGCATCTTCACCTGTGTGCCTCTTAACCCCCTTTTGTGTCTTCTCCCCTTTTTAAATGTCTTACCCCCTTTAGTGTATCTTATCCACGATTTTTCTCCCTTGTGTATCTCTTACAATCCCCCTTGTGTTTCTTATTGCCCCCAGTCCCTTTGTGTGTCTCTTCTCCCAGCCCCTGTGTTTTTTTTTTACTTTTTCCAGCTCCTTTTTGTGTTTCTCTTTCACCACTAGCCTATCTTCCCCCAGCCCCTCTGTGACTTTTTTTTCTTCTTCTTCAGCCCCTCTGTGACTTTTTTTTCTTCTTCTTCAGCCCATCTGTGTCTCTTTCACTCGCAGGCCCCTGTGAGCATCTTTCCCCCCCCCAGGCCCATCTGTGTGTCTTTCTCACCCCTCATGTCCCTCTGTGTGTCTTTCTTCCCACTCATGCCCCCCGTGTGCTACTCTCCCCTCCATGTCCCTTAGTGTTCCTCTCTCCTCCCCTCCATGTCTCTCCTCCCTTTAATATCCATGTCCATTAGTGTTCCTCTCCCCTACCTGTCCATTAGTGGTCCTCTTTCCTGTCCCTTAGTGTTCCTCTCACCTCCCTTCCCTGTCCCTTTAGTGTTCCTATCCCCTCCTTTTCCTGTCTCTTAGTGTTTCTCTCTCCTCCCTCCCCGAATCCTTAGTGTTCCTCTCCCCTATCCCATAGTGTTCTGCCCTCCCCTTTGTGCCCCACTCTCTCCCCCCTTGGTCCCTACCTTTCTTGTAGAGTGGTCGAGAGGATCTTCAGTTTCTTGTACCCGGTCGGACTGACAGGAAGTGCTCTATCAGTGAGCACTTCCTGTTAGTCCAGCTGGGACAGGAAACTGATCCTCCTGTACCGTTGTCCGCTCCGCTCGGCCACGCTACACTGAATGACAGGTAGGAGGGAGTGCTGTGCGCTTGTGCCGCCTAATGGACGTGCCGGCCTTGTTTGCCAGCTCTGTGAATTGAATTAGGTGCATGAGAAATGGTCACATTTCCATGTTTGATGTTTTTAAAGTGTAGTCTTAATGAAAACTATGGGCTTCTATATCTTTGTAAATTGCAAGCTTTTCTGGACTGTTATTGGGCACTACCTGGTAAATGGCGCAATATGGTACACTTTCCAGGGGGAGGGTATTTTGTGATCCAAACGCCAGTCATCACTGACAGTACTAAAGCACTTGCTCATATTTAGCACTATGCACGCCTGTTTCCCCCGTTTTAAAGTTCCAGTTTCACCTAAAAATCATTTCTGTAAAATCCATTTGCTTATCCCTCTAGATCCCCCTACTCTCGGAGCTTAGTTGACTACTACCTTGCTGGTGTAGCAGTATCAAAGTAGACAAGATCAACTGTTTTTTTTGGGGGGGGGGGGGAGGGGCGTGGAGTGATTGGTGCAGTTTTCTTTTTTTAACATTTTTATTTGAGCTAACCTTTCTACTGTATACTATATAGTTTGAAAATTCCCCAACACACATTTACCTGGATATTTTTAATACCTAAATTATTTTATTACGTCTGAGTCATTTCAGTGCTTTTTATTGTCTTGTATGTCTCCAAACAATGTGCCATGATATTAGAAACACCTTCTCTTTCTATGACATTATCATACCTGTTAATGTAGTTTGATTCAAACCTCTTCACGTCCCCCTGCCCCCAAACCCTTGAAAATACCTCCCTCCTCTGCCAGACCCACTTAACCCCAAATGTTCATTATTAATTTCTTCTTCACTTTTCAGGGAACATTATCAAGAATGAGGTTCTGTTTTTGGCAAATGTCCACCCTCTTTCATTTGGGTCACACCTGCCATCAGAGAGTCTACAATGCATTCTGGACCACACCATACGCTTCACTTGTAATTGGCTGAATAATAAGCTGCAGAGGAAAGGTCTCCGCTATCATATTTACATGAAGGAATGTTGTGACAAGGGCCACAAGGTGGTAAAAGAATCCATTGGTCCCACCTATGGGCTGAAGCGGCTTACCTGGTATTGCCCTGAGTGTCAACCACATGTAAAATCTGAGAATGCAGTGCCATCCAAGGAAGACCTGTAGAATTTTACCTCCTGACCATACAGAGTTTTTTTTTTTTTTGGTTTTGACAAAGTCATGCTCAGTGTTTAAGTTTGTGTCACGTGGTTTCTATGCTTCTATGTGACACAAAATATTTTTTCAATTATGTCTCCTTTAAGGAACATGTTTGTTTGATTTGTGGATTAAAATGTCATTCACATCCAGGATGAAGTTCTCTTGGTAATGACACTCATCCCTCAGTTTCTCGTCATTATCACTATCCCAAGATAGTGTTTACGTTTTCATCAAGGCATCCCTATACTTTCTGGTGATGCATCAGGGAATTCAGGTACCTGAATGGACCCTGTTTTTTTTTTTTTTTGGCCAATGGATGGCCATGTATCTGACCTTTTTTAAAGGCATATATTGTAAATGACAGCCACCAGTGTTGACAGTATGTTTACCCTAAGAATAACCACCTCTAATGATGTCCATCCCCTCTAGAGAGAAGAATTATCCAAGGAGAATAACTTGACGATTGACCCTAGCAATAGCATGACCTGTTTCCAAGTTTATATTTACATTTTAATGAAACTGAATGATCTGGAAATCGACTGAAACATAGGCTAAAAGTGAAAACCCCCAAATGTGCTAAAAAAAAAGTTAAGTTAAAAAAGTGTTAAAGAAACCCTTCCAACCCATAACCGCTCCAGCTAAATTAAACATTTCCTCTAAATCTAACCCTTCTTACATATATATTTATTTTAATGAATAATGCCTCATTGGCATTATTCTTTATGTCCCCCCCTCAAACACTGAAAAAAAAAAAAAAAAGCTTAGCAATAAAGTTTTACTCACCTGATTTCCAGTGCTGGGCAGAGTGGATGTTGGAGTAACCCTTCCATTCTTCCTTCCTGTCGGCCACCACTTTATAAGGAAGGTTTTCCCGGTGGCTGGTGAGGTGCTAGGAACCAACTTTGAGGTAGAACCGTTGGGAAAAAAACGGTTTAAAACCCAGAGGGAAAGATGGAGGCCAGACACTGCACTGAAGTTGTCATATGGGTGTGAGTGACCCTTTAACTTTTAGAATGTCTGTTATGTATATTCTCTCACTGACCATTTTTGGCCAAATTAGAAATGGAATCCAAACCAAATCTAATGTTTAATTTTGCATTTTTATAACACGTGATGTTTTTGAATATTGGTGGAATTTTCTATATGTGGATAAAAAAAAAAAAATCTGTCGTTTAGACATGTTTCTGTGCATGAAGCAAAAGTTATTTAATCCGTTTTTATATTTCTTGCAAGTTTTGTCCTATAAAGACGGCTGCACGGTGAAAATATAGCATTCATATTCAGACGTTCTAACTTGTGCCTATATTGAAGTGTTAACTCTTACAACTGAAAAGCGCAGTCTTAAAAATAGCAAAGCCCCATATATAAAATGTATCTGTATATTTTCTTTATTTTATTTTTAAGATCTTGCCACGAATTTGTCATACGTGTAAAACAAAGACAAAAGTTGATAGTTCAAAATAACTTAAATCGTGATGTATATGAAAACCTGGAGGAGAACGTTGTAATATGACTAGATAGGCTTGCTACATAGCACAGATTATAACACACACCACATTGTCTACAATCTATGGAACTAGCACAAATGTTCATTTTGCTCTGTGGGACAGATTTCCCAAATCATTATCTTCTGTTACTAAAATTAAAGGGGAAACCTTAACAAGTACATATGATGGAGAAATAAAGTGTTACAAGTTATATAACTGTTGCCAAGTTACATAACTTTAGTTTGATTTAAATATTGATATTTAATGGTACCGGGCAGGTTATTCACTAAACTACCATCTTATTTAACCCCTTAAGGACACATGACATGTCTGACACGTCATGATTCCCTTTTATTCCAGAAGTTTGGTCCTTAAGGGGTTAATAAACAACTAATTGTATTTAGGGTTATTCACTAAGGCGAGAATCCATTCAAAGTAAATTTACAATTTAAGGTGAAAAAAATTATCTGTCAGCTATGCTGTCATTTCAGATTCTCCGGCCTTCAATTTGAACATCACTTTGAATTCTCGTTTTTACAAACAACCGTGAGTGGGTTGAAAACAAAACACTACAATTCAATGATTTCTGAAAAACCCTTCTACCTTCTCCATTAGCTTGTGCTTTGAACAACGTTCCTCGTGCTTGACCTTGATAGGAATGTCAATTTGTTCTCTGTGATTTATGTTCAGAAAAGTTGATGTTTGAATTAAAATCCTTACTCTATATAATATTGTGTCTAGCCATTATTATTTTATTTGTATGTTATCAGTGTGAGATTTAAAGCATTGGTCTGTCATATTCTGCCCCAGTGGTGTAAATTCTAAGTAGTCCAGTCACGGCCACTTAGCTTTTAGGGGGAAAATTTAAAAATATAATTCAAGATAGATGGAGGGAGAGAGAGAGAGAGAGAGAGAGAGTGTGTGTGTGTGTGTGTGTGTGTGTGTGTGTGTGTGTGTGTACACACACACACCAACACAGTTGTGGTGGGGAGAAAAGTGTGGATAAAAACCCCTTCCACCTGAAGTAAGTGGATAGTTAATACAATGTTAAACAAATACACACACCAGTCAAGCCATAAGACTTGTTTTTCCCACAGAAGTCTCACTTTAACAGTACGCTCACTACTGCAAGGGATTCTGGGTAGGCATATGCAAATGAGCTCAACAAAGAACCACATTTTTGCCTCATAATTCCACTTTATAAATGGATTCCTTGGAGTATGTGTATGCTGCATACAACAGATTTGAAACCCAACTCAGGAAGGGGAGCAAACCCAGTGAACCACTCATGGACAGCCGTTTCGTTGTTAATGCAACTCATCAGCATGAAGTTGGTTACTGGCTCATTTTGTGTATATATATTACATATAATATATATAAATATAGTTGGGCACATTAAAGTCTATATACATTTATGCAGCCTAGCACTTTAACAATAATATTTGCACTTTAAGAATCATAGCACTTTAATTATAAACTATGCACTTTAACCCCTTAAGGACACATGACATGTGTGACATGTCATGATTCCCTTTTATTCCAGAAGTTTGGTCCTTAAGGGGTTAAAGGACCACTCTAGGCACCCAGACCACTTCAGCTTAATGAGGTGGTCTGGGTGCCAGGTCCCTCTAGGATTAACCCTTTTTTTTTTTTAATAAACTTAGCAGTTTCAGAGAAACTGCTATGTTTATACTGAGGGTTAATCCAGCCTCCAAAACCTCTAGTGGCTGTCTCATTGACAGCCGCTAGAGGCGCTGGCGTGCTTCTCACTGTGAAAATCACAGTGAGAACACGCCAGCGTCCATAGGAAAGCATTGTAAATGCTTTCCTATGCGACCGGCTGAATGCGAGCGCGGCTCCTGCCACGCATGCGCATTCAGCCGATGACGTTGCAAGGAAGAAGGAGAGGAGGAGGAAAGCTCCACGCCCGGCGCTGGAGAAAGAGGTGAGTTTAACCCCTTCCTCCCCCCAGAGCCCGGCGGGAGTGGGTCCCTGAGGGTGGGGGCACCCTCAGGGCACTATAGTGGTCCTTTAATCACAAATTATGCATTTTAATTATAAAATATGCACTTTGAGATAAATAATACATTGAACAACTTCAATGCGCGATCTACATGCTGCCAACAGAAACGGGTCTCTGTTAACGCATGCGCACTCTGCACCAGGGGAACGCTAGCGGTATTAGCCACAGCACCTTGAGGTAAGTCAATTTCCTCTGATTTCTTTCCTATATAAATGTAAATGTTTATTTTATTGTTTATGACTGATCCTGATGAAAGTCCCAGATGGGGACTGAAACGTTGATCGAATCTTAATGTATCGTCAATAACGACGGAACGTTTGAGAGAGAGAGACCATTTTATTTTTTCCAAGTTTTGATGCCATTACAATCCTATTATGAAGTTATTCTGTAATAATAATTTCAGTTGATTTTTTTTTTTTTCAGTTATTATGTTTTCTATTTTAGCCCCTCCCCCTTTTCCTGACAGTTCTGTAATTTTGAGTGATATTGGATAGCAGAGAGGCACCGCCCCCTCACTGCACTCATTGATCACATGACCCGGATCCAGCCGCTGACTGGTTCAATGTTTAGAGCAGTACACGCACTTGTCTAACCCAGCCTCATCGCAGCCAATCATTGCCCTGCGCCATGCGTCACCCCAGCAACAGCTCTCTCCTTATTGGTTGGCACAGACTGGTTCGACACTGTGCCGCCCAATCACAATCGTCAGTCCACCTCTGAGCTGGGCGCTGATTGGACGGCAGTAATCGGCAAAACGCACTCTGGGCTCGGTGATTGGCCGCAGTGTCTGGGTGGGCGTGTTTTACCGGTATAGTCGTGTCTGTCAGGATGCGGTAAAACTGCCGCTGGTGTCGGTTACTCTCCGATTGGACACGTGACTCCCGGAGCCGCCATGGATATTCTCCGCTCACTGGGACACCCTGAGGAGATATACAACCTGTTCAGGTTCAAAATGGGCGGCTGCCGGGCAGTGATGCCCAAACTGAACCGGGTGAGTCTGGGACCCCAATAATACTGGGAGGAGGGGGTCTCATACCCTATAATACAGGGGGGGATGGGGAGTCTGAGACCCTATAATACAGGGAGGAGGGGGTCTCATACCCTATAATACAGGGGGGGATGGGGAGTCTGAGACCCTATAATACTGGGAGGAGGGGGTCTCATACCCTATAATACAGGGGGGGATGGGGAGTCTGAGACCCTATAATACAGGGAGGAGGGGGTCTCATACCCTATAATACAGGGGGGGATGGGGAGTCTGAGACCCTATAATACAGGGAGGAGGGGGGAGTCTGATACCCTATAATACAGGGAGGAGGGGGTCTCATACCCTATAATACTGACCCCCTATAATACAGACGGGGGGGGGGGGGAGTCTGACCCCCTATAATACTGATACCCTATAAAACATGGAGAATGTGATGAGTGTGAGTCACCCTATAAAACATGGAGAATGTGATGAGTGTGAGTCACCCTATAAAACATGGAGAATGTGATGAGTGTGAGTCCCCCTATAAAACATGGAGAATGGGATGAGTGTGAGTCCCCCTATAAAACATGGAGAATGGGATGAGTGTGAGTCCCCCTATAAAACATGGAGAATGGGATGAGTGTGAGTCCCCCTATAAAACATGGAGAATGGGATGAGTGTGAGTCACTGTAAAACATGGAGAATGGGATGAGTGTGAGTCACTGTAAAACATGGAGAATGGGATGAGTGTGAGTCACTGTAAAACATGGAGAATGGGATGAGTGTGAGTCACTGTAAAACATGGAGAATGGGATGAGTGTGAGTCACTGTAAAACATGGAGAATGGGATGAGTGTGAGTCACTGTAAAACATGGAGAATGGGATGAGTGTGAGTCACTGTAAAACATGGAGAATGGGATGAGTGTGAGTCACTGTAAAACATGGAGAATGGGATGAGTGTGAGTCACTGTAAAACATGGAGAATGGGATGAGTGTGAGTCACTGTAAAACATGGAGAATGGGATGAGTGTGAGTCCCTGTAAAACATGGAGAATGGGATGAGTGTGAGTCCCTATAAAACAAGGTGATTTGTAAGTCAGGGTCCATCTATAAATCATGAGTCTGATACCCTATAATACAGGGGAGGGATGTGGTGAGTCTGATACCCTATAATTAATTACTTCACTACCCTCATAACCACAATCTCCCGCGAACCCAAACGACTATTTTGCACATTTAACTCTCTTCTTCGCCCTGCTGTTCCTCCTCCACCTACTAACTTGACCGCCTCAGACTTTGCAACTCACTTCACTGACAAGATCTCTATAATCAGAGAAGAGATCTCTCATCTTTCTTCTTCCCCTAACTTCACTCCCTCTGCTGTTCTATGTTCATTCGCACCTGCTACATTGGAAGAGGTTTCTGCTCTGCTCCAGTCCTCCCGCCCCACCACCTGCTCTCTAGATCCAATTCCCTTGCATCTCATCCGTACTCTGTCTTCTTCTCTTTCTTCACCTCTCATTAAAATTCGCAATCTCTCGCTCTCCTCTGATATATTTCCATCGCCTTTCAATCATGCAACTGTAACCCCAATTCTAAAGAAGCCCAATCTTGACCCTAACTCCCCATCCAACTATCGTCCTATCTCGCTACTGCCTTTTGCATCCAAGATCCTTGAAAGAATTGTGTATGCGAGATTGATAGACTTCCTCGAGTCCAACTCTCTGCTAGACCCGCTTCAGTCTGGTTCCCGCGCTAAGCACTCTGTGGAAACGGCATTGACCAAAGTATCCAATGATCTACTCGCTGCAAAATCTCGTGGTCACTACTCTATCCTAATTCTCCTTGATCTGTCTGCGGCTTTTGACACTGTTAATCATCAACAGCTTCTTCTCATCCTCCGCAATATCGGTCTACAAGATATTGCTCTCTCCTGGTGCTCCTCCTACCTCTCCCAGCGCTCTTTCAGTGTTTCTTTCTCTGACTCTGCTTCTTCTCCCAAACTCCTCTCTGTTGGTGTCCCCCAAGGTTCAGTCCTTGGTCCCCTACTGTTCTCAATCTATACTGCGTCCCTTGGTAAACTCATTAGCTCCTTTGGCTTCCAATATAATTTCTATGCTGAAGACACGCAAATCTACCTGTCCTCTCCTGATCTCTCCCCGTGTCTCTTGACTAGTGTCTCTGACTGCCTCTCTGCTGTTTCTAACTGGATGGCTGCCCACTTCCTTAACCCCTTAAGGACACATGACGTGTGTGACACGTCATGATTCCCTTTTATTCCAGAAGTTTGGTCCTTAAGGGGTTAAACTAAACTTGACCAAAACTGAAATTCTGGTCTTTCCTCCCTCAAGTGTTGTTACTCCTGTGTCTGTCTCCCTCCAAGTCAATGGTGCTATCATCAGCTCCACCACGCAGGCTCGCTGCCTAGGTGTTCTCTTTGACTCCGACCTCTCCTTCAAGCCTCATGTTCAATCTATCGCCAAATCCTGTCATTTCCATCTCAAACATTGCGCGCATCCGCCCCTACTTAACGCCAGATGCGACTAAGGTGTTGGTCCATTCAACTGTCCTTTCTCGCCTTGACTACTGTAATACGCTTCTCAGTGGTCTTACGTGCTCCCAACTTGCGCCGTTACAGTCCATAATGAATGCGGCGGCGATGCTCATCTTCCTGTCCGCCCGCACCTCCCATGCCTCACCCTTCTGTCAGTCCCTACATTGGCTTCCTATAAAATATAGAGCTAAATTTAAAATTCTGGTTCTTGCTTTCAAATCTCTACATAATGCTGCTCCCACCTATCTATCCTCCCTTATACACAAGTATGTCCCGTCTAGGCCCTTAAGATCTGCTGAAAACTTATGTCTATCTTCTGTCTGTACTCCCACCTCTGATGCTCGCCTTCAAGATTTCTCGCTTCCCTACTCCGTTAGATGCTCACCCGGTCTCCACTCCTTCAAAAAATCGTTAAAAACCCACTTCTTCATAAAAGCGTATCAATTAAACTGTTAATAGCTCCTGACTGATTCCTCTTCTGCAACTGTCACTAGTCTAATACTATCCTTACCTTTTTGTGTCATTTTACCCCATTCCCTCTAGCATGTAAGCTCATTGAGCAGGCCCCTTATACCCTCTGTTCCTGTGTGTCCAACTTGTCTGGTTATAACTACATGTCCACCCAGCGCTGCGGAATTTGATGGCGATATATAAATACCATAATAATAATTAATTATTACAGGGGGAAATGGGGGTGAGTCTGGGTACCCTATTTAATGGTGGGGGATGAGGTGAGTCTAGGTCTCCCCTACAGAGTGATAGGTACCATCGGATTATCATTATTGTCCAGGTAAATATCATTCAGATTGGCATTCTTTCCATATATAACTGTAGTCCAGCTTCCCAAATATTTGTATTTTTTTTATTAGCATCATCATTATTATTCCCCATTGCCAGCAGCTGAATGAGTTATTATTGGTAGGAAAACCTCAGGAAAATCTATGCAGTCTTTATGACTTGCATTGTGGAGAATTGACAAAGAAATTGCAGATAATACACCAAAATAGTTACATTGGAAACTTTTCCCAACACTACTATTTTCCAGCATGCCCGTTCAACGTAAAATACGCAGTTCTTTGTAACTTTTCCAGGATTGGTGGATTTGTGAATATCCCCAAGTATACAAGGGTTGAGCCGTTATCAGTGAGATGTTTCATTTGTCTCCAGGACATATTTTCAAAATAGATATAAATCCTTCATAACTCGGCTATGGTTTAACCCATTCTTTAGTTCAAAGATAATAAAGAAGCTCTGTCACTAAAAAATAAACTTCATCAAATCTGCTTCTCTATAAATTCCTGTATCCGAAACTCTTAAAGGGACACTATGCTCACCAGAACAACTACAGCTTAATGTACTTGTTCTGGTGAGTCTAATCATACCTTTTTGCTGTTAACGCTGCATTTTCAGAGACATGTAGTGTTTACATTGCTGCCTAGGGACACCTTCAGTGGCCACTCAAATTGCCACAAAAGGTGCTTCCTGGGGCAGTGCACACAGCAGTGATTCACTGATGTTCAGCTTCTCCACCCTCTGTATGGGGACGCTGAAGTTTCTCCATAGAGATACATTGATTCAATGCTTTTCTATGAGGAGATGCTGATTGGCCAGGTCAACATTTGGCCCACCTCCTTGACAATCTCAGCCAATCCAATGCTTTCCTTATAGGGAAAGCATTGGATTAGTTGATATCAGTTCTGATCATGTCAAACAAAGAGGCATATTTGCGTGGCGCTGGGAATAAGGTATGTTTTCTTACATTTTAAGTGGGAATGCTACCTTAATGGTGGTTTTAACACTATAGGGTCAGGGATATGTTTGTGCTCCTGATTCTATTGTGTTCCTTTCATTTATTTTAAAAAAAAATTGTATTTATTTTTTGTGTGCTGTAGTTTTCATAAAACACATGAAGAAAAGTACCGTATATACTCGAGTATAAGCCGAGTTTTTCAGCCCATTTTTTGGGCTGAAAAACCCCAACTCGGCTTATACTCGAGTCACTGTCTGTATTATGGCAATTTGCATTGCCATAATACAGACCGGGGGAGAGGGGGGCTGGCAGAGCTGTAACTTACCTGTTCTGCAGCTCCTGTCAGCTCTCTCCTCCTCTGCGCCGTCCGTTCAGCACCTCGGTCAGCTCCCAGTGTAAGTCTCGCGAGAGCCGCGGCTCTCGCGAGATTTACAGTGTGAGCTGATAGAAGGAGCTGCACAGACCGCGCGGAGGAGGAGAGAGCTGACAGGAGCTGCAGAACAGGTAAGTTACAGCTCTGCCAGCCCCCCTCTCCCCCCCACTGAACTGCCAATGCCACTGGACCACCAGGGAAGGAGCCCCCCTCCCTGCCATATATCAAGCAGGGAGGGGGGACGAAAAAAAAAAATATATAAAAAAAAAAAAAAATAATAATAATAAAAAAAATTAATAACAAAAAAAAGGGGGATAAGGACCACTATGGGAGGGAGGGGGGGGTATAAGGACCACTATGGGAGGGAGGGGGGGGGGATAAGGACCACTATTGGAGGGAGGGGGGGTATAAGGACCACTATGGGAGGGAGGGGGGGTATAAGGACCACTATGGGAGGGGGTGGGATAAGGACCACTATGGGAGGGGGTGGGATAAGGACCACTATGGGAGGGAGGGGGGTATAAGGACCACTATGGGAGGGAGGGGGGGGGGATAAGGACCACTATTGGAGGGAGGGGGGGGTATAAGGACCACTATGGGAGGGAGGGGGGGTATAAGGACCACTATGGGAGGGGGTGGGATAAGGACCACTATGGGAGGGGGTGGGATAAGGACCACTATGGGAGGGGGTGGGATAAGGACCACTATGGGAGGGAGGGGGGTATAAGGACCACTATGGGAGGGAGGGGGGTATAAGGACCACTATGGGAGGGAGGGGGGGTATAAGGACCACTATGGGAGGGAGGGGGGGGTATATGGACCACTATGGGAGGGAGGGGGGTATAAGGACCACTATGGGAGGGAGGGGGGTATAAGGACCACTATGGGAGGGAGGGGGGGGTATATGGACCACTATGGGAGGGATGGGGGGGGGATAAGGAACATTATGGGAGGGAGAAGGGGGATAAGGGCCACTATGAGAGGGAGGGGGTGGGATAAGGACCACTATGGGAGGGGAGGGGGAAGTAAGGACCACTAGGGGAGGGGTGAGTCAGGACCACTGGGGGGGGGGGTGAAGGAACACGGGGGTGGGGAGGTAAGGACCACTGAGGGAGGAGGAGGGGAAGTCAGGACATATGGGGGGGGAGGGGGCGGCAAAAATTTTTTTGCCTACGGCGGCAAATATCCTTGCACCGGCCCTGCACACACTGCATTCACACACTGCATTCATACACACACACACACTGCATTCATGCACACACACACTGCATTCATACACACACACTGCATTCATACACACACGCTGCACTCATATACACACACGCTGCACTCATACACACACGCTGCACTCATACACACACGCTGCACTCATACACACACGCTGCACTCATACACACACGCTGCACTCATACACACACACATACGCACACACTGCATTCATTATACACACACTGTAAATAAATATTCAATTAATATATTTTTTTTAGGATCTAATTTTATTTAGAAATTTACCAGTAGCTGCTGCATTTCCCACCCTAGTCTTATACTCGAGTCAATAAGTTTTCCCAGTTTTTTTGGATAAAATTAGGGGCCTCGGCTTATATTCGGGTCGGCTTATACTCGAGTATATACGGTAAGCAAAAAAATTACGGTTATTATCACCGGACTATAGGTTCCCTTATAGCAAAGGGATCACTGCTGCCCCTACTTTGTAAAATAAAGATTATTTATTAAAGTAAGAATTGCCAGGAATTCCATGTGAAAATCAAATTTAAGGCCAAAATAGGTGACATGAAAACAAAATTTATTTTAGACCATTTTTCTAATTCAATATTTTGCCCTAAATGTTGGAATTCACTTTAAATTCCTGGTGAATAACGATGACAATGTTGCGACACTGTTATGACACACACAGCGCTAGGATTGAAACTGGCGTTTGCTGTTACGCAAGTTCCCATATAGCCTGGTACTTAAGCAGTTTGTTTTGCAATCTCTCAGCCAGTGTGCAATTCTTGTGAGGCATACAATATTTTTATTTTTATTTTTTGAATATGGTTTTTGTTAAGTCAGATAAAAGCAAACATTTGAGTTGCCCTATTCAGTTGCCACACAGCCACTAGAGTGGCTTCTGGGAACTTTAGGTCGCCTAACCGACTCTGGACATCCTCACGCTCTGCATAAGGACATCCAGTGCCAGTTAAATCCCCATAGGGAACGCATTGATTCAGTGCTTTCCTATGGCGAGTGCCTAATGCGCTTGCCACTCCTTCGGCTGGGGAAGAAGCTGTCTTTACTTTAGATATACCCCAATGCAAAAATGCATTATTAAATGCATTCATGTTTTCATTGCAGTATATCTACTAAAAAATTTTTTTTTTATGTTTCTTAAACCAGAGGCTCCGCTTTCCTGGGAGCTATTGGCAAATCTCTTCTTCTCCCATGGTAGCGAGCAGGTCCATACTTGCAGACATACATATAGACCCACAGATCAGTTCTCTGACACACACAACTGCAACATCCTTCTGAAACTTGCCGTATTAACCCTGCACTCACCATATTGGCCCACTCAATCACAGCAGTAACTCCAACCACACTTCACTAATCCCAACCAGGTCCATTAACTCACACAGACATGCAGTCATACACACACGGATCACTCTTGGCCTGTGAAGTATCACTCGGGTAGATGTGATATGTGGATATAAGGAACATATTTTGACTACTTCCCATGCAACAGTATAAGGGGACTCTTGGCAGTGTAGTGGTTATGGTGCTTGGATGGCCTTTTTAAAGCTGGCCCATGTGACAAATCCCACCAGTCCAGCTTGTATCCCTGGGTGCTATGCACATACAATGTATGCTGTTTTTCATATGCAGGGATGGTGGTGTGGACACTTTGGTGTACACGTTACCCATGTGATTACCTCTGGCCCACGGCCTAACCAAACTGCCCAGATCTTACTCTGTGGGTGTATAAATGCATGCTGTCCCTCTCCTCACTTATTATTTATGTAGCTCCAACAGACTCCGTTTTGTTGGCTTCGGCGGATATCCTGGCTCGCAGGTCTGAAATCTTTTATTTCCCTTTAGTCCTCCATTCTATCTGTTTTTTTTTTTTTTTTTGTCCCTATGACCAACAAAGTAAACCTCTTCTAGAAATGACAAATGTTCCCCAAACATAATATGTATTGTAATATTTATTTAGCTGTTAGAATTGTCTGTATAGTGCACATCACAGGATCATGTTGTTTATCATCGTGTTTATTAAGGATTTGAAGCAACTGATGAGAAAGTCAAACAGAGAACTTGACATATTTAGTCTCTAAGCTCCAAATTTTCCTGAATGAAAAAACTGACACAAATAATAATAATAATTCTCCATCTCTGCCATAGTCACAGCTATTTTTGTCAGTTTTTCCATTTTGACTTAATTCATGAAATATCTTGGATTGTGACTGGCCAGGGAGAGAGGGTCTGAGAAAGATCCATGTTGCATGTTCTGTTCACAGAAATATCGGTTTAACTGTTACTGACCTCTCCTCCAGGTTTCAACCTATATTTAGTATATCTGCCCTTTACTGCAGTCTGTCTATTGACCAGCAATGTTTGTTTACTGCCCCTCACTGCACCCTTTATGGTGCCCCTCACTGCACCCTTTATGGTGCCCCTCACTGCACCCTTTATGGTGCCCCTCACTGCACCCTTTATGGTGCCCCTCACTGCACCCTTTATGGTGCCCCTCACTGCACCCTTTATGGTGCCCCTCACTGCACCCTTTATAATGCCAATAAATGTGTTTACTGCCCCTTAATGCACCCTACATAGTGCAATTCGCTGCACCCTTTATAATGTCCAGTGGTGTGTTTGCTGCCCCTCGCTGCACCCTCCTTAGCACCCAGTACCGGGTTTTCTGCTCTTCCCTGACCCTTTATAGTGCCCAGAAATGTGTTTACTGCATCCTTTATAGATCCCAGTAGGTTGCTTACTGCCCCTCACTGCACCCTTTATAATGTCCAGTGGTGTGTTTACTGCCCCTCACTGCACCCTTCATAGTGCCCAGTGGTGTGTTTACTGACCCTCACTGCACCCTTTATAGTGCCCAGTAGGTTGTTTACTGCACCCTTTATAGTGCCCAGTAGGTTGTTTACTGCACCCTTTATAGTGCCCAGTAGGTTGTTTACTGCACCCTTTATAGTGCCCAGTAGGTTTACTGCCCCTCACTGCACCCTTTATAGTGCCCAGTAGGTTGTTTACTGCACCCTTCATAGTGCCCAGTAGGTTTACTGCCCCTCACTGCACCCTTCATAGTGCCCAGTAGGTTGTTTACTGCCCCTCACTGCACCCTTTATAGTGCCCAGTAGGTTGTTTACTGCCCCTCACTGCACCCTTCATAGTGCTCAGCCGTGTGTTTACTGCCCCTCACTGCACCCTTTATAGTCCCCTGTACGTTGTTTAATGCCCCTCACTGCACCCTTCATAGTTCACAACAATGTGTTTACTGCCCCTCACTGCACCTTGTATAGTGCCCAGTAGGTTTACTGCCCCTCACTGCATCCTTTGTAGTGTTTAGCAGTGTGTTTACTGCCCCTCACTGCACCTTGTATAGTGCCCAGTAGGTTTACTGCCCCTCACTGCATCCTTTGTAGTGATCAGCAGTGTGTTTACTGCCCCTCACTGCACCCTTTATAGTGCCCAGTAGGTTGTTTACTGCCCCTCACTGCATCATTTATAGTGCCCAGTAGGTTGTTTACTGCCCCTCACTGCACCCTTTATAGTGCTCAGCCGTGTGTTTACTGCCCCTCACTGTACCCTTCGTAGTGCTCCGTAGGTTGTTTACTGCACCCTTCATAGTGCTCCGTAGGTTGTTTACTGCACAATCTCACATTTATAATTCACCACTTGCAGCAAGTATTTTGTTTTTATTAACTTTTATTGAATATTCTCTCTCTCCTATTTGTAAATGTGTAAGTGACACAATAATCTTTATTTAAACCGTGTCTTAAACATTTACTTTCGTAACCTGTGTGTGTGATCTCTTATGGTGTTTGTTTTGCAAATTAACCAGATTAAAGGCTTTAGCTGTAACATTATAATAACTCACAGGATTGACACGTGGGCTGAAGAAGCCATTACATTCCCCGCCCCCTCCCCATTATACCGATCTATTAATATCCCCATAATAGACCTGGGGTGTAGTAAGTGACAGCTTTCTGGAGTGTAAACAGTTAATGTTTCCAGTTTATTAAGCCCAGCCCCTTGAACAGACCATGAAAACAGTGCAGTGTGGAAGGGAGGGGCTCAGAGGGTGTGCTGTTTAAAGCTTTTTGGGGCCCTCTAATGCTTCCTGCAGCTGCACCAGTGTCCATGCTTGCACCCCTTTCTGCCACCTTGCACATGGGTAAAGTTTGTTCGTTCGGTCCCTGGATGTGATCGCTGGAGAACGTTTCTCCAGGTTTGGCTGATGGCCAGCATTAACTGCAAGATTGCAGTCTCTATGTTCAAGAGGACACTATTGCTAGGCTCTGCTCACAAACCCAATGGCCAGCGGTCACTGCTCACTGTCAGCAGGCTTCAGGAAAGGGGTCTGAAGGAAGGCCGCACAGTGCACAAGTGTTTTACTCCTCAGCCACCTGCCATGAGCAAATTTAATGCTGTCTCTTTACCTCGACAGGACACCATGAGCGAGAGCCTCCAGACCTGTTATAGGTACCTGAACGAGACCAGCCGGAGCTTTGCAGCTGTGATCCAGGCCCTGGATGGGGAATTAAGGTAAAGGGGAAACATTAACCCATGCATAGCAGTAAAGGAGTCTGTTTACCTCCTGATAGCTAAATACTGTTGGGCTGCTTTTAAAGTGTTCATGCTTGGAATCCAGTTTTCTAGTTTTTGACTGTAAGATGAATATGGTAAATGTGTACATTATTACACTGGTTTAGCTGTAGTGCCACGTGTTGAGTGAACTGCATTTCCCATGGTGCTCAGCCACCCTTGACAAAAAATATAGTTTGCAAACATCTGGTGTGACAAGGTTAGCCATTGTCATTATGGGGGAGTAAACAATGTTTTTTACCTCCTTCTGGATTTTGAGGTGTGGGGATAACCTCTCGTTCTGCCCACATGTCTGGGTGTGACTGCAACTCCTTACCTTTTGGTATTGATGTATTAACCGCGAGAGTCCCAAGGTCAGGTCACCTGGAGAGCCAAGTCTGGAATATATTGGCTTTTGTGTTCAAAAAGCATTGACGCCCAAACACAGAAAGAGGACTGGTAAAGAGCTGTGTTTCTGGTTTAGCCCATCATGAAGGCATGCTCACTATTGTTTGTAAACATTGCTTAAGACACCTGTTCACTGTGAGAGTCAACGTAGGCCTTAAAGTAGATTCTGTCTCCACCAGACGGTCCTGCTGATTAAGCAGGGTTCAATCAGAACCGTTGTTTTATATTTATTTAAATTTGTTTGTTTTTATGTATACAGACCTCTTCCAAAAAGAACTTTTGAGAATCACTAGATTACCCTTTAAATGGGTTAAGTCCTATACTGGTTGTGAATCTTTGGAAGTCTTGTTCAGCAAAGGCTGGACTGCAACTCATGGCTAATGCTGGATTATTTTGGGGGGGTTTTCTTTTTGATAGTGGGTTCAGTATCTTTCACACTAGTTGTTTATGGTGAGTAAGTGTGCAAAGCTTTTTAAGTCATTAGAACCATTATCATTTTGATTGATTGAGGACAAGTGAACGTCTCGGTTTTCCCTGAAAATAAAATATTGCGTCAGTAAAATAGTACCGACTCTGACTAAATGTACCATATTTGCTGGTATGTAAGTTGAACCTCAGAAATTAGAGCTGTAATATAAAGGATTAGCCCTAAATTTGCCAGATACATCGACCCCCAAAATAATATCTGAGTTTTTGACCTAGGCTACACCTGCAGGCTTGTATGCTTACAATCTAGGCCTAGGCAACGCAGCAGAAGTCAACAAATGAATTCTGTTTCGTATAAGATGCTAAATGTTGTTTTGCTTCCTGAATCCATTATATGATGGGTTATTTTACTATACAATTTAATTAGATGGTCAGAGTGTAAATGTAAACAAACAAAACATTACCATGTATTATCCCTTTAACCCCTTAAGGACCAAACATGTCATGTGTCCTTAACCCCTTAAGGACACGTGACATGTCATGATTCCCTTTTATTCCAGAAGTTTGGTCCTTAAGGGGTTAATATATATATATATATATATATATATATATTTTTTTTTTTTTTGTAAATGTCACGCAAGCATCTCTCCAGCAAGTCAGCTGTATTTAAATATGATACAATACCGTAAATGGTAATTTAATTTGCTAGTTCCCTGCAATTTGTGGTATGTCTTTTTGTAAAATATAATTTTTTTTTTTTTAGTTTTTTTTTAAAGGAGTAGGTGTCTGACAAATTAAATTGTTTATTTATTTTTTTGTTGGTGGAGGTGGTGTTGTATCAAAAGCTGACTTTGCTTTTTCAAAATATAGCTTATATTGCAATATTCTGCTACCCGGAATGCAATAAATATGGAAATCTCCCTTAGGAAGGCATTGGGAGGCTATTGCGCAAGCACTGCAAAATGCTGCACTACGCCAATGTGCATCTCCTCATAGAGATGCTTTGTATTAATGCATCTCTATGGGAAATGTTTAGAGCCTACATTCAGTGTGGAGATTCTGAACTAGGAAGCACCTCTAGTGGTCGTCTGAGTGACTGCACCTAGAGGTGTTCCTAAGCCTTTTCTCTGAAAAGGCAATGTTGGCATTGAAAAGCATGGACAGGCTATCGAAACCAGAACCACTACATTAAACTGGTGACTATAGTGTTCCTTTTAAGCCTGAGAAGCCGAATCTATAGTGACCTCATGCAATGCGTTCCCACCAACCAGGAGAGGAAAACAAAGGACAGAAGATGAAGTGAGGAAACTAAAGGAAGAAGTTGGTGAATAGAAGGGAAAGCCTGCAGAGGGAATGAGAAGGGGGACCACGAGGTTATCGCAAACCCCATCTATACTGATGCCCGCAGCAGGAGTATGTTAAGCTATTACGATAGTCTTAGGCTAGGTCACAGGCATAGGCAACCTTCGGCTCTCAAGATGTTTTGAACTGCACCTCCCATGATGCTTTGCTAGCATTATGGGTGTTAGAGCATTATGGGGGATGTAGTCCACAACATCTGGAGTGCCGAAGCTTGCCTATCCCTGGGCTAGGAGATAGGGAGTTTGGTGTGATTTTAATAACATGTTAGCCTGATGTCACTCCCAGCCATCTGCAACAGAGGGTCTAACCTCGTATATCCTTTCCAAAAAAAGGCTGAACTATATGACCGTACCTGCTGCCTTTAAAGGACCACTAAAGGCACCGAGGCCACTTCAGCTCAATGAAGTGGTCTGGGTGCCAGGTCCATCTAGGGTTAACCCTGCAGCTGTAAACATTGCAGTTTCAGAGATACTGCTATGTTTACTTTAGGGTTCTTCCAGCCTCTAGTGGCTGTCTCACTGACAGCCGCTTGAGGCGCTTCTCACTGATTTTTCACAGTGAGAAGACACCAGCGTCCATAGGAAAGCATTGAGAATGCTTTCCTATGGACGGACTGAATGCGCGTGCGGAAGAGGTAAGCGGTTAACCCCTTCCTCCCCCTAGAGGGTGGGGGGACCTATTAACACTATAGTGTCAGGAAAACAAGTTTGTTTTCCTGGCACTATAGTGGTCCTTTTAATGTGAAAATGTCAAACCATTCTTTCATATATGTTTTAAAGGATCACTATAGGGTCAGGAACACAAACATGTATTCCTGACCCTATAGTATTAAAACCACCATCTGGGACCCTCATGTGTCCATAAATATAGCAAAATCTTACTGTATTCAATCCAGAAGCTGTAACTCTGTATGCTGTTTGCCTAAAAAAAAAAAAACAAGCAGTCTGCTGACATCATCAGAAGTGGTAGCCTGATCCAATCACAATGCTTCCCCATAGGATTGGCTGAGACGGTCAAAGAGGCAGATCAGGAGCAGAGCCACAAGTCAAACACAGCCCTGGCCAATCAGCATCTCCTCATAGAGATGAATTGAATCTATGCATCTCTATGAGGAAAGTTCAGTGTCTGCATGCAGAGGGAGGAGACACTGAATGTTTGGATGCATTTTAGGCAGCCATGACCCAGGAAGGATCTCTAACAGCCACCTGAGGAGTGGCCAGTGAAGTTATCACTAGGCTGTAATGTAAACACCTCATTTTCTCTGAAAATAGTGTTTACAGCAAAAAGCCTGAAGGTAATGATTCTACAGATCAGAACAAATTCAACAAGCTGTACTTGTTCTGGGGACTAGTGTCCCTTTTTAAGGTAAGCTAATATTAAAAAATAAATAAAACAGTATGTGTATGTGTGTATATATATATATATATATATATATATATATTATATATATAATATATTTTCTGTATTTTGACAAGTAATAATCAGAACAATGTGAACAAGAGTTAATTTGTGAAACGTTAATTAAATCCAAATATTGTTTGGGTAAGTGCTTCATGTTAACCAACTTTATTAACCACATGATTCAATAAACTGTTCCTCTCCAGTAAAATAAATCATAATTGTTTGTTTATTTTCTGACATTACTCTGAAAATGAGAGACGCTCATACTGCTATCACGCTGTGTTTTTAAAAACCTGTATTTCTGGACTCAAAAATTCCACTACCCCTCTGAGTTAAAATGTAGTCCTGGGGGTTAAAATTCACCCCTAGTAAGTATGCTATGAATTGCATTGGCCAGTAACTTTTAAGGACTGTCTAATAGCATAGAACTTCAAATTGTAAGCCCTGATATATTTTATTTAAATTGTATTTGTTCGTTGGAAAATGACCTAATTGTATCCCTCCGCCTCCTGTGCCGTCACAGAGCAGGCATGGCCTACGCTGTGATGGGAGCATTGAGGACCTACTGTGCACGTGCTGTGACAGTCACTAGAGGCTTGTTAACCTTGCAATGTAAACATCGTCGTTCCTCCAGAATTTTTCAGTTGTGGGTCTACAACCATGGGGACATAGAAACATAGAATGTGACGGCTGATCAGACCCATTCGGCCCATCTAGTCTGCCCAATTTTCTAAATACTTTCATTAGTCCCTGGCCTTATCTTATAGTTAGGATAGCCTTATGCCTATCCCACGCATTCTTAAAACTCCTTTACTGTGTTAACCTCTACCACTTCAGCTGGAAGCCTATTCCATGCATCCACTACCCTCTCAGTAAAGTAATACTTCCTGATAATTTTTTTTTTTTTTAAAACCTTTGCTCCCCTAATTTAAGACTATGTCCTCTTGTTGTGGTAGTTTTTCTTCTTTTAAATATGGTCTCCTCCTTTACTGTGTTGATTCCCTTTATATATTTAAATGTTTCTATCATATGGCATTATAGTGTCCCTTTAATACCTTCTATTTCAAATATCTTAATTTTCTACATCATCACATGCCACCTGATGATTATATACATGTCTAATGTGTTGCTAGAGAGGAATTTGATTCAATGTGTCTCTGTGAGAAGCTGACATCCGATATCCGTTTGGATGGATTGTGCTGCAGAGAGGAGCCTGTACGAGCATTTTTACTTTAAAAAATAATTTATGTATTTAAACAAGAGGGCTCGTAATTTACACCAAAATTTATAAAATTATAACACCAGTTTATCGATGATTTTCAATGTTTTATTAAATGACGTGATCGTTCCTCTATAAATTATGTGTGTGTTTGTTTTGGATTTTTTTTTCCCCCAGACACGCAGTTTGTATTTTTTACCTTGTTCTCCGTGCTCTGGACACTGTGGAAGATGATATGACCATCAACTTGGAGACCAAGATTCCCATGTTACACAATTTCCACACCTACCTGTATGACACGGAGTGGAAATTCACTGAGAGCAAGGAGAAGGACCGGCAGGTGTTGGAGGACTTTCCAACGGTATGGACCTTTTGTGTGTTTAAATGTGGAATTATAATTTGTCTGACCTGGTCTGCACAAGGGCCTGTGATCTGAGAAATTCACTGGATTATACACAAAGTGATTTTCAAATTGAAGGTCAAATTAGCCAAACTTGAACAATTCTCTAAATCAGCTATGCTTCCAGTTTGGCTTTACTGGATTAGTAAATAAAGTGCCACTGACCAGGGGAAGAGGTTCAGGAGTTAAAATGACACTAGCCCCTCAGTCCTTCTGGTGAGTGTACTCACCCTTATTCCAGTCCAGTGTTGGCTGAGAGCATCAGTACAGATGATCTCGGCCAAAGAGGTGGCAAGGGGGGATTGTTGCAGAACCATATGACACCCTGGCCAATCAGCATCTCTTTGTAAATTAATGCATCTCTATGGGGGAAATTCTGCATCTCTATGTAGATCAGTCTGCTCCAGGAAGCACCTCTAGTGACTGAGTGACTGCCACTGGAGATGTTACTAGGTTGCAATGTATTCTCTGAAGCTGCAGTGTTTACAGCAAAAAAAAAAAAGCCTGCAGGGACTGGCTATAGCCACCAGAACATCTTAACGTAGCTATTCTGGTGAGTATAGTGTCCCTCTAAATGACTGCTAATCCGCATCCGCTTTTTATTTAGTAATGAGTCATATAAACTGGTAAGCTTTATTTATTCATTGAAAGCATAAATCCTTACACGGAGTATCTAGAAGATCCTCTTGAATTGCAGTCCTCTGTAGATAGAAAGTAGAATGATAAAAATAGTCACAGCATGCTAATTGTTCAGGTTTATTAGAAGTTACTGCCAATTTTTGTTTTATTATTATTAAAGCACAACGGTCACTAGAAATATTTTATAAGCATCCTTGAAGCATGTAATGTAATTATTTTATATATTTTTTTTTTTTTAGTATGTGTACAAATACCTGAAAATCTGGCCCCTATTTTCACAGAACACTAGATCCCTCTGCCATGTTTATACACATTCGGTTGGGCTCCTGCTTTCACTTCCTGTACAGAGCTGTGATGTCATTACCGTTAGACTCCTGCTTCACTCCCTGCACAAAGCTGTGATGTCATCAGTAAACTCATCAGTAAACTGCCTTGTTTGCTCTTTACTCTTTTCATGTGGCGACTGGCTAGCAAGCACTGACCAGCCACCACATAATTAACCCTTGCAGTACCAAGGGTGTTTCACTATTTGCCTGCTGACTACTAGTGCTATCAGCAGGCAAATAATTATTCTAATTGTCATTCACTTATAGCAAGTGAATCATCATAATTTACCAACGGGGAAACCTGTTGGATGCATTCGGTTTATCACCAGCCATCATGCGCCCGTTAATAGATCTGTGATTTTGGTGCTGTAAATTGATTTGGATGTAGACCAACTGAATCCTGACCTTGTTTGGCTTTAGTAAATCTGTGAACTGCCAAATCACTGGATTTTGTCCATTCGGGCAAAATCTGGTGTTTAGTGAATAACCCAGTTACATGCGTGTAAGAAAATCACACAGGGCGATGGCTGATGACATCACAGCTCTGTGCAGGGACTGAAGCTGGTCTCAGTCTGACCGAAGGTGTATGAATATGGCAGAGGGATCTGGTGCTCTGTGAAAGTAGGGACCAGATATTCAGGTATATCTTAATTTTTTTTATTTTTTTATTTTTTTTTTAATTACATGCTGCAAGGATTCTTCTAACTTAAAAAATAAAGAGGGAAAATTCTGGTGACTATATTGTCCTTTCAGTCCTGCACATACTTAGTAGTGCTGTAAACTTGCATATATGTATGTTTGCACACAGTCATTCTCGTGTACCTTGTTTATAGATGTGAAAGATTAAACTCAGGGCAATGATTTAAACTGGTCTAGATTATTTTTATTATTATTATTTATATAGCACCAACATATTATGCAGTGCATAATTTACATACAGAACATAATCAGAGGTGAAGAAGGCCCTGCTCAAACAAGCTCAAGACGCTCTCCATTTTATACAGTAAAAATCAGACGTGGTTTTAGAGACTTTTTAAATTTACATTACTCTTAATTTTAATGCAATGGAATTTATAGGGAGAGTTTGTACCTTTTTTAATAATATAAACCCACCCAGTATAACTGTAACCTAACCTACACAGTGCATCTAACGTGTGTGGGAGCCTGGAGTGTCCCTTTAATAATATAAACCCACCCAGTATAACTAACTGTAACCTAACCTACACAGTGCATCTAACGTGTGTGAGAGCCTGGAGTGTCCCTTTAATAATATAAACCCACCCAGTATAACTAACTGTAACCTAACCTACACAGTGCATCTAACGTGTGTGGGAGCCTGGAGTGTCCCTTTAATAATATAAACCCACCCAGTATAACTAAATGTTACCTAACCTACACAGTGCACCTAACGTGTGTGGGAGCCTGGAGTGTCCATATAATGATATAAACCCACCCAGTATAACTAACTGTAACCTAACCTACACAGTGCATCTAACGTGTGTGAGAGCCTGGAGTGTCCCTTTAATAATATAAACCCACCCAGTATAACTAACTGTAACCTAACCTACACAGTGCATCTAACGTGTGTGGGAGCCTGGAGTGTCCATTTAATAATATAAACCCACCCAGTATAACTAACTGTAACCTAACCTACACAGTGCGCCTCCTGCGTGTAGAAGCCTGGAGTGTCCATTTAATAATATAAACCCACCCAGTATAACTAACTGTAACCTAACCTACACAGTGCATCTAACGTGTGTGTGTGTGTGTGGGAGCCTGGAGTGTCCATTTAATAATATAAACCCACCCAGTATAACTAACTGTAACCTAACCTACATAGTGCATCTAACGTGTGTGTGTGTGTGTGTGGGAGCCTGGAGTGTCCATTTAATAATATAAACCCACCCAGTATAACTAACTGTAACCTAACCTACATAGTGCATCTAACGTGTGTGTGTGTGTGTGGGAGCCTGGAGTGTCCATTTAATAATATAAACCCACCCAGTATAACTAACTGTAACCTAACCTACACAGTGCATCTAACGTGTGTGTGTGTGTGTGGGAGCCTGGAGTGTCCATTTAATAATATAAACCCACCCAGTATAACTAACTGTAACCTAACCTACACAGTGCATCTAACGTGTGTGAGAGCCTGGAGTGTCCCTTTAATAATATAAACCCACCCAGTATAACTAACTGTAACCTAACCTACACAGTGCATCTAACGTGTGTGGGAGCCTGGAGTGTCCCTTTAATAATATAAACCCACCCAGTATAACTAACTGTAACCTAACCTATACAGTGCATCTAACGTGTGTGGGAGCCTGGAGTGTCCCTTTAATAATATAAACCCACCCAGTATAACTAACTGTAACCTAACCTACACAGTGCACCTAACGTGTGTGGGAGCCTGGAGTGTCCATATAATGATATAAACCCACCCAGTATAACTAACTGTAACCTAACCTACACAGTGCATCTAACGTGTGTGAGAGCCTGGAGTGTCCCTTTAATAATATAAACCCACCCAGTATAACTAACTGTAACCTAACTGTGTGTGTGTGTGTGTGTGTGTGTGTGTGAGAGAGAGCCTGGAGTGTCCCTTTAATAATATAAACCCACCCAGTGTAACTAATTGTAGAACTGCAAAATAATTCAGTTTTATTTTAAATAAACATGGTTTCCAATATAAGTAGAGGGGTAATCTGAGACATAGATTATATTGTCTACTAAAACACTGCTTTCAGTTCGAAATCCTATTCTACTTACCTAGCCTTAAAAGTTACGCCACTTAAAGCTATAGCATACTCACCAAGGGGGAAATTCTACTGGCCAGGGATACATTTTGACATGCCAATTGCTAGTAGCAAGTGGAACTTTTGAGCTGTGTACTAATACCACGCTGTGCCAAAATGTTTCCTTCTGTAGACCTGTGGCTATCAAGTCTTTAAATGATTTGCTTCATCCGCTCCCACTTTGAATAGATTCCTTTTTCTGATGGAAATAAACTGACGTGTGTGTGTGTGTTACAGCCTGTACTGGATGTCTTTTTTCCCTTTTCAGATCTCATTGGAGTTTCAGAACCTAGCCATGGTTTACCAAGAGGTTATTGCAGATATCTGCCATAAGATGGGAGTGGGTATGGCAGAGTTTTTGGAAAAGAAGGTGGAGTCTCTGAATGAGTGGGATAAAGTAAGAAAATATCTATTTATTTTGTTTAGTGGATTTATAAATATCCCTGTAACTAGCAGGACAATCTGTACCCATACACTGATTATTGCTGCTGCTTGTTGTTATTGCTGCTGCTTGTTGTTATTGAACTGATTATTGCTGCTGCTTGTTATTGAAGGATTCTTATTAAAGTGGACCTGTCATTCAGATGACTTTGTTATTTTTAAGTGTATGGATTGTGGTGGTGAAATTACCATGAAATAGATACATTATTAGATAAACTTCCTGAAGATCACTTCTGCCACCACCAAGATGGCCACAGTTTTGGATAGTGTGTTTGTTTTTTTTTTTTGTTTTTTTTAAATTAATTTATTTTTAATTTTTTTTAAGCTACCATGCCCCTAATAATAGCTTTTACATCAGACTAATATGCCAGAGAATTTTACTTACCATAAAATGTATTCTGTAAGATATTATATAAAATGCTACAATTTTTGCAAGACAGGTGCATTATGAATCTAAAATATTTGTAATAGGGGAGCGGCTTTTATTCAGCAAGATAGGTCTTTAACAGTTCCTTTAATTGTATATGAAGAGCTAAGTATTCCTAATATTTTAAATCTTTAGTACTGTCACTACGTCGCTGGCTTGGTTGGAATTGGCTTGTCTCGTCTTTTCTCGGCATCAGAACTGGAAGATCCTATTGTAGGGCAGGACACGCAGCTTGCAAATTCCATGGGTCTCTTTCTGCAGAAAACTAACATCATCCGTGACTACCTGGAAGACCAATTGGATGGACGAGAGTTTTGGCCAAAAGAGGTGAGTACCAAGATCTCTGGCCCAGTAACATTGACATTTTGAAGAAAAATAGGAGCAGACCTGTTGGTCACATGTTGGCTATAAACCTATTCCTAACATGGGTCTGTCCTGTCTCTCCTTTACATCAGGTGTGGAGTAAGTATGGGAAGAAGCTCTCTGATTTGGCAAAGCCAGAGAACATTGTGCCAGCCGTGCAGTGTCTGAATGAACTCATTACCAATGCCTTGCAGCACGTGCCGGATGTGTTCACTTATTTGTCCCGGCTTAAAAACCAGAGCGTTTTCAACTTCTGTGCCATCCCCCAGGTGAGTGAAAAAAATCATCCTTTAATAAGGGCCGGCTTTCAACCGGGACTTTCATCCAATTTCATAGAATGTGTATGGCTCAAAGTCTGAACCTCTTGGAGCTTAGTATGTCCGTGTCACCCAGCATGATAGTCTGCATCATACATTTCTGTCCCCTTTTCAGAGAATTTCTAATCTGATTTTAATAGCAGAATTTGGACCTGTCCCTTGAAACACTATATGATTTAATTTAACCTTCGTGTGTGTGTGTGTGTGTGTATCTTAAGATACAAATTAACCTCAGATGGGCGGGCGGTACGTGACGTTGGCGTGCACGTAAGCGGCAGGACCGCACGTTTCCATGGACCAGGAAGTGGGGCAATGATGCAGGTGAAGCAAACGAGGCAGCGAGGACGCCAGGTGGAACGGCGCTGAAACTTTCAATCAGCGAGGCACGAGTAGGAGAAGCGGCTGAATAGCTGCCACAAAGCTGCTACAAAGATACAAGCTGATATACGGAGGTATTCATCTGATATCTGCCCCTGACTTCCACGAGTATGATAAGCGGCTGAGCAGCTGCTACAAAGCTGCTACAAAGTTACAAGTTGATACATTGAGGCATTCATCTGCCATTGATTCCCACGAGTATGATAACCGGCTGAGCAGCTGCTGCAAAGCGGCTACAAAGTTACAAAGCAGATACATTGAGGCATTTATCTGACACTGATTCCCACTCCATATCTGACAAACAAGAGTTATTGGGGGCTGCTGATATACTGAGTAAGAGAAGACGCTGAGCATGATTTGGGCTGATAAGTGCACATAAATCTACAGTCTGAAGGTATTTACGTTTATAAATAGAAGATTGATTCTGGCAGTGATTGGGTGGGAAGGAAAGCGGTCCCAACGGGTACAAAATACATTTTGTGAGTAAAAAATATATTCTTTCGTTATCCACTGATCTCTATTTCATATCTGACAAACAAGAGTTAATTTAAAGAGACAGTTGTCTGGTGATGCAGTGAAGAGGAAAGGAGATATCTGGGTTAAATGTGACAAAGTTATTTAAACTCCACAGCCATCCTTAGTGGAGTTTAAAGTTTACTCTAGGAGCTTTAGAACTACATATGGCTCCTAAAAAAAGAGCCCAAAATATGGAGAAAAAGAAGGCAACAATTGGCACATTTTATTCACCCAAAGCTGTATGTATAGAACCAGAGAGGCAACGAAAGTCTCTGCCCCTAGAAAATGCTCAGCTTTCTGCACATCAATTATTAAATATATCAGAGGATGACTTACCACACCTGTCAAAAAACCCACAGGGATTGACGCAACAACTTTTAACCCAAATGCTGGACAATCTACATAAACAGATCCAAATGGATATTGAAAATAACTCTAAAGATATTGGATCGGAAATTGCCACTCTCTCTGAGAAATTCTCAAATCAGGCAATCATACTACAAAAAGTACGAACAAAAATACGAACAAATTAAAATATCTAATATACAGCTAGAGAAGAGACTGCAGGATACTGAGACCAAGCTGACTGACCTAGAGGATCGCTCCAGGAGAAAAAAACGTAAGAGTCAGAGGCATACCGGAATCAATTTTACAAGAAGATTTATATTTGTATTTGAACAGCTTCTCTTCAAAAATACTATCCAGACAGACGCTGGGCCCTGAGACCATCGAAAGATTCCACAGATTGGCAAGACCAAATGGAACCGACAAGTCCTATCCAAGAGATGTTAAGATTTGTTTCTCTAGTTTTTGGATGAAAAACCAAATAATGCAGAAGATAAGGAACGGGATCCTAGATACTGAAGAATGGAGACACTTAAAAGTTTATCAGGACTTATCTCAAAAGACAAGACAAGCAAGAAGAACTTTTGCCGAAGAAACAGTCATTCTCAGGAATATGGAGATTAGATACAAGTGGCTGTTCCCGACAGCAATTATGGTCTTTTTTTTTTTAAAGATAAAACATACATCTTCAGAGATAACTTGGCACTAAAGCAGATGATGACAAGTTTGAAACTTATCCCTTAGTCTCAAATTGAACTCCTCCCTTTTTTTTTTTGTTTTGACACCTATAGAAATGGTAAAATTTTTAGAGGGGTAATCACAGAGTTAAAGCTATAATTGATATAAAGACACATAATTAAACTTGGTAGTATGAATTGAACGAAAAAGAGGTTTATAACACATAGAAGTTTAGAAAACAATTTATAAGATTTCTGATATGGGTAGAAAAGGTGCAAAACTGTTTTAGGTATGCTATAGGGGTTACCTATACACGAATATAATGAAAATAATTATAGATTCACATTTAGAGCAATGCATAGGGAAGATGAGCTCAAAGCATAATTTACACTTATTGATACACTATTTAACTTATGTGAATGAAATGAATGAAGTGAGTCTCACAATCACAAGCTTAAACAAATTTTGCATGAATATCACACAATGGCGGAAGGGAGGAGAAGGGAGACTATAACCAAGGGCTAGGGAAAGGGAGCATTTGAAGACAAAAATATGAGGATAGACGAGTTGCCCTAGTTAAAATAAAATTTAGTAGTAGGGGGACCCAGCAGACAGATCTTGGGGTTGGATAATGGGAAAGAACATCGGAACGCCTCTAGAAATAGGAATTGAAAGGGAAAAGAAGGGCAGAATAACTTGAAGGATAGAGGGAGTATAATAAAGAATAAAATGCCTACTATCCTGGTCCAGGGTCCTGCGACGGCAGCAGGGTTAAATATGAAGACTGTACACAGAACTTCATATTATGGATTGAATGTGGTAATAGAAAGTTGGAGCTTCACCAGGAGGTCCAAATATATAGGGCCGACTGGCGAAGGTATGAGTGGTCTTGAGTGTTGGATGCTATCTGAGGGGAGGCTAGAGGGGATGAGGGTGTGGGGAGAGCTGCGGTAGTATGTCATTAAACATACTATCTATTAACGCAAGGGGCTTAAATTCAGGTCAGAAAAGAGGCTATTTGTATAAATTACTGATTGACAGTAAAACAGATATTGGTTTCGTTCAAGAAACACACTGGACTAACTCTACACCTAAATTATGGAACTACAAATAATTCCCAGTGGTCCATAGATCTAATTTGGCAGGAAAGAATAAGAAAAGAGGGGTGGCAATTTTTTTTTTCAGGTAGCTTGAAATATGAGCTGATCTATGAGGAGGCCGACCCGGGTGGTAGGTTTCTTATAGTGATAGTTCGAATTAATGATTTTTTGTACACTTTAGTAAATGTTTATGCTCCAAACCAATCTCCATACAGATTTTTGGGAAATCTGATGCAAAAGATTGACTGCGTATCGTCTGGCAGCCTAATCATCGGTGGGGATTTTAACTGCATCATAGATAATAAAATAGATGGGAATAGAACTAAGCCCGTTCACATAGACGGCAAGCAAAGAACAGGTCTATCAACGATGCAGACTCTTTTGGCAAAAAAATGTTTGTATGATGCCTGGAGAACGTGTAATCCAGAAGCGAGAGATTATAAGTTTTTTTTTTTTTTCAAATGTTCACCAGACATATACCAGAATCGATTACTTTTTGGTTAAATCTGAAACTTTGGAGCGAGTTAAGAAGGTGACAATTGGACCTATAACATGGTCCGACCATGCACCTGTAAATTTAGTTATAAAAAATAATGCTGAATATAAATGTAGAGATAAATGGAGACTAAATGAAAATTTACTAAAATCAGAAACTAATGTAGAAGAACTGCGCACTCAGACTAGAGAATTTTTTGAAATCAACGATACAGGGGATGTCTCCAATGCCATGCTATGGTGTACTTTTAAATCATATATGAGAGGATGCCTCATAAAATTGGGTGCCATTATAAAAAAAAAAATAAAAAGAAAGGAAAAGACCTTAACGAGCTTTATATTGATCTGGCAAAACAAGAACCCTTACATAAACTCACCATAGATTATACAATTTTGGAGGATATTAAAGAGATCAGGGAAAAAATATTAGTAAGAACTCAAGAAAAGATTAACAAAGCCATGTTAATTTTAAAACAGAGATGGTATTATGAAAACAATAAAACAGGGAAAAGTCTTTCAAATAAATTAAAAAATAAAAATAAACTTCAATCTATAAACTATATAACAGTTGGAATTAAAAAAATGCTCTCTCCAACTCAAATAGCTAAAGCATTTGAAGACTATTATAAAAGCCTATACAATATAAAATTTAATGAGCCATCTGAGGGCGAAACAAAACAGTTTCTGGATAAATTGAGCTTACCAAAAATATCTATGGAGAAATTAAGTCAATTAAATGCCCCATTTTTCATTCAGGAGATTAGTAATACCATTAAAGCATTAACAGCAGGCAAAGCACTAGGCCCAGATGGCTTCTCTTCAATTTTGCTAATCATAAAGCCATTCCAACGGAATTACTTCAGGCCTCTATAATACCAATTCCTAAGATAGATAAGGACCCAACATACACTTCGAACTATAGACCAATTTCTCTTATTAATTTGGATATCAAAGTTTACTCTAGAATTCTGGCCGATAGACTTAAACAAAACATACCCAATATTGTACATTTAGATCAGAGCGGGTTTGTAGAGGGTAGGGGCACATCTGATAACATTAGGAAATTATTGAATGTCTTATATCATGCGGACCAAAGTTTGTCTCCCTTTGCTATGGTTACCCTCGATGCCGAGAAGGCTTTCGACCGGGTTAACTGGAAGTATTTGGAAGAAGTACTGAGGGCCTTCGGCATCGAGGGTTTCTTTAAGGAGTGCACAATGGCGTTATATAAAGATCCTCAAGCCAAAGTATCAGGATATATGTTTCAATCAAATTGGTTCCCAATTAGAAATGGGACGCGACAGGGATGCCCTTTGGCACCCCTGTTATATATCCTTTCTATAGAACCGTTGGCAGCCGCGATTAGACAGAACGATGACATCAGCGGGCTAAAAGTGAATAAGATGGAGAACAAAATTGCACTATATGCAGACGATGTTCTATTGACCCTTGCAGATCCTATTAGATCTATCCCAGCCGTATTTCGGCTTATTAACGTGTTTGGTAAACACTCAGGTTATAAAATAAATATAAAGAAAACACAAATCCTGATAAAAGGCCTAAGTGGACCTGGGGTAGACAAACTCAAAGATTTTAAATGTGACTGGGAAGTAAGGAATATAAAATATTTAGGGGTAAAACTATCTCTAGACTATAGAGAAACTGGAGAACTTAATTATACAGACATTGCCATCCAATTTAGGAACATCTTAAAAAACTGGAAGGGATTGGAACTTTCTTGGTTGGGAAGGATTGAAGCAGTAAACTTCTATCTCCTTCCCAAGTTGACATTTTTATTTAGTAATCTCCCGTTGAGGGTGTCATGCCAGACGATACGCGGTCTTCAAAGGCAATTATCAAACTATATTTGGCAAGATAGGAGACCTAGAGTCTCATTGGAAATACTACAGAGAGACTGGAAAGAAGGGGGGATTTGTTTCCCAGACATACAGAAACTATATATGAACAATATGGTAGCACATCTAATTAAGTGCGATAACTTTACAATGTCTAGACCAAATTGGTTAGACATTGAAAAATCAGATCTCTGTGATATTGAACCTCTATTTCTCTGGTGGTGCAACAGTGCATTTTTAAAAAATATAAGATCTAGCAATCCGATGAACAATACAATGATTTACATTGTTAAGCACTTGAAAAAAAAATACGGAACAAAACACATATCATTAAATGCCCCATTAATAAGCTTAAAACTTTTACATAAAGGATATAAATATCCAAGAATGGGAAAATTGTGGAATAGTAAGAATAGCGGAACTTTTAAACAATAATAAAATACTGCCATTTCCAATATTAGTCTAAATACAACCTCCCTTCGAAGGAAATATTTAACTATTTAAGAATAAAATCCTTTACTATGGGAAAAGTCCTTTCGGAAACTTCTCCAATTGACCAGTTCGTAGAATCCCATTATAAAAAAAAAATAGCATCCAGATTTAATACATTTTTAAGAAGTCAAAGGCAAATAAAGCGCCAGCAATGAATAAATGGGAGCAAGAACTTCATTTTTCATCCTCGGTTGAGGACTGGTTGTTGGGTCTACAAGCAGTAAAAAGATATATACATGGGGTGAATATACAGGAAGTGTACTTCAAACTAGTATACCGCTGGTACTTGGTGCCTACTCGCCTTCATAGATTTCAACCCACACTCCTACCAGATTGTTGGAGATGTTGTAGGGAGTTAGGTTCATTCTCCCACATCTGGTGGGACTGTGAGGAGTTGAAACCTATGAAATTAATCTTGGCGGAATTGGTAGATTTTATGTTTGAGATTCAGACTGTGATTACGCCTCAAATGTTTGTTTCATCTAGATCTGCCAAAAAGCAATATAAAACTAAAAATTCTTATGATTCACATCTGTATGGCAATAAAAATAGTTATGGCTAGAAATTGGAGAAATATGGGTGCGTTAAACTGGCATGATATATGTACACAGATTACCAACGCAGCATGGAAGCTGGGATAGCTCTGAACAAGATATCTAGAGAAAAATATAATGAAGTTTGGGTCCCTTGGGTTAGATATATTAATCATAAAACTCAAACCCCCCGCCCCCCCTTATAGATAGCTACCCATAGGTAGTAGTGAAAATGTGAGATATACGGATAAGATGAACTGTATGTATGGTATGTTTGTACGACTGTAGATACAGCAGAAACTGGTATATGTTTATTCGAAGCACGGTCCTACTGTTATCTACATTTACTATTTTATTGCAATGTAACTTTTTGTACTGTTTAAAATTTATAGTTGAAAGCTGTATCTGTACTTGATTGAATTCTTAAAAATGAAAATAAAGATTTATATATATATATATATATATATATAGATACAAAGTATGTTGTTGAGATTGATAGGAGAGGCACCTTTTCAGAAGTTATTTTTGTACAGAATTAACATTAGGCAGCCTGGACTGCAGTGGTGTATTCTGGTTTTGTGCTGCCCTAGGCATGACAAAACTCGGGAACCCCCCACCTTCCAAATTTCACTAGAGTTCTGGTGTGTGCATCCTACATGCTATCCTCCTCTAACAAACTATTCTTACTAACCTCAGGTAATGGCCATAGCCACCCTAGCTGCATGCTACAACAACCAGCAAGTGTTTAAAGGAGTTGTGAAAATCCGCAAGGGCCAGGCAGTGACTATGATGATGGACTCCACAAACATAGAAGCTGTGAAGGCCATCATGTTCCAGTATACTGAAGAGGTATGACCTGTGTGACTCTGAGAAATTCCTGCTTGTACACTTTGTATGTTTCTGAATAGCACAGACCGGTGTTTAAATTAAACACTGTGTCCAGATAATAGGTCTGATTTCCAAAGTTTTTGGCCTGCCAAGATGCTGCAAGTCTTTCTGACGTGAGGTCATATTAAGGAGACACGCTGATGGTGCCACAATCTGTAAAACATTTTATTTTTTTGTGTGTGCAAAAACTAGAGATTTGAGCATGCAAAAAAATACAGCATATTAAAAGGGCCTGAATCTATTGCATGTATTAAAGTTGTATTGGTGGCTGGAGTGTCCCGTTAATTCACCTATGATTCGGCAAAGTTTGGGAATGATTTCCTCTTGTGATATTTTTTTTTATTTTTATTTTTTCACTCTCGTGAAACTTGATAAATTAAAATATACAAAAATTGCAATTTAGGTTAATAAATGAACCCCCCTTTCTTTCTGATCTTTTTGCAGATCTATCAGAAAATTCCCCTCACAGACCCCTCGTCAGGCAGGACGCAGCACATAATTTTTTCAATCCGGAACTTGAGCATATCCAGTGGCTCCGCCGTGTCTCGTAACTATCTGTCCCGCATTTACCTGTCCTGCGCTATGCTTTTGGCAGCACTCAGCTACCAGTACCTGAGCAATGTGTCCCCAGTGTCTGAAGAGATCCAAAGAGGCCAGTGAGATCTACGGACAGACCAGGCTGGTGGATATGACTTGTGTCCCTTTGACCCCCATACAGATCTTGTCATTTCAAATCCGTCTCATTTCTCGTGAGTCTCCGCATCACAGTGCATCAGCGAGAACGTTCTGGATGGATTTTGGAAATGTGGGAAATAAGGAGTACACTACGGAGAATGTAAAGCCTATTATGCGCACTTTAAGCACTTATACCTGGAACAAGAGGAAAACTGGTTATTTCACAAGTCTGCAAAAAATTACAGAAGGGATTTATTTTATTTTAAAGTTTTAAACTGTCCAGAAGCATTGTTGTGGTTTTTTTTTTTTTGTTTGTTTGTTTTTTAAAATTTTTACAAAATGTGTCTCTAAAATATTATTTAAAATCTTCCCATATATTTTGTCCTCTTGGTTTTGATCTGCAATGTCTGAGATTGCATTGTTTTTTTATCGGAGAAACGCCCATTACAGCAAGTTATGGAAACCCAAGGTTTAATGTGAATATTCTACATTATTTAAAATGCATTTATAATATTAAGGCCAAAGTAGCCGCAATGGAAGCAAAGCTAACCGAGAATTCCACTGCAACTATTTTTATTTTTGAAATCCACTTTGAATTACTGCCAAGTCTCCGTTTATTAAATAACCCTGTCACAATAAAGCCGGTTAAAAAGAAAATACTTGCCATATCCAATACACCCAGCTGTCCTGATGTTGGGGACCTTTCCCTTCATCCCATATTTAAAGACACCAGAGAAAAATCTCCAAAAGGCACTTATCACTTCATGTGGATGTGTGGCACAAAACAAACTCTGGGCTTTATTTTGCCCTTTACAGATGGTGCACAGGGGAATCGCCAAGAGATGATGGCCATCACCACTGTCCGTCCGCCTGGCTTGTGTATGTAAAGCTGACCAGCTTCCTTTAAAAAAATAAAATAAAAAAAAGGCACATACCATTGCATTACTATCCCCAATCTGTTCTGCTTTCATAAGTCCCAAGTTTTATTATATTTGCTTCCAATTGGAAGGGAAGGGTAGTATGTTGTTCTTATGAAAAGTTGCATAAAAGGTCGACTGTGGTTTACACCTAAAAGAGGGGGGGGGGGGGGGCGGGAGATATTGTGTTGCGCACACCTAGACCAGTTGTGTATGTGTGTTTTTATTTCATAATTGTGTGACAGGACAAAAATTTATATTTTGCTACGGCAGCACTCTCATTTTGAGTTTTTGAAGATCTAATCTTCAGTGAAATTCCAACAAATTTTTATAAACGTAAAATTTTTAAATCTAAAGTTGCTTTCTCAGCCAAAAGTCTTGTAACACAACATAGGAACTGTAGTTCTGTAATAACCAGATGGTTATAGTTCTCCAATTTATCACAAAAATGTCCTCCATAAGTAATTTGTTTCACAATGAAATTAGTCCGGTTATATTTTGTTTTGAAGTATTTTACTACAATTTTTTATTTTTTTTGCATTTTTAATTAAGGTTTTTTGCTAGGCCTTGTGGGTTTGTTGTTTATTTGTATTATAATTGTATTGCTTATTATGGGATCTTTGAAAGTGGTCCTCGGGCTTTTTGTGTCAGGATAGCTCTTTAGACATAAAGACCCTATGGAATAATTTACCCTACACCTGACACTAAACAATATAATTCCAGCTTTAAATGTAATAAGGAGCAGAATATTTTAATTCATAGATTCTTCCTTCCTGCTGCCACCTTTTTGTCTTGTGCGCACTAACGTGTTATGTGACTCTACAATGCTGTTCAATTGTAAAGGCCAGGCTGGAGGTGCTTTCAACCAGTGGTTCTCGAACCAACATTGCAGATTGTAGGACATGGTGCTCCAAGAGGAGGGTTTGAGATCCACTGCTTTAGAGGACCCGATTTGAAGACCAGCCCACTAACCCCACTGGGAACCTTTAGTTCATGTTAATGCATCGCTTTATAAGCAGTGTTCCTTACTTTAACAATTTATGGAAAATATTTTGTGAGGTCTAAAGCTTGGTTGAGAATATAAGCTGACGAAAGCAGTAATGTTAAATCATTCTGGATAATGGTATAAATTGTTCTAGAATCCCCATTCTTGATACTCCATACATATCAACATACACCAGTGTTTAGACGTGTGGTCTTTTAGCAGAAATCAATGTGTGAACATTAATACTTTCAGTGGAAGAGAGAGGTAATTTGTGTTCCATACCCTCTAGTAATTGTAGAGGTATAAATCATGTTTTCATATGGGAATGCTTTAATTGAATGCGTTTTATACTTCAGAAGGTGCCTCGTACATAAACTCTGTGTCTGGGAGTGTTCAGAATGACCTGTATTGTGGCATTGTTATACAATGTGGTTTTTAATTATTATTTTTTTAAATTAAAGTTAAAAGTTTAAACAACTGACTTCTGTGTTACATGCATTTTCAGAAGAAAAGGGGGGGGGGGGGTTATTTTTTTTTTTTCCACTCTAGTGAAACTTGATAAATTCAAATATACAAAAATTGGTGGATTTTGGAAATGTGGGAAATAAGGAGTACACTACGGAGAATGTAAAGCCTATTATGCGCACTTTAAGCACTTATACCTGGGGCAAGAGGAAAACTGGTTATTTCACAAGTCTGCAAAAAATTACAGAAGGGATTTATTTTATTTTAAAGTTTTAAACTGTCCAGAAGCATTGTTGTGTTTTTTTTGTTTTTTTTTCAAATTTTTTTAAGTGTTCAGCTAAATTATATGGCTATCGTGGCCTCTGAAATGGATGGAATGGACCTACTGTTGATTGTTGCATACAGCGTAAACTGTGCTTATCTACTAGCATAGATCTAAAAGGCAAGATAAGGCATTATGTGCAAACACAAACCACCAGGAAACAATACATTGAAATGTATGCATTATCAGACCCAATGATAGATGGAATACTCTATGGATAATCATATTAGGACACACCTCCATTGGATTCTGGTGTTTCCACAGACTAATTTCCACAGTCTCAGTTTACAAAACTTTGTGAAACGTGTTGCTCTGAAGAGCTCAGTGAATTTGTCAGGTGTGGTACTGTGATAGGATGTCAACTGTAAGTGGTATTATTTGAAAGTGGACCATGTAAAGTCATGGAGCTGGCTCACAGAGTGCTGAGGTGCATGGTGCAGAAAAGTCGCCAATGTTTTGCTGATTTAATAGAGTTCCAAACTTCCACTGACATCAATATCTATCAATACAAAACTGGGAGCTCCGTTGAATGGCTTTCAATGGCCGAGCAGCTGCATGCAACCCTTACATGCCGAAGATCAATGCCAAATGTCGGATCGATCGTTGTAAAGCACGCTGCCACTGAACTCTGGAGCAGTGGAAATGTGTTGTGTGGAGTGACGAATCACACTTCTCTGTTTGGCATTCTGTTAGCGGAGTCTGGATTTGGTGGATGGCTGCTAAATGTTGACTGCATTCTGCTAACTGTAAAGTTTGGTGGAGGAGGGATCATGCTATGGGGCTTTATTTTATGGGTTGGTCTAGGCCCATTACTTCCAGTGAAGTCTTAATGCTTCATCATACCAATACAGTTGGGGTAATGCTATGCTTTCAACTTTGTGGGAACAGTTTGAGGATGGCCCTTCTCTGTTGCAGTATGACTGTGCCCCAGTGCACACAGCAAGGTCTAGAAGGACATGATTGGATGAGTTTGGTGTTGAATAACTTAAATGGTCCACACAAAGCCCTGACCTCAACCCTATCGAACACCTTTTGGATGAAATGGAACAGAGGTTGCGAGCCAGGCCTTCTTGTCCAACATCAGTGCCTCACCTCACAAATGATCTACTGGATAATTGGACAAAGATTCCCACAGAAACACTTCAAAATCTTGAGGAAAGTCTTCCCAGAAGAGGGGAAGCTGTTATAGCTGCAATGGGGGGGGGGGGGGGACCAACTACATATTTATTTAGATTGCAAGGTTATAAAATTCCCTGTTGGTGTAATGGTCTGGTATTCCTGTGTGTGTGTTTGTTTTCAGGGCATAAACATAGTCGGTTGTGGTGTGCCCAAACTGTCATACCAGTAGGTCTGAAAAATAAAGAGGTAAAAAAGTTTACATGCAAACACACAATTTATTACGAACAATAAATGGACAACTTAGAATGCTAAATCTTGAAATGCCTGTCTTGCGTTTCATCTCAGGTTGTGGAATGTGTTGGGAATATGCTGCACATTACCAGCTCCCTCCATTTTTTTTTTTTTTTTTTTTTTTTTTTTTTTTTAAATTCTATGGACTGGAACAGTTCTACTTGAAGCATTTGAAACCGTACTGGAGTCTGGCCTAGTCTGAGTAGGATTCTTACATATATCATAAACAATGCAGTAATGTGCACGGAACCATGAAGAGACCGTAACAGCTGAATGATTTGTTCATAAATAGTAGTCTAATATTTTCACAGGGCACCATTTATTTAACCCCTTAAGGACACGTGACATGTCATGATTCCCTTTTATTCCAGAAGTTTTGTCCTTAAGGGGTTAAAGGACCACCATAGTGCCAGGAAAACATACTCTTTTTCCTGGCATTATAGTGCCCTGAGGGTGCCCCCACCCTCAGGGTCCCACTCCCATGGCGCTGAAGAGGGAGGAAGGGGTTAATCCCTTACCTTTTTTCCAGCGCTGGGCTCCCTCGGCGCTGGGGACTCTCCTCCCTCTTGTGACGTCCCTAGTTGAATGCGCATGCGCGGCAAGAGCTGCGCACGCATTCAGCCAGTCCATAGATAAGCATTCTCAATGCTTTCCTATGGACGCTGGCATCTTCTCACTGTGAAAATCACATTGAGAAGCGCCTCTAGCGGCTGTCAATGAGACCGCCACTAGAGGCTGCATTAACCCTAAAGTAAACATAGCAGTTTCTATGAAACTGCTATGTTTACAGCAAAAAGGGTTAAACCTAGCTGGACCTGGCACCCAGACCACTTCATTAAGCTGAAGTGGTCTGGGTGCCTATAGTGGTCCTTTAATGTAGGGTATAAAGGTATGTCAATTTTTTTTTTATGATCAGGCTGGTTTTTATAACCGTATACCATAAACTACAACTAGAATAGTTAAGATCCAGGTCATGGTCCAGATTCACATGGACATCTGGAGGGTGGTGGTGGAGGAATATCTGCATACTTTGTATGACCAGTCTTCTCAACCATTGGAGGAGTTATTCATAAACTTTCAGGTATTTGCTTTGTGGCTTCTGTCACCACTTATATAACACACCGTCTGAGGCACTTGTCAAGTTGGGTATTGCTTATTTAGGTACATACTGGTAGGAAAAATATCCACTTCATTACCACAAGCTGCTTAAGCTGAGGTTTGAAGTATTATGTGCGTCTTTAGTAGCAAGTTCCATCAAAGTAGCTATATCTATAGAGTCCAGTCAGAAAAATATCACGCATGGCAGTGTTTAAATAATCTCCAAATCTGCAAATACTTGCTAGTATCTTTAACCCCTTAATGACCAAACGTCTGGAATAAAAGGGAATCATGACATGTCAAACATGTCATGTGTCCTTAAGGGGTTAAACTTGTTACAGGAATTTTGAAGTTCTCGTTGTGCACTTGCGTGCGTGTGTAAAAATGTAAACCATCTTGTTATCGCCAGATAAGAGCGAGATCAGGTCAACCAGGGGTTTAGTATTACGTTTCTTTGGTCCCTTAATGTGCTGTAAACCGCTGGGCCTATAGTTATCAGCAGAACCGCCATCAGTTCCTATGCTGTATGCTGTACAATAGAACTCCAATAGTTCTACATATGCGTCTACTGTGTCTGGTGCAAACCAAGGCAAAGTGCCAATCAGAGCCTTTGTAGGGTCCGATCACGGAGCCTCGTTCCCAGCTGTTCTGTTTCTTGTGCGCTCACAATTCTAACATTCAGTGCTGTGTTATTACGTTATGTTAGTAATTGTCACCAAATATCACTGAGACTCTAGTCTAAAACATGGGTTTCAGTCAGCTTTGTATTCAGCCTTAACACATATCTGTTTCAATAGCGGATTCCTATCACACAGAGACCTAGACATTCCATGTTTGTCCTACTGTTAGTAAAGTTGCCGTCATCTCAAACACTCCTAGTTCCTGATCCAATCAGGAGAAAAAAACCTGATAAACTGCTGAATTGTGTACATTTTAAAACCAAGCTGAATTTTACATAATGTACTTATTAGTAAACTAATTAGTGGAACACGGTATTAACAGGTATTACATCAGACTGTATGACGGACATATTAATCATACACAAAATAAGAGCTTTGTCGTAGTTTGCTACACCTGTTACCTCATTGACTACCAAGTGGTTTGCAAAAAAAACAACAACAAAAAAAACACCACAATCAGAGTATTTAAGGTGTCCTGGAAAGTCATGTTTAAAAGCACATTATTTAATGGAAACGAAAATTTTGGTTGGACTAAAAAACAAAACAAAAATAAATAAATATATAATGTACCAATTAATGAAGTTACATTAATTGGTAAATGTGAAGTAGATCTAGCACTGTTATGGCAATTTATACATTATATAAAGTAGAGAGGTAGCTGCACTCACGGTCTTCTGTAAAATCTAGTCTTTATTTAGGTTACATTAAAAATAGGATCAACGGTTCAGTCCTATTGCAGGACTTTCATCAGGATCAATACAACACAGCTGGTACAAATAACACCATATATAGTGCTAGTGTGAGGGTGAATGTGGTAAGGTAAGTGACTGTGTAACAGGACGAGGGAGGGTTAATGTGACAAGTTAAGTATGTCAGAGCAAGGGTTGTGAAAATGTGGAAGGGTGACTGAAACAGGGTGAGTGGGGGAGTGTACGAAGGGATGACTGTGACAAACAGTAGCAGTGTGAGTGGGTGATGAGGCAGGAAGAGTGTGGGGTTAAGTGTGTGTAATTGTTAATTTACACATGGCCGTCTTTAACAAAGGGCAAACGGGGCAGCTGCCCCCGGTCCAGTTACTCCAGTGGGGCCAAAGCAACTGCCCCGTGGACCTCGCTGCCCGCAATTTATTTTAACAGCCTCATGGACTTGCTGCAAACTAAGTAGGCCCAAATCATATGGTCATATGTCAGCAGGGGCCTGGCCCCTTTCTTTTCAGGACCAAGCCGCAAGTCACTTTATCCCTGATAGACTGGAGTCGTGAGGGAAGGGGAGGAGACGGAGAGGAGGGGGCCAGGCTGGTGGTGCCAGAGCCTACCTCCCAACTTCCCCAGTCAACACATCGGACCACATAGACACAACCATCCTGCAAAAGGTAGGAAACTGGAGGGCGGCTAAGTAAATTTTACATGTGTGTGTCTGTGTCTTTCAGTGTGTGTCAGTATTGAAAAGAATGGTCTGGGCACACCTTGTGGTTTCCTCAGTAAGCAGTCTTTATTTGGAATGCAGAATAAAATAAATGTTGGCTCCCCTTAGCCTTTGTCAAGTCTATGTGTGTCTGTGTGTGCTAGTATGGCTCTCAGTATATGCGTCTGTGTGTGTGTGTGTGTCAGTATGTCTGTCATTGTATGTGTCCATGTGTGTTAGTATGTCAGTATATGTGTTTGTCTGTGTGTCTATGTGCATGTCAGTTTGTCTGGTTATGTGTGTGTCAGTATGTGTATCTGTGTCAGTGTGTTTATATGTGTCTGTATATTTGCATGTGTTTCAGAGTGTGCGTGTGTAACGACACCCCAGGTATAGAAGGGGTTAAAGCCGTGTAAGATGTTCCCTTTCCGAATGCAAAGGCAGCTACCAATCACTCCAAACAGCCGAACAGAAATCATATGAATCATCCACACCATACGAATAAATCCCCCCAAGTACGAACCAAAGCTCCGTATTGAGAGTCAGCAGTAATCTGGTTTAAGGTGGGCTACCTGCCTGGTATTTATGCAGGTCTTCCATGAGGTGGACACTCCCCAAGGGGACCTGGTGGAAAACTCGTACAAAATATTACAGTAACCAATCAGAGCATTGCAGAGATAAACCCTCCCACCGGCATATTGTAAACCCTCCTCTCTATCCTGGAGATAATTGGGAAGTAACTCAAATGAAAACACACAAAAATATATAATATAAAATCTACCGAACAGAATATGGGTATTCAACATATCCCCAGATAGCTTAGATCTGAGCGCACATTATTACCGAATAGTGCTCAGATCCCATACACACAGTTCAATCACCATAGAGCCAAAAGTCACATAGTCTTTCGTTATACAAATGGGCTCCATGGCATAGCTATATGGGGTAAGTCCATTCGTGCAGAAAAGTACAGAACGGCCCGGCGTTCGTATGCTGGATGAACAGAAGAAGGGAGGTCGGCGGCTTCAGCGGTGTTCGTGTGAAATATTGTCAGTTTTTAGTTCCATGAAATTGTCGACGAACACCGCTGGGCATTTCGTACGTCCAAGATGGCCGCCGCCTCATGGTCGGCATACGAACGACGACCACCCAGTCGGCATTCGACAATTAGGAAGCGTCTGCGGTTAACCACAACGTTCTGATGAGGCCACGAGGTTAACAAGCAGCAATGGTGGGTGGCCCGCCATTCGGCAGTTGTTCGGTAAAATTAAGAAATAAACGCGGGGGCTGTACGGACAGGGAAATAGCCGAACAAACAGACGAATGAGGGGAAAATAAAAGTAATTCACAGACAGATGGTTCTGTCACAGCGTGTATCTATGTGTGTATGTGTATCACAGTGTTTGTGTGGCAGTGTATGTGTATATGTGCATAAATGTCAGCATTCAAACGCTAACACTACACACAAATACACACCTGTATTCAAACTTCAATACTACATACAAACACACCAAAATTATATATAAAAAATGAACACTACACATAAATGCATGCTTGCATTCAAACGCCAACACCACATACAAACACACCCCTACATTCACACACACATACTCCATACAAAGACATGCTTACATTCTAACACACTAACACTGCTCAGTTCTAAATACAACCCTGCAAGCATGGGGAAATGATAGAGCCCAAGAAAAGCATGCTGATCTCCATTTTAGCCACCCTTGTGTTAAGGTGGCCCCCAATAATTATTGCATCAGGACCCTCTCTACTGTGTTGGGGTGGAGGGCATGATTGCATGCCCGGTAGTGGGGCAGGGTCCATGGGGGCCCAAGCAAATGCTTCGCCCAGCGTCCAATCAATATTAAAGACGGCCCTGCATTTGCGTGGCAGTTCAGTTGATTTCCCAGTGGTCCTGTGGCTGTAGAAGCAAGTCTGTGCCTCCAGCTGGATGAAGACAACCCTGGAAGCATCGGCAGTGATCTTCACCCAGTCGTAGGTATGGACCTGCACTGAGTGTGAGTGCAGGTCCTGGCAGGGAGATCTGCGCAGATGCTGGGGGTCACAGAAGAGCATGTGCTATAATGCTGGTGCAAAAATGGATAAATTACTAACAACATGTAACAAAACAAATTTACTTTGCACTATTAAAAATAGGTAAAGGTGAATACCCTGGTAATTGTGTATACATAAGTCTCATAGGGAAGAGATTAAGAATCTGCAGAAAGCCGTACATTATTATTTGAAAGCTTGATAATTACTACATCCAAAGATTACCTGAGATGGTGCTGAAAAATATAGGTGTGTTATACTGACTGTAAGCAAACACATTCATTTCATTCACAAAGTACATAATGTTAAATGAGGTGATTAACCAGGCAGCTGCCTAGGGTGCCATATAGGAGGGGGCGCCCTGCACCTCCATCGCCGGCCCTTAAAATGCTACAGCCGCCAGAACACTCTATAGAGAGCCTCAGGCGGCTGCAGTACTGCCTCTCTCCTCACCTTCCCTTTGTAGCGTGGCCGAGCTCCTCTCCGGTTCGCGGTACAGGAACATCCATTTTCTGTACCCGGCAGGACTGACATGAAGAAATAATAAAATTATCAGTATGCACTTCCTATCAGTTCGGCCTATCAGTTCGGCTGGGTACAGGAAACAGAAGCTCCTGTAATGCGGAACGGAGAGGAGCTCGGACACACTACAAAGGGAAGGGGAGGTGAGGAGAACACGGGGGGGGGGGCAAGAAGAGAAGAAGACGGGGGTGGAAGAAGAGGAGGAGAATACGGGGGGGGGGGGGGAGAAGGAGAACACAGGGAGGGAGGGGGAAGAAGAGGAGAACGGGGGGGGGAAGAAGAGGAGAACACGAGGCGAACGCCAACACCACATACAAACACACCCCTACATTCACGGGTGGGGGGGAGAAGAGGAGAAAAACACAGGGGGGGGGGGGGGAAAGAAGAGGAGAACACAGTAAATGCGCTCTATTTATATTGCTCGAGTACACGAGAAGTTCCAAAGATATTTTTTCATACAAATGAAAAAAAAAGAAATTATAATGCAAGTCTGCTGTAAAATGTTTTCACCGTATCATGACTTCACCGTTTCATCGTTTTTTTATGTGATACTGTGTAACGGACCGTTTTGCACACAAGAGGTTAAGAAACGTTTAGGCGATATTCCCCTTTCAGGTGCACAGACAGCTACTATAAGCACCAATCTCCCGAACTGCAAACTGCATGAATCCTCCAACTCCCGAACAGGAAACACACGAACACTGGAAACAGCCAAACAGGAAAAGCATACAATCAGCTTACACTCCTGGCAATCAGCATACAATCCAATTCCCCCAATAACGAGACGGCACTTCGTTTTGAGGTCAAGCAGAACTGACTGTATTGGCACATACAGCCTCTTTTATTCCCAATCCACAAACATAGTACTGCCCACAGGGTTTTCAAATACCACCAATCAATCCATACAATACACACAGACACTCCCACACATAATCCTCCCCTCTGCCTGTGATATGATTACTGAACACAATGGGTAATACAATTATCACAGGCAGAGAAATACAGTTTTATAAAACATATCACAGGGACCCCAAAACATGCAATAACCGCATATCCTCGGAACCGGGGGATCTGGGTGAACCACATATCCAAAATTCACCCAGATTCGTTCAGTAGTTTGGAAGATACGGTTTAATGCAGATTCCGCAGAACATATACAGGCTATATGAAAAATAATTACTGTTAAATGTGTCCCCTGTTCTGTAGTTTAAAACTACTGCACGATGTCTTTGTGCACCAAATACCGTCGAGATGGCACCGTGTAGAAAAGTCAAAACAGTGTCTGTGAGTTAAAATGGCCGCCATCCATTGTTCTCACCATGTGCTTCATCCATTGTTCTCACCATGTGCCTCTGATACATGAAATGGTGGCCGCCCAGTAACTCCACAGTATGTCCCCAGATGGTTCTTAAAGGGCCAGTAGCAGCATAATAAAATACAACATGCCCAAATCAGTTCCTAGAAGGACAATACATCCAAGGGCCATAGTCGCAGGGCAAGCAGTCCTCTCCAGGCACAAGTGGCGGGGCTGGTTCCGCCACATACTGCTTATGCTAATTGTATTGCCATTTACATGTATATTATCCTCATCCACATACTAAAGGTGGATAGTTTATATAGTCAAAGCATATATTTGACATCAAGTTAAGGCAAAAACTCAGTAGGAGTATATGTCCTTAAGAAATTACTTATGCCGCTTGATAGACTGAGTATATAATTGCAAGGCAGCGGCCGCGGCACCTATCTTGAGAAAGCCCTCATTTAGAAGGGCGAAACGCGTTGAAGGTGCCGGAGGTTAACCTCAGCATTTAGTAACTACACACGAGGCTCCAGCATTCAGCGGGACTTACCTCCAGCATTCCTCCAAGTTCAGATCGTGGACTGTCTGCTTCAGAGCACGTGGCAGACGCTGTCTCCTCTGGAGGATCTGGTATTCCTTCTGTATACCTGGTTGAAGTTACTGTATACCAAGCTGAGAGAGTGGTTCTTAGAGATAAATACCACATTTTTTTTCTGTTTCGGATTTGTTTTTTTTTGTTTTGTTTTTTGTACTAGGGTATTAAATTTACAGTGTTACATTATTTTCTGTTTCCTTAATTTTTAAGGTATACCCAGTATACTACGTGGCTCAACACTGAAACGGACAAAGATTCTGACCATTCCCCCTTGTGACTATTATCTTTTTTCACTATTTTTATCACTACTATATATTTTATGCTTCATTTTTAAGGGACCTATAGACTCTATATTATATAGAACTGTTCTTCTATATCCCTGAGAATATCTTAGAGGGACACATCTACTAAGCGCTGACACTGTTATTTGCATCACTTTATAATAAACTACTAGATGGGAACAGTGCAATAGTTTGTCTACAAACTCCTGTGCCCTTTTACATTTAGAGTGATTTTAACTCTATCTACATAAATTATACTCAAGAGAATTATGTTTTTATTCACTTTTATTTTTATTTTTATTAGTTTAATTTTGTTTCATCCTTTTATTTTTCATATTTCGTTTTTTTATATTTAATTCTATTTTATTATATTGCTTCATATTCTTTCTTTTATCTTTCTTTTCATTTATATATTTTTCTTATTGATTGTATTATTTTGTTTAATATAATTTTTATTATTATTATAGTTAGTTTCTTTTTTTTTCATACAAAAAAAGACATTAATTGTGCTTAGTTACATAAAACATAGTCTTCAAGATTTAGTCGAAAAAAGTACAATAAATACATATACATACATTACATCAACTTACATGCCGAATGGAGAGCAGAGGGAGATCTGCTAATTCATCACAGAGTCTCAAAGTCACACCGGGATCCTATACCAGTTATCCACATTTTAATCAGCAAGTGTGACCTAGATGTTCTGTCACTCAGGGACAAACCTAATTACCGCTATCATTTCATAGCTTTTCTCTCCAAAAGGTGCTATAGTCTTTGGCTTTCGAGTCTTTGCCATGGAACTTATCTAGTTGGGATTCCATCCCCAGTTGGTACTTAACTTGAGATAGGAGTTTATCTACAGAAAAGGGTAGTGAGTTTTTCCAATTCCTAGCTATTATAATTTTTACAGCTATCATAAAATGGATATAGACAGTCAAATCTTTCTGAGATAAAGTATCAATATTTAAATGTAGAATAGCATTTTCTGGACATTTGGGTATAGGCTTAGAGATCAATTTTTCAATAATAACAAAAGTTTCCTGCCAGAAGTTTCTTACATTCTCACAATCCCACCATATGTGTAAGTAAGAGCCCACTTGTTGCTTACATCTCCAACATAAGGGTGAAGTCGAGCTATACATATTAGCTAATCTGGTGGGGACAAAATACCATCTGTTTATTACTTTATATAATGTTTCCAGTAAATTCAAGCAATGAATATTTTTGGCTGTTTTAGATATAATTGTACACCAATCTTCCCTATTAATTCTTATTTTTTAATTCTTTCTCCCATTTTTGCACAGAGGTAATAACAGGAGGTGCATCAAGTTTTAGAATGGCTTTCATTGCTAAAGCAGAGACTCTATTTACTCTTTTGTTGTTTAATAATAGACATATCATCTTAGCCCCAGCTTGTAAATTATGGTCAATCTTTTGATTTAAGAAGTTTTTTAATCTCAAGTATGTAAATAGTTCTTTATTAGATAGCATAAATTCCTGCTTCAGTTGTGGAAAAGGTTTAATTTTATCATTTACAAACAACTGATCTGTCTGGACAATACCACTCGTAACCCAGCACTTTAAATTCAGGTCTGTTACATAATATGGAATTAATTCAATTTTAAGAGTTATGGGAATTTTAATTTCCAAATTGCACTTCCTTTTTATAATATGCCAAATTTCTAATATTGAGTCTATACATGTATTTGTTGTTCTTATAGATCGTACTTTGGGATCAACAGAGCTATACCATAGCAAGGAACTTAGATCACGAACCTGGCAAGTCTCTCTTTCTAGAATATACCACCCCTCATTCTTAACACTTTCCAACTGGGTTCGATAAACATGGAAAAACCCGTTTGCCAGATATATATCGTTAATGGTCGGGAAGCCCAGGCCTCCTTCTTTAATTTTTTGTGCCAGGAGTAACTTGTTTAGTCTGGGTCTCTTATTTTTCCATATGAAATTGGTGACCGAATTTTGAACCAGTTCAAGCCATGGTCTAGGTATCTTTATGGGAAGCATTCGGAACATATATGCCATTTAGGGAAGAGATATGCCTTTATAAAGTTCATTCTACCCCACCAAGAGATTTCTATTTTTTTCCATCTATTTAGGGCTTTAGTCATGTCTCTAAAATTACTCAAGAAATTGGTCTGCATTAAATCTGTAAGATCTCTTGTCAAAATTATCCCTAAGTATGGGATATTATTTTTAGCCCATTTGAAATTGTAAGAGTCTTGTAGATGGGTCCTGGTGGCTATATTTAAATTAATATCTAGTATAATAGTTTTGTCTTCGTTTAGTTTATAATTTGAAATTTCGCTATATTCCTTTACTATCTCCATAAAGGTCCTGATAGAATTAATAGGATCGGTCAAGGTCAAAATTAGGTCATCTGCATAGAGTTTCAGTTTCCATTCTCTTTGTTTAATAGTTATCCCACTTATATGTTTATTAGATCTTATTTTATTGGCCAAAATTTCCATGGTAATTATATAAAGAATAGGGGATAGTGGGCAGCCTTATCAAGTTCCATTATACAAATTGAACCAGTCAGCGCAGATATTAGAGCCCACTGTCCTCGCAGAAGGACCACTATATAGAGACATTATAGCTTGGTGTATCCAACCTTGGATTCCAAATTTTTTCAAGGCTTTGCTCATAAAAACCCAATCCACTCTATCAAACGCTTTCTCAGCGTCCACCGTTATTATAGCAAGATTTTTTTCTGTTCTATTAGCCAGGTCTATAATATCAATGATACATCTAGTGTTATCAGAAGAGACTCTATCTGGTACAAAGCCTATTTGATCTGGGTCTATTATATCAGGTAGTATGGTTTTCATCCTATTTGCTAGTATTGTGGCAAAGATCTTAACGTCAGTATTTATGAGGGAAATGGGTCCATAGTTGTCCACCAGAGTTGGATCTTTATTCTGCTTCAGTATTGGTGTTATATTAGCTATTAGCATTTCTTTGGGGAATAGCCCTGTTTCTACTATATTGTTAAATAAAAGTGCTAATGGTTGTTTGAGAAGATCGCAAAAGGTCTTATAAAATATATTTGAAAATCCGTCAGGACCTGGGGTTTTATTATTCATCAATTTTCTAATGGCCTCCTCAACCTCTTGGATCGTAATCTGAGCGTTAAGAGATGTTCTTTGAGGATCTGATATTATTGGAAGATCCATGTCCTCTAGGTATTTGTCTATGTCTTTTTCTTTTGTTAAGAGGGAGTATAAGTTACTATAATATGCATTAAAGCATTGCCCTATGGACGTTGGGGTAATATTGATCTTATCGTTCATATTTATCTTTGTTATTTTACTTGATACCCTTTTCTAAGTTTCTTAGTTAATAGTTTATCAGCTCTGTTCCCTGTACTGTATTCTTTAAGCTTTAGCTTTGACAGGATTTTTGCATTCTTTTCTATATTAATTTGATTGATTTGGTCTTTAATCACCTTGATCCCCTCTGAATTAACTCTAGAGGGATTCGTCTTATTTCTTTTCACTTGTTCAGCCAAATTATTGTAGAGAGGGATTAGGTCCATACTTTTATTTATATTTAAGTGTGCTTCTAAACTTATTAAATTACCTCTCATTGTGGCTTTAAAAGAGCACCAGTTGTTAGCATATGAGGTTTCATTGGGCCAATTGGTTTCAAAGTAGCATTCCATCTGTGATCTAAGCAAGTCTAGGTTTAATTTGTTATGAAGTAAATAATCTTTTAGTCTCCATGTAGCTTTATTGATTTTATTCCACTGATCTCTCATTGTCCAGATATTAATGCTGTGATCTGACCAGGTATTATCCCTGATTTCGATCTTCTCTAGATTTTCTAAGGCTATTGCGTTACCCCATACCATATCGAGCCGCGAATATGAATAGTGTACTCTAGAAAAAAAAGTATAATCTTGTCTCTCTGGAAAAGTAGATCTCCATAGATCAAAATAAGCAAATTCATTCATTAATTTATTTAGAGATTTGGCCGTTTTTATTACGGAAGCATTCACTTTTAAATCCTTAGCAAGCTTCTTATCCAAGCTTGGGTCCAAAACGCAGTTAAAATCTCCTGCAATAATACACACTCCAGTTTTTATGGATTCAACTTGTTCTAATATATCTCTTAGTGTGGTAACTGGAAGGGCATTAGGCAGGTATATATTGACTAATGTATATTTAATTTCGTTTAGCTTACAGACAAGGATCAAAAATCTAGCTTCGATGTCAGCATATTGATAAATTAATTCAAATTTCACAGAGCTTGCCACAATAATGGCCACCTCTCTTTTCTTCCTGTCGTTAAGGGAAGCTTGGAATACATATGGAAATTTAGCCCCTCCCCATTTTACATTGTCTATCAGCCTCCAGCGTGTCTCTTGTAAGAACCCAACCTCTACATTTTGATTCTTACAAAAATCATATACCAAAGTTTTTTCGCTCGTAAGTTTAAGCTTAGTTTACTGAAATCATTTTAACCATATTCTTTACCAGAGTCTCCCAGTGCTCCCATCGGCATGCATACACACTTCACATAATTTACAATAACAATAACTATACAATCATACTCTTCTGTTCTGGTAATATACCAGAAAGTACAGATTGGCCTCTCAAAGAGCCTTGGTGGGTGGAGCCATTCTCTCGAAAGTGGGTTAGAAACAAAAAAAACCTCCTAACGGTATTAGTGTCTCAACACGGACACATGGCCGGGGTGGGGAACCCTGACCCGAGGGGAAAAACTACTTCATCATTTCTCCCTCTACCTTATGTTCTCTGAAAAACCATATATTTTGACGTTAGAGAGAAGAGAGAGGGAGAGGAGAGGGAGAAAAGAGAGAAAAAAAAAACAGAGTATACCTTTAATGGTCCCTATTTTCTACTTACTTAATTGGTAATTTGTTCTTATGGTTTAGTTTGCTAAGATTACTATAAAAATTCTTCATTATCACAAACTTCCTATCGTGAATTATGATTCAGAGTGCCCCCATCTTTCCTATATTGTTATTATCTTAAGTTTACTTAGAGTTTGACTATTTCTTCCTTTCTTTTCTTCCCTCCCTTCTTTTCTTTTCCTCTCCACCCTGTCCTCCACTTTACCTTTCTGTTACCAATAAAGTTATACTATGGTGTTAAAGTGAAACTATGTATTTCCTTGCTTATATGTTTCTACTTTTTCTAGTTTTTATGTTGTTGGGTAGAGATTGTGCGTGCTAGAAAAAAATTTGTGAAAAAAAAATAAAATGAATCCCTATTCTTTCTTTTTCCAATTGTAAGTTGTGCTTGTATTTACTATTACACATAATGATTTAAGAATCCTTCCCTATCCTATGCCATCAAGAAATATTAATCCCTTTTCTTTCTTTTTCAAATTGTGAGTTGTGCTTGTGTCTGTTGTTACACATAATATTTTAAGAATCCTTCCTTATCCTATGTTTCTTAATACCATCTAAAAAAGTATTAATCCCTTTTCTTTCTTTTCCAAATTGTGAGTTATACTCGTGTCTACTATTACACATATTGTTTCAAAAATCCTTCCTTATCCTGTGTTTCTTAATACCATCATAAATTTACATACATGTTTCCCCATTCCCCCCCCCCCCCCCCCCCCTACCCTCCTCTTAGCCTTTCTATTACCAGTCAAATAGTGCTATAGGCATTGGGTGGTATAGACAGGTGTCTATGAAGAAAAAAAAAAAAAAGGGAAAAAGTCCTTGCTTTATTATGGGCTCCTTTCCGAACCTCTTCATGGATTGGTTATAGATGTTTCGAGTGTATTTGGTTTTTCCATCCAAACCTTCAGTGCTTCTTTTGAGGCAAAATTAACCATTTTCCCATTCCAAGACACTCTTAATAGAGAGGGAAATCCCCATCTGTAGCCTATGTTCTTCTGTCTTAAAATAGGCAGCAAATCTTGGAAGCTTTTCCTCCACATTCTTGTTGAATATGATAAGTCTTGGAATATAGATAAATTCTTGAATTTGTCTTCTAATATAGGATTGTTCCTCATCGCCATCATAACTTTTTCTTTTGTTTGATATGAGTGAAATTTAACCATTACGTCTCTTATAAATGTCTCCGGAACATTATGGGGTCTAGGTAGTCGATGTCGACGATCTATTAAATAATCGTGTGGAATTCCGTCCGGAATTAAATTTTGAAAAAATTCCATCAGGAAGCTGTCCAAATTCTCATTGGAGATTTCTTCTGGGATGTGTCGGATTCTAATATTTGCTCTTCTGGATCTGTCTTCCATATCGCTAACTTTAGCTTCCAGTGTTCCTATTTTATTTTTCATTATAATAATCTCTTCTTGACAGAGTTTATATTTGTTATCTAACTTAGTAAAATTATCCTCCATAGTTGCTAATTTGGCTTGTATTGTTTTAAATTCTTGTTTTAGCTCTTTCGTGTTTGCGGCCATATCTTCAGCTAATGTTCTGGAGAATTTTTCCAAGTTTTTAGTGAGAATATCTTCCGTCATAGGGATGGACGTTTGTGTCTCTTTAATTAAGCTAAAGTTCATTTCTGCATTTTCATCTGTATTTTCTTGTATAGTTTGTGTCTTATGTTGAGATGGAAAGAAGTATCCTGATAGTCTTTTATCAGGTGGTAAGTCTCTTTTATCTTTTTTTTCTCCGCTCTTCCTGAGCTTTTTTAGATGCCATGCTGAAAAAAAAAGGCTTTGCTTTTCTTCTTAATTTTCTCCTTCTGTTTCCTTGATTTTTGTTTTTATGACTATAAATCTTCCTCGGGAACAGGATCAGTCCTTATTATATAAAATGAACCATTCATATATTGCTCTCTGGGATTCCTCAGGGCTTTTCTCTGGGTTATGGTCTTATCTGTCTCTTAGGACATCTGTTCCTATATTACTTTATGGATCTCTCTGGGGTTTCTCTGCACTGTATCCTTATCTGCCCCTTTAGAATTCTCTGGATTATGTTGCTTTCTGCCCCTTTAACGAATCCGTCCACACAACCCAATCTGGGCTTTCTCCGGGCGTTGTCTGACTTGTACCTTATCTGCCCATTTAGCGTTTTCAGCCATTTATTGTTTACTGGGGAGTCTAGGGAGTCTCTGAGTGCCCACACGTCCCTCCATTAACCTCTTCTGCACCCTCACGATCTCTCAACTCCTAGTATCTCCCTTTCTTCTCCTTTTCCCTTCTTTCCACCTTCCTCCACCTTCCTCCTCTCTCTCTCCTCTCCCCCTCTGGTCTCCCTCCTTTTTCTTCTGTTCTCCAGCCCAACCTTCAATTTTTCTTTATTATATACTGTTTTTCTTTATTGTTGTTCCTACCTTTGCCACCGGAGTCAAGCTCCGAGCCCAAACCGAGTCCACCCCTGCGTCTCTCCACTGCCTCGCCTTCGCGCCAAAAGTCTCCTGCTTATCGATATCCGGCCGACGGGCCTTCCAGGCGGTCCGAGGCACCCGGAGGGGGAAAAAGGTAGGGAATCCGTTTGTGTTGCGATTTACCTCCTCGCAATATTAGGATGAGCGTGGAATAGATGGTGGGTATGCTGGAGGGCATCAGTAGGGAGTAGGGAGTAGGGAGAAGGCTGCTTCCACCGCGGCTGCTACTGCTTCGAACGCTCCCCTCGGTCAGGCATTCCGACCCCGCCTACCGACGTCAACGTGTTACGTCATACATGGTACCGTATTATTATTTATTTTTATTATTATTATTTTCTTTTATTATCATTATTATTATCGTATTTTTTTTTTATTATTTGTATTATTAGTCTTTTGTTTTACCTTCTATTAGTGCCAATCAGAGATACCTAATCCCCCATCCTCCTTTGTTTCTTATCCCCCCTTTTTTTCATATCACCCACATTGACTGTGAGCATGTCATATAAAGAAAACTGAAATGAACAGCAAGCTCCAGCTACTTCCAGGTCCCGGCCGTGGAACGCATATTGGAACACATGATGTCATCGGAGGGCATGCGCGATGACATCACAGCACTTGGACAAAACTGGGATCTGGGAAACTGGGATCATTATTATTCATTCAGGATTGTTATTGAACACTGCTAAAGTCTCTGAGGAAGTCCTACACACGGACAAAACGCGTAGGACCCCTGGCGGTGATTCTGAGCAACTACACCAACTGTTTTTAACTTCTATGTAAGTGAATAAATAGATTTTTTATTACATACTTGATTGTGCACTACAATTTTATTCTTTCTTTTGAGTATATGTTCCCCAGCCAACCCATGGTGATCTGAATACAATGTGAAGACTGAACCCTTGGAGGGGATTTATGTTAAAGGCATTAAAGGGACACTGTAGGCACCCAGACCACTTCTGCCCATTGGAGTGGTCTGGGTGCCAACTCCCACTACCCTTAACCCTGCAAGTGTAATTATTGCAGTTTTTTTTTAAACTGCAATACTTACCTTGCAGGGTTAAGTCATCCCCTAGTGGCTGTCTATTAGACAGCCACTAGAGGGAACTTCCTGCTCTGTAGCACAGGTTTTCTGTGCTAGAGCGTCGCTGGACATCCTCACGCTGTGTGAGGACCTCCAGCGTTGCTCAATTCCCCATAGGAAAGCATTGAAAATCGCTTTCAAAGCTTTCCTATGGGGTGCACTAATGTGCATGCGCGGCATTGCCGCGCATGCGCATTAGGTCTCCTCGGCCGGTGGGCAGGATCAGTCTCGCCCACCGGCCGACGTAGGCAGAAGGTGGAGCGGCGGGGGAGGAGCAGACAACGACGTGGGACATGTCGCTGCCTCAGGTAAGTCACTGAAGGTGTTTTCACCCCTTCAGCAACTGGGGATTGGGGGGTGGGAGGGAGAGGAGAGTGTTTTCCTGGCACTGGAGATTCCCTTTAATACTACTTTGTGGTTCATTATTTACACAGTTATATGCTATGTTTTTTGTTTTTTATTGGTTTAGCTGATTATTCCTTATTTTCTGTATGTACCTTTAAATAATAGTATGGATTAAAAGCCCTCCATTTATATTTATATTTTGAGTTCCATCCCCGGTCCCTGCTGAGCTCTGGTGAGCTGCCAGAGCCCAGCTCCATGTGTGCTAACCCAAGAATGTTAAGAGTGTATTTAACTCCCCCTAGGCGGTATTCCAGTGGACAAGGTGTTAGTGTGAAGAGCTGACCAATTAGTGCCCAGACATTCTCCAAACTGAGGGGAGAGACTGGGCATTACCAGACAGTGGGGTCTATGTATAGATAAATAGAGGGTCTGTATCGGTCATTCTCCCATTAGACATGTGATTCACACCACCCAGAGCTGCCATTGATATCCTTCGCTCACTGGGACACCCCGAGGAGATATACAACCTGTTCAGGTTTAAGATGGGCGGCTACTGGGCAGTGATGCCCAAACTAGACAGGGAGAGTCTGGGGGGATGGGGTAGGTCTGGGGCCACTATAAAATGAGGTGAATCTAAGAACCCCTATAAAACGGGGGGAGAGTGGGGTCCCACCTATAAAGCAAGTGAGGGGATGGGGTGAGTCAGGGACCCCCTATATAAAAAGGGTGGGAGTGAGTAATGGCCAACCCTATATAACAAGTGGGAGAATGGGATGAATCAGGGTCCTCCTATAAAACAAGTTAGGGGGGGTCATGGGGTAAATCCGGATTCCCCCTATAAAACAGGTGGGGATTGGGGCGAGTCTGGGTCTCTCTCTCTCTGTAACTCCATATACACTTGAAAATATTCTACATCTCTACTTCTCCAGCTTGGCTGTGGCAAAAAAACAGCAACTCAATTTGTTAATTCTCCACAAATCTCAGTTTATTCAGCAAATCCCTTCGCATGAATCACTTTCCATTTTTTTGCCTTCAACCTTGCAGTCTAACTTAGCTCTCTGGATTCCCTCAGTAATTCTATTAGATGGTTTATTTTATCTGTCACTAACAAGAGACATCTCCTTAAGGCAAAAACTAAAATGTGCGTTGTTTACCTCGCAAGTCTAGACAGAGAACACACATTTTGCTAGCACATATTCCCAAATTCGAGCTACAATATTTGTTTATGTCACATGTATAACATAGATCACATGGTTAAAGGAAAAATTACCACCTACTGAGAAAATATTTTAAAGAAATATTAAAGGGAAACTTAGAGCTAAAACCACTTAAGCATATTCACGGGTACCTGCTCAGCTAAAATTAAATTTGAACAGCTTCAGCCTTACCGGCGAAACGCGCGTCGGGTCTCTGCTCTGCACTATACTCAAAGACATTTGTTTTTTTTATTAGATCTTAGACATTATGTCCTCTGCAAGAGAGATAGGCAGGGCATTTGTATGACTCTTCCACCCCCCAAATTACCGCTTACCTTAGACTAGCAGACCGTTTCTTATACAGAATAGGTGCTCTTGAAGGCACAGCTTAGCAATTCACAGGACGATCGGTTAACAGCACTATTTGGGAAAACAGTCATGCATTGAACAATTCGAGTCTTGTATCTGATAAGAGATTTTTAGGCCGAGTTCCTCGTTTTTATAGAGTTTAGAACCTAAGCACAGTTACACTGATACTAGTATACTAAACTATCGTACTTAGTGGTTATAGTTACTCTATTGATACTTTGTGTCTCTTAGTATTGCCAGTTTTATTTTCACTGGAATTTCTAAATCTACACTACAAATTGCTTACACTTGGACTCATGCTGCAATCTCAGAAACAATTAGCATTATTCTATATATTAGTCATTTTTCCATTTACTTTATACATTTGTTTTTTTGTCTTTTGCTCTATACTATTAATAGTTTTAGAATTTAATAATAATTTTTGGTTTATTTGTTGATTTTCAACGGCAAGCTTTTAAACAAATTTATTAAATGTTATGTTTTAATTAATTGACACCTGTAGGCAAGCACCTGTCACGTATTCATCCGCTTATAAAAATGCGGTTAATGACATTTACTGTCCACACAGGACAAGTTGTGCTGAGCAGCAACCAAATCCACAGAAGGGTTAATGCCGAGGAGCAATTATGCAAATGGGAACCTGGTAACTGTCTTTGGGGTCAAAGGCCGGTTACAGCCTATCAGATCTAGAGGAGGGGTATTTAGGCCCAGTTCTCATCCTGCTCAGTGCCCTGTCATGGTTTCCCTTGTGGTTGTCTGAGAGCGCATTATTGATTCTGGTAATTCTGGTTATTTGACTTTGGCATTGTTTTTGACTTCCATGTTTTCTGGCATCCCTGACTCCTGGCTTTTCCTTATCGTTGTGTCTCTTTCTGTTTCCCTTAACCTCGGCTATTCCTGACTATTCTTTGGTACGTTAGTCCGGCCATTCTAAGGTCCGGTATACGTTACCTATCAGTCATCTGTGTTATACAATTCTACGTGCTGGATCATACTGTAATCCTGACAGCACCTTCCTGTGGCTTACTGTGGCTGTCCAATCACAATGAGAAGTCTTGGCAGGTGCTCTGGGCAATGCTGCCTCTTGAGTTTTGCACCACTAAGCTAACCAAACAAGGAAGTAACAAGACCTGTTATCGGGCAGCCAGGGGGTGTAACAAGATACATTTATAAAAGTGCCAATTTCTTTTCAAATCTGCAATTTTTGTAAAGTGAAAAATTAGGACTTCATACGTAAATCCCTCAGCAAGCTAAAGTGCTTTAGGGGTCTGGAGTGCTTCCTTAAAGACACTGTCCAAACACCATAACCACTACAGCCTGCTGCACAGTCTGCATAATTTGTAGATAAATTCTCTAAAATGCTTGGAGGAAATTTGTTTTTTTACTATAAACCTATGGCACATCATGGAAAAACAAAGTCAGTTTACCACTTTGCGTATGTGTCTCATTTGTGTGTGTGTCTGTATGTATGTGTCTCTGTGTGTGTGTGTGTGTCTGTGTTTTTATGTGTCTGTATGTGTGTGTGTCTGTATTTGTATGTATGTGTGTGTGTCTGTATGTATGTATGTATGTCTGTGATATATGGGGTGGCGGGCAGATATATGGGAAGACCCCAGGGCAGTTTTCGCACCGCGGTGCCGTGGTTTCTAGTTACGCCTCTGGCTAAAATGTTTACTTTTAGAGGTAAATGTAAATGTCACATTACCCTATGCAAGGCTTTATCAGTTTTCTTTAGGAACCATGTAGACAAATTGGGCCACTGATTTTCTTTTCTGCTGCCTTAAACAGTAGGAGCTTTGTGAATAACTGCCAGAGAGCAAATGAATTTCAAAAGGAACATTCGCATAATAAGAATCTTATGGTCTATAATGCCTCCCCCATTGTCACTAAGGCAGCTCTGTCATGTTTTATGTTTTAGTATTCCTTTCCTTATGTTCCTGTATTTTAATGATTATACTCACTCTCTTGCTTTTTGCTTTTATTTATATTTATTATCTTTTCTTTCACGTGCCAGATCTCAATTCCTGGGTGCCTCCATTTCCCCCCGCTGTGGATGCTGTCTGCAGATTGCCTGCTGCGGATTCCTTTGACTGATGAATTGTGGGTAAATTAGCTTAGCAACTAAAATGGAACTTTGCTTAACCCCTTGAGGACAGCACGTGTGCTATGCTATCCTACTGGAGACTTGCTGTAAGGGATTCTCCAGTGCCAGGAAAACAAACCTGTTTTCCTGGCACTGTAGAATCCTGGAGTGCCCCCTCCCTCCTGCCCCTCCAACCCATTCCGGCGACGCTGGAGGTCCTCATGCATAGCGTCAAAAGTCGTCTAAGAAGCTGGAAGTCCCTCTAGTGGCTGTCTGGTAGACAGCCACTAGAGGAGGACTTAACCCTGCAGAGTAATTATTGCATTTTATAAAAACTACTATAATTACACTTGTAGGATTAAGGGTGATGGGAGTTGACACCCAGACCACTTCAATGAGCTGAAGTGGTCTGGGTGCCTACAGTGACCCTTTAAACATCGGAGGGTGACATAGAATGCCCTGCCGTTGTCTCTGCCCCTTTCTTCTCCTTATTTGATTTGACCCTAAGCGAGTCCCTAAGCGAGTCCTCCAATGATAGTGCCCCACCACAATCTACAAGAAGGTTCTTAGGATGTCCTGCAGTGCCAAAGGAAAGCTGGTTACCCCCAAACCTGACTGCCCCAGAAATACCACCATATACACCAACACCTGGCATCACAGTAACAGCAGTTTGTGAGCCAATGGTCTACTTTAGCATTTTTTATGTCTGGCAACATATTTGAGCTGATGGTTGAGCAAAGCAATTTGTTTATCAGCCAGTATCTTTCTGCAAATCTGGAGTCACATTAAAGGAAGGAAGGAATAGTGTACAACTGGACAGTATAAAGACATGCTTTATTTGATTGCACTCACAAGATGTAAGTAGTTAAAAGAGCCCATCAAAGTCGCAATATATCTTCAATCCCTCTGGAAAGACTAGTAACCACCATGGATGAGAAGTTTTGAGCGAAAAGATAGGAAATAATAATAAAAAAAACCCAGCAATTTAAAAGCACTCTTGCCACCCTATATTTTCCTCATTGACCTTCTGAGGATCAAATTGGGTTCTAGTAGTATCTTTCTTTTGATAAGATTTATTGCCTTGGGGTTTGGTTACCCTCCATGGACTATTTCTAGATACATTCCCCCTTTTTCTTGATGGGAATTTTTCTCCTCGTGGGGTTATGTAATTTTGATTTTTCCTTTTATTTATCGGGACTGGTAATTCTCACACTCTTATTATTATTATTATTATTATTATTATTATTATTATTATTATTATCTTTAAAACTATTGTTATAACTTTTCCTCTAGTAAATGTGAGTTTGATTTCACTCACTGCACACTGTATTTTAATTAGTTATATGCAATATACCACTATTTTTGCTCCTTTTTTGCTTTTTATTTTACATATATCATCCCCAATCTTTATTGAGGGGTAAGTGTTATATCACTTTAGCGCTTCACTCACACTTTATGTTGGAAGGTGGGGCACATGGCCTAAACCTTGAGTTTTAGTTTTCAGTTATAGGATTAAAAAAAACAAAACCTTATAACTTGTAATTCCAAAAATGTCATGTACTTATTGGATGCGGCCTACACATGGCTACACTACAAAAAGTTTGAAAACCAGAATAGTTGAACATTACAGAAATATTCTCAAAGACTTACCATTCTCTCCCTTTAACAATGGTGGCAAGCAGTGGGATGTACCTTCTCCTAAGGGTATCCAAGCCACCACCATGACTTAGTTTCCTGCGAATGGCGAAAGATCCCGCCAGCAGTTCCAGACAGTTGATGTGTAGCCTCGACTCATCTTCAGACCATCTGCCACCTGTGGAAGTATTTCTACAGTGAGCGCCCCAACCATGAAGACTGGCATCCAATTCAATCACTATGTCTTGAGCGGATCCAAAGATTGCCCTGCCGTTCCACGCCTCCATATGGACCAACCACCAAATTAGTTCCCCCTTGGAATTCCTGTCCAGGCTCAGTTCTCTTTCGTACAAACTGCCCGACCGAAGATGGGATCCCTTCTGTCGTTGTAGGGCCCGATAGTGCAGGGGTCCTGGAAAAATGTCCTGAATTGATGAGGCTAAGAGACCAATCACTCGCGCCAGTTGCCGTATGGTGACAGAGGTAGCCCTCAGTGTACGTCTTGGAGTACTGTACACAGTACTGGAGACCCTATCTTCAGAAGGATATTGATACCTTAGAGAGAGTTCAAAGAAGGGCTACTAAACTGGTTCATGGATTGCAGGATAAAACTTACCAGGAAAGGTTAAAGGATCTTAACATGTATAGCTTGGAGGAAAGACGAGACAGGGGGGATATGATAGAAACATTTAAATACATAAAGGGAATCAACACAGTAAAGGAGGAGACTATATTTAAAAGAAGAAAAACTACCACAACAAGAGGACATAGTCTTAAATTAGAGGGACAAAGGTTTAAAAATAATATCAGGAAGTATTACTTTACTGAGAGGGTAGTGGATGCATGGAATAGCCTTCCAGCTGAAGTGGTAGAGGTTAACACAGTAAATGAGTTTAAGCATGCGTGGGATAGGCATAAGGCTATCCTAACTATAAGATAATGCCAGGGACTAATGAAAGTATTTAGAAAACTGGGCAGACTAGATGGGCTGAATGGTTCTTATCTGCCATCACATTCTATGTTTCTATGTTTCTATGTCTTATTTCCTTCTTTATAGCTTTTAACTTGGTCTCTGGAAGGAACAAAAATTGGTTGATCGAGTCGACCTCGAATCCCAGAAATTCCATGTTCTGCACTGGGGTTACCATGGATTTGTCCCAATTTATGAGGAACCCTAGATCCTCCAAGAGACGTACCATCCACTCCAGATGAAGAAGGAGCTGATCGGGGGACAAAGACATAATCAGGTGGTCGTCCAGATATATAATCATGCGGACACCTCGAGCCCTGAGAAACGCCACTACTGGCTTTATCACTTTCGTGAAACACCAGGGCGCCGAAGATAGACCGAAGGGCAGACAGGTAAACCTCCAGTGACGTCCTTGCCACGTAAAGTGCAACAAGTCCCAATGCTCCTCTGCCATTGGTATGGTCAAATAAGCATCTTTGAGGTTTAGTTTGACCATCCAGTCCCCTTGCCGAAGCAGTTCCCTGAGGCAGTGAATGCCCTCCATCTTGAAGTGATGGTAGCGTAGAAATTCGTCGAGATGTCTGAGATTTATGACTGGTCGAACTCCTCCGCCTTTCTTGGCCATGAGGAACAGGTTGCTTAAGAACCCTGGGTTTCGTACGGGATCTCTTGTATAGCCTGCTTGGCCTGAAGTTGCGCGATTTCCACGGTGATTAACCCTGCCTGGTTGTCAGGATCGGGTCAGGGATCCAACACGCAGAGTACAAAGAGTAGCTGATACGTATACCGGTCCTTAGAATGGCCGGACTAACGTAGAACTACAATAGAATGGTCAGAGACAAGCCGAGGTCGAGGATAACAGAAGACAGGTAAGCGAGAGACAAGCCGGGTCAAGGAATACAGAAAGGCAGGAGAGTAAATAACAAAGCCGGGTCAGAACCAAAAGACAAGAGAATCACAAAGCACTGTGTGACTAGAAGGACTAGAACCACGACAGGGCAATGAGTGAATGAGAGAACCCCCGTTAAGTATCCTGGCTAGGGAGAGGAGACACGCCTCCGGCGAGTCCTGATTCGTCTCCCGAGATTTGAGTGGCAGGATGTTTCGGGTTAGCGTCATGACGTCTACCTCCGGTCCTTCTGTTATAAAAGGAAGTGACTCCCTCGCGGCCGGCGTTAGCAAGGCCGAGTGAACCGCGGGAGACCGAGGAGACATGGCGTCCGGACGGATAACCTTCTAAGTCTCTACCTCTCTCAACGGTAGAGACTCCAGGTACCCTGACAGTACCCCCCCCCTCAGATACGCCCACCGGGCGGAAGGAGCCGGGGCGAGATGGAAAGCGGGAGTGAAATGCCCTGCGAAGACGAGGAGCATGAACATCCTCTTGTGGTACCCAACTCCTCTCCTCAGGACCATATCCCCTCCAGTCAACTAAATATTGTACTCGTCCCCGGGAGACACGAGAATCAATAATGGAGTTAACCTCATACTCCTCCTGACCCTCCACCTGAACAGGGCGCGGAGGGGCGATTGTGGAGGAGAATCTGTTACAGATTAGAGGTTTCAACAATGACACGTGAAAGGAGTTCGGGATGCGTAAAGTAGCTGGAAGAGCTAGACGATATGCCACTGGGTTAATTCGAGTCAAGATCCTGTAAGGACCAATATAACGAGGAGCGAACTTCATGGAAGGAACTTTAAGACGAATATTCCTAGTGCTCAACCACACTCTATCGCCTGGAACAAAATTCGGAGCCGCCCTTCTACGTTTGTCAGCATGTTTCTTTACCAGTACAGAATTGTGTAGAAGAATCTGTCGAGTCTGATCCCACAACTTCCTCAAGTTGGCCACATGGACATCAACCGACGGTACTCCTTGGGAAGGAGAAACCGGGGGAAGAATAGATGGATGAAAGCCATAGTTCATGAAGAAGGGACTTGAATGCGTGGAGTCACAAACAAGATTGTTGTGCGCAAACTCTGCCCAAGGAATCAAACCGACCCAATCGTCCTGGTGTTCGGAAACAAAACAACGTAAGTATTGCTCAATCTTCTGGTTAGTTCGTTCAGCAGCTCCGTTAGACTGAGGGTGATAGGCGGACGAAAAATTCAATTTGATGCCTAATTGAGAACAGAACGACCTCCAAAAACGTGAAACAAATTGGGAGCCTCTATCAGAAGTGATCTCAGAAGGAATCCCATGTAAACGAAAAATCTCTTTAGCAAAGACCTCTGCCAATTCAGGAGAAGTCGGGAGTTTAGGCAAAGGTACGAAATGTGCCATCTTGGTAAACCTATCGACTACGGTGAGGATAACAGTGTGTTTTTTAGAAACCGGCAGATCCACAATAAAGTCCATAGCCACACAGGACCAAGGTTTGTCAGGAATCTCCAGCGGTTGTAGAAGGCCACAAGGAAGCGAATGCGGTAGTTTGGTTTTAGTACAGACCACACAAACCCCGATAAAATCCTTAATATCCTTCCGTAACGACGGCCACCAGAAATCCTTGGAGATCAAAGAATACGTCTTGCGGACACCCGGATGACCAGCCACCTTACTCTCGTGAAGACACTGTAAGAGCTCCAATTGAAGTTCAGGGGGAACGAAAAGTCTGGAAACCGGAGTCAGTCTAGGTGCCAGATGCTGCAAGTTCCTTATCTGATCAAGTAGCGGGGAATGAACTTTGAGAGTAGTGTTAGCGATAATGTTACACTTGGGTACTATAGAGGACAAAACCGGCTCAGATACGGCAGCAGGTTCATATTGGCGAGATAAGGCGTCGGCTTTAGAATTCTTAGAACCTGGCCTATATGTGAGTACGTAGTTGAAGTGAGTGAGAAATATGGACCAACGAACCTGTCTAGATGATAGTCGTTTAGCCTCCCCAATATAGGATAAGTTCTTATGATCCGTCAAAATAGTAACAGGATGCAAGGTACCCTCCAATAAATGTCTCCACTCCTTCAAGGCCATTATAACCGCTAGTAGTTCCCTGTCACCAATGTCATATCTGCTTTCAGTACCGGACAATTTTTTGGAAAAGTATCCACAAGGATGTAGTGGTTTATCTACACCCAACCTTTGGGACAGAACAGCACCTATACCTGTCTCAGAAGCGTCTACTTCGAGTAGGAAAGGTAGAGTAGTATCAGGGTGAACTAAAATTGGTGCGGAAGCAAACAGCTCTTTGAGTGTCTCAAAAGCCCGAAGAGCTTCAGTAGACCAATTCTTAGTCTCAGCCCCTTGTTTGGTCATGTTAGTGATGGGAGCAATGATAGAGGAGTATCCCTTAATGAAACGTCTGTAGTAATTAGAGAAACCAATGAATCTCTGGATAGCCTTGAGACCCTGAGGTAAAGGCCAGTCTAGTATGGATTGGAGCTTCTCCGGATCCATTTCAAACCCTTCCCCAGAAATCACATAACCAAGAAATGTAGTTTGGGATTGGTCAAAGCTGCATTTCTCTAGTTTGCAGTATAAGCCATGCTGAAGAAGTTTGTGTAAAACCCTCCTGACTTGCCTGTGGTGAGTCTCAATATCCCTGGAATGTATAAGAATATCATCAAGGTATACAATTACACAGTCATCTTGAAACTCCCTAAGAACCTCATTAATAAGGTCCTGAAATACTGCCGGAGCATTGCAGAGACCAAAAGGCATTACCGTATACTCATAGTGCCCATATCGAGTATTGAATGCAGTTTTCCACTCGTCACCGTCGTGGATTCTCACTAAATTATAAGCACCTCTAAGGTCTAACTTAGTGAAAATTTTAGAACTTTTTAATCGGTCAAAAAGCTCGGTGATCAAGGGAATCGGATAAACATTTCTGATGGTTATCTTGTTAAGGCCTCGGTAGTCAATGCAAGGTCTTAAAGAGCCATCCTTCTTTTTAACAAAAAAAAATCCAGCCCCAGCAGGGGAGGAGGATCTTCTAATGAACCCCTTGTCTAGGTTTTCACGAATATACTCCTCTAGAACTAAGTTCTCATTCGTGGACAAAGGATATACATGACCCCTGGGGGGCATGGTACCAGAAAGTAAATTAATTTTGCAATCAAAAGGCCTATGTGGTGGTAAGGTATCAGCCTTTCTTTTGTCAAATACTGCCTTTAAATCTTGATACAAGGACGGTATCTGTACTTTGGTAGAGTCAGTAGCGTTATTAATTGGGTTGACACTACAAAGAGGTGACACTTTCTTTAAACAACTCTCTTGACAATTCTGGCCCCAAGAAACTATTTCCCCTGATCTCCAATCTATAACGGGGTTATGTTTCTTAAGCCAGGAATATCCCAGGACTATGGGAACAGAAGGGGATGAAATGAGTAGTAGGGATATTTCCTCCTTGTGTAGAATACCAATAGTTAAGTAAAGAGGTGTGGTCTCCCGGGAAATCACAGGCTCAACTAAAGGTCTACCATCAATGGCTTCAACAGCCAAGGGTGTCTTCCTTAACTGGGATGGGATAGTGTGTTTAGTGAGAAACTTTTGGTCGATAAAACTCTCAGCAGCGCCGGAGTCTATCAATGCCATAGTTTCTAAAGTTCCCTTCTCCCAAGTTAACGAGACCGGTAAAAGGAGTCTATGTTCTTTGTAGTTATGAGTAGAGGACAAAATCGAAACACCCAAGGTCTGTCCTCTAGAGAAACTTAGGTGCGAGCGTTTCCCGGACGGCTGGGACAGCTCAAACGTACATGACCTCTGAACCCACAATACATACACAGTCCCTCTCTTCTCCTGTACTGTCTCTCCTCCTCTGAGAGACGAGTAAGGCCTAACTGCATAGGTTCTGAAACCTGTGGATCTTTGGTTTCAGCAACTTGAAATGATGGTACTAGTCTAGAGAAAGATTTAGCGGTTCTATCTCGAGTATTCTGTCTCTCCCTTAGGCGTTCGTCAATACGGGAGACAAAGGAAATTAAGTCCTCCAGATTCTCGGGAAGTTCTCTAGTAGCTACCTCATCAAGTATTACATCAGATAATCCATTTAAGAATACGTCTATATAGGCCTGTTCATTCCATTTTACCTCTGCCGCCAAAGACCTGAACTCTAGTGCATAATCCACAAGGGTTTGGTTGTCTTGTCTAAGGCGCAACAGTAATCTGGCTGCATTGGCCTTCCTGCCAGGAGGGTCAAAAGTTCTTTTAAAAGCAGCTACAAAGGAATTATAGTTATAGACTAATGGATTATCATTCTCCCACAACGGATTCGCCCATCTCAGAGCTCTCTCAATGAGTAAGGTAATAATAAATCCCACCTTTGCCCTATCAGTAGGGTATGAACGGGGCTGTAGCTCGAAGTGAATACTGATCTGGTTCAAAAAGCCACGACACCTCTCAGGGGAACCAGCATAACGTACAGGTGGGGTAACTCGGGAAGAAGCACCTACAGTAGCTACCTCTAACCCTGAACCCACAGAAGAAGCAGAAGTGTTACGCCTCTCCTCAGGTGGATTAATAGGGCGAGACAGCAGCGCCTGTAGTGCCAGAGCCATCTGATCCATCCTATGATCCATGGCGTCAAACCTAGGATCAGGAGAACCAAGCTGACAATTTGTACCTGCAGGATCCATGGCCCTGTCGTAATGTCAGGATCGGGTCAGGGATCCAACACGCAGAGTACAAAGAGTAGCTGATACGTATACCGGTCCTTAGAATGGCCGGACTAACGTAGAACTACAATAGAATGGTCAGAGACAAGCCGAGGTCGAGGATAACAGAAGACAGGTAAGCGAGAGACAAGCCGGGTCAAGGAATACAGAAAGGCAGGAGAGTAAATAACAAAGCCGGGTCAGAACCAAAAGACAAGAGAATCACAAAGCACTGTGTGACTAGAAGGACTAGAACCACGACAGGGCAATGAGTGAATGAGAGAACCCCCGTTAAGTATCCTGGCTAGGGAGAGGAGACACGCCTCCGGCGAGTCCTGATTCGTCTCCCGAGATTTGAGTGGCAGGATGTTTCGGGTTAGCGTCATGACGTCTACCTCCGGTCCTTCTGTTATAAAAGGAAGTGACTCCCTCGCGGCCGGCGTTAGCAAGGCCGAGTGAACCGCGGGAGACCGAGGAGACATGGCGTCCGGACGGATAACCTTCTAAGTCTCTACCTCTCTCAACGGTAGAGACTCCAGGTACCCTGACACTGGTCTTCCGGCAACCTTATTTCCGGGGGTACTTGAGTCTAGAAAGGGGGGGACAAAAGATCTAGGCGGAAACCCCTGACCATATTCAGGATCCAAGTATCCATGGTAATCATACCCCACATATCGATAAACAAAGCTAGTCTGCCCCCACGTTTGCACGGGAAAAAAACATGTTTGGTGGTACTTACCATAAGGACGTCTGTGGGAGGGCTGACCACGCCCTCCTCGATTCTGCCACGGTCTCACTCTGGAGGGGAAGAAGGGAGCAGGCTTGTAGTCCTGGTATGCCCAAGGGGCAGCAAAGGAACCTCTGTGAGTCCGTGAGGGACCTCGAGTTTCACGGCCGGGCGGATAGTTCCTATACCTCCCGGACCCTTGGAAAACCTTTGGGCCAAAAACCCTTTTCAAATTGGACTGGGCTTTATCCAGGGCGGTGAATGTGCGTACGAAGGAGCCTAGGTCCCTAACAAAGGATTCCCCGAAGAGCATGCCTTTAGCGGCAGCCCCTGGCTCCTTCACCGCTAGGTTGACCAGTTTGGGCTCGATCTTGAGCAAAATCGCCTTGCGGCGTTCAGCCGACATGGCTGTATTAGCATTGCCCAGAAGGCAGATCAGTCTTTGGACCCATCCAATCATCTCATCAAAATTAAGAGGGGATCTCTCCTCCCTTAGCTGCCTCTAAAAGCTCATAGAGCTTGGCAGCGGGTCCCAAGGTGTCCAGGATTTTGTCCTGGCAGCGGGTCCCAAGGTGTCCAGGATTTTGTCCTGGCAGCTGCGGAGTGTTTCCATACCGTTTTCACAAGGAACTGTGTAAATTGAGGGTTGACCTCAGGCATTTTACTGCACCCCTCTTTGGACAGAGGAGTGCGCATGCGTAAAGCTAGGTAACTAGCTATGTGCTCGGGTGGGTCCCATTCCACCGAGCGAGGATGACGGAGGTCTTCTGGGTCAAACAGGGGGTAACCCTGTGTATCACAGATGCCTGGCTCCCCACTCGGTGGTAACGCTGAGGCGTCGGGTCCCACCTCCGCGTTGGAATTCTTTTCCTCATAAGAGGCATAATCAGGTACATCCGAACCGGTCTCTCCACTCAGATCAGAATCTGATTGGTCATTATCATGGGCATGTGCCCTTTTCCAGGTTCTGGATGATTTTGCCCAGCCAGCGACTTTCTTGCGCAGTAGAGCGCCATCTTGGATGGCCAAAGGCACGTCAGTCATGGCAGGTTGTACCTGCGTCACACCTGGAGAGACGTGCTTAGTCTTGGCTCGCGCCTTGTGGCTCATCTGAGACTGAAGCGTAGGGTGGGGGGGTGGGCATTAAAGAAGGGGCCAGAGGCTGTACTAATGCCTGTTGGATAGTATGGGAAAGGGATGAAGACACTGTTCTCATGGCCGAGGCCAGGGCTCTACGCATGGTAGAATCAATAAGGGCCTGGAACTGCTGGGAGGGAGTAAGGCCAGTCTCCCCGGTGGCCGGGGTATGCATAGAGTCCATAATGGAGAAGTTGGGGCTGTCAAACCCCAACACCTCTAGTCTGCATCACTGAGGCAGTGGGGAATATACCACAATATATATCTATGTATCCCAAAGTAGATGAAGTGCAGAGAAACTGTGTCTATATGTGCCCAGAACACAACGTGTAAGGAGTAGCCTAACCTACTATGAACCGAAACTGACACAAAACAACAACAAAGGGGTTGAGTGACCCACTGACAATACCTTAGGAGAAAAAACGGAAAATGGGAGAGGTATAAGGAGCCATGCCGTCGAGGGGTCCCAGCCACGTGTGTGCAGGCAATGAAAATGGACACGGCGTGCAGAGGGCGCGCCACGGTCCAACAGGGCATATCCCCCACCAATGGTCGGAGAGCGCGGCCGGGAACTCCCTCGCACCAGGGTAAAAACAGGGAGACGCTCCAGCAGACTCTGTGCACTGGTAGTCGCGGGTCCCGGCCTGTCTCCGCAAAATTTTCAGCAACAGGCAGGGAACCCGGTCACCAGAAAAGGGAGAGAGACATAGACAGAAAAAACAATAAATATAGAAAATAAATAAATAGATAAATAAATGAATAAATAAACCAACAGTAAGCAATGAAACCAAACCCAAATAGCCTAATCAGGCACAATATCAGTAATATCAATAATAACAGAACAAATATTAGGAGATAAAATATACTTAGCTGGTCTGAGGAAAGCAGCAAATAAAGAGGAAGTGGAAGTACACAGCAAGGCATTTTTGGACTGCTCCTATAAGCTGATTGGCTGCCCTGTTACTTGGCAGAGTTGGTTGTATCTGTTATATGTTGTTCATATATATATTTTTCTCTTTCAGTTATTTTCTCTTTGCTGCTGAGGAACAAAGTAAGAAAGAGATACCATAATAGGAGCCTCCGTGTCATTAAAAAAAACATGATTCTAATTGAAATATTTTTTGTTCTTTTTTTCTGCAGTTTTTGTAGCTGTACTGCGTTTCATTCACTTGCAATAATGAATTTGTGTATAAATGGGATGCTATGTTTATACCATGATTTTATCTACAAATGAATTAGAGTTTTGCCATATTCCACAAGATTTCCCTTAGTATTCGCAAAAAGATGAAAACCCACCTTTTTTTTTATAATGAAGCAGTAAGTTTTAGGAATTTGTGAGTGCTCTATCTTTGAGTTAGTAATTGAAGCGGCCATTCATCTAGCGCCTACAAATCTATACATTTCCAATCCTCCAATATAAACAATATATTGATAATAAAATCCAATATTACTTTCCTAGCTTGTTATAACCATTTGAATGCAAGTAACTAGGGGGGGAAACAGTGAGATCCAAAATGGACAATTGGTGAAGGGTTTAGGGTCCTGTCATCTAATACATAATATGTACCTGTACAGCGGGGTATCATTTTTTGTATCAGACAAATATCTACAGATAAATGTATAAACTCGCCAGCTTCTAAAAGATTTACATATCTTTGAATTATCATATGTAAAATTAACTTTTATTTCACTAATGAGTCAAAGTCTGTTAGTGTGTCAGCTCTCGAGACTTGGGATAGTAATGGAAGTGGTCGCTGAATGTATAACCCCTGTTGCCCAGTTCCTAAATGGTATAATATCTAAACATACCTAGAGATTACATCACATAGTAAAGGAGAAATGTATGCATATACTCGGGTTGGTTTTATCCCTTTAATTATTCACACATTTCTAATAGCATTTTCAATAATGAATATGTGTTTTTAGAAAATTAGTTTTTTTTTTTTTTTTTTTACACACGTCTCTAAACTTAAAATAGTATATGGCAGGATTGCCAAAGCCAGCCTTTCAGAATTCACGGACTATAACTCCCAGAATTCTTTGAATGCAGAAAATGGGCAGAAACAAACATATAGATTTCACATAAGCATAGTTTAGCAGGTTATTTTTTTTATGGTTTCCTTGAGGGACTTAACATTTTTAAAAAGTTTGATAAAATAAATCATTAGTGAACTTTTGTAGTCAGAAAGCATGTATAAATCCAAAATGACTTACTTTCTGTGGTAAAACTTTTTTAAACCTTACGGGGTATATATATATATATATATATATATATATATATAAACTGGTGCTATTTCGTGTACAAAGTGTTGAATTTAGAAAGGAATTTTATTACAATAGTTTCCATGGTGATTGTACAGGATTGAACAATTTGCTCCCCCCGCCCCCCCCAAAAAATAAAAATCACATATATAAAATTATTCCATTTATTCCACGTCTGTGTTTTATAAAAGTGAATAAATTGCAATTATAAAATTGTAAAATGTTTGTGGAACTTAGAATAAAGTAATGTTATTAAATATGAGTTTTATGGAAATTTCTGTATTTTTCCATTCTTCGTAACATGTTTTCACACACAAGATGTAACGTCAAATAAACCATGTTTTGAGAGAACAAAGTCTGGTGAAATAAACACAATGTATCAATTGAGGAGATTGCTCAGGACAGGCACTGAATGGGTGAATGGGTTAAACGTGCTGTATGTGTGTCATCCCAGCAACAGGTCCAACAAGTTCCACACTGAGCCTTCAATCACTTTCTTCAGGTACATGCAGTGCTGGGTGGTGATTGGCTGCAGTGTCTCTGGGGTGCATTTTTTAACGAATAGCTGGGTTTATAAATAGAGGGTTAAGGTTGTATCTGTCATTCTCCTATTAGACACATGATTCCTTCTGCCTGGAGCTACCATGGATATCCTCCACTCACTGGGACACCCTGAGGAGTTATACAACCTATTCAGGTTCAAGATGGGTGGCTGCCGGGAAGTGATGCCCAAACTAGATCTGGTGAGTCTGGGTGGATGGAGTGAGTCTAAGTCCCCTATAAAACAGGGAAAATAAGGTGGGTCTGTGTCACCTATAAAACAGGTGGGTGGATCTGGTGAGCCTGGATCCCCTATAATACAGGACGATGGGATAAGCGTGGGTCCCTCTATAAAACAGGGAGAAGGGAGTGTGTCTGGGTCCTCCTTTTAATCAGTGAGGTGAGTTGGGTCCCCTATAAAACAGGTGGAGATTGAGTCTGTTTCTACTATAAAACAGGGGAATGTGAGTCTAGTGGAGATGTGGTGAAGCTGGGTCTCCTAAAAAATAGGGGAATGAGATGAGTCTGGATGCTCCCTATGAACACGGAGAGCCTCTGTCCTCCTATATGGGGTAGGTCTGAGTTTCCTATAAAACAAAGAGGATTGGGTGAGTCTGGGTCTCCTATAAAACAGGGGAATGGATGTGATGTATAAATTAGAGGGTTGTGATAAATTTAAATATAGACAAATTCTTGTTGCGTCCCACTCTTTTTGCAAATTCGAACTCACCAACAGTTTATGTCAAGGTATCTGTAGATCTAAAGCCAAAGACAAACTTCAAAAGACTCTCCATCTCTACTATTCCAGCTTTTCTGTTGTGGCATAAAATTTACATTTCTGTTTGTTAATACTCCGCAATTCCCAGTTTAATCAGTAAATCCCCACCTCATGCGTCACTTTTCAAGTTCCTCGCCTTGAAGCTTACAATCTAATGTCGCTCTCTGGATTCCCTCAGTACTTCCATTAGATTATCTATTTTATCTGTGACTAAGGGCAAAAACTAAAATGTGCTTTGTTTGCCTCGCAAGTCTAGACAAAGAATACATATTTGAGCTACAATATTTGTTTATGGTAAATGTTACACCATGTCACATTTATAATATAGATCACATGATTAAAGGAAAAATAACTCTGACTGAGAAAATATTTTAAAGAGATATTAAAGGGAAACTTAGAGCTAAAACCACTTAAGCATATTCACGGGTACCTGCTCAACTAAAATTAAATTTTAACAGATTCATATCGAAAATTTATACGCCCCCAATGAATTCTCTCAAACATTAAAAAAAAAATTAAAATATAAAAATTTTTTTTTAGGGAAAATATAAAAAATAAAAAAATAAAAAAAGGGGTTCTACTTATTGATGGAGATTGGAACACAAATTTGGATGTTAAGCTAGATAAAAATTCTAAAATCTCTAACCATCTGTTAAATCTATATAAAGCACGATCCAAATGGGTTCTTGAAACTTTCAATAATTACAATTTATTTGATATTTGGAGAGTCAATCATCCGAAAGAAAGAAAGTCCACCACAGTTATTCAAGAATTTACTTCTTTTTAACAGACTCAATAAATCGAAATTTGTAAGTTCGAGAATCGGCCTCATTGTGTGGTCAGACCCTGCAGCTATTAACATACTAATTGACAAGAATCCCAAATTCAAGTTTAGACCGCAATGGAAATTAGACAAAACCATCCTTCTATCAGATCAAAATAGAATCTATTTAGCAACGAATTTCCTGGAAGTAAATTACAACGGTCAGGTCTCTAAGGAGACCCTTTGGGCAAGGTTCCAATGCATGATGAGAGGGTACCTAATCAAAATGGAAGGACAAATCAGGAAGGCAAGATGAGCTAATTTCACAGATCTTTATATAAACTTGCAAAGCTAGAACAATGCAGTAAAAAAAAATACAGCGCAGTTAATTTACATACAGATTAAAGCAGTCCAGTTGCAGATTAAATCTCTTCTAAATGAAAAAGTTAAAAGATCAATTACATACCTAAACCAAAGATGGTATAACAGCAATAATAGAGCTGGAAAACCTCTCTCTAAAAAACTTAAACTAGACTTAAAAAAATATGGGATAAAAAAATTATAGAAGGCGAAACAGTCCATCTTTCCCCTCAGAGCATTGGAGAAGCGTTTGCTAACTATTATATATCTCTTTACAATTTACCGGATAATCGAGTAACTCGAATGATCTTGATTTGTTTTTTTCTAAACTTTCCCTGCCTAAACTCAATTCGGATAGACAATAACAATAGGGCAATTCGAATAAATCCATCACAGCAGAGGAGATAAAAAGAGCAATTACAAATCTTAAAAACAACAAGGCCCCAGGTCCTGACGGATATACAGTACAATTTTATAAATTCTTTGAACCAATAGTAATCCCCCTTTTGTGCAATTTATTTGCAGAGAAGGGGAATTGTAATAAGGGCTTTTCATCAGATTTGCTAAGAGCAACGATTTCGCCAATCCCAAACCCAGGAAAGGATTCTTGTTACATAAGTAATTATCGTCAGATCTCATTAATAAACCAAGATCTAAAATTCTGGCAGATAGAGTTAGCTTGGTTATTCCTGACTTAATCCGTATAGACCAAACAAGATTTATAAAATCGAGATTGACAATGTTCGAAAGATCTTGCATCTAATGTTAGAAGTTAATAAAAAATGTATACCTTTCGCTTTTATTTCTGTTGACGCCGAAAAGGCGTTTGACAGAGTAAAATAGAAATTTCTATCAGCAACCCTTTCCGTCTTTGTTAGAAGGGAAATTTAAAGACCAAACACTATCTCTCTATTCGGCTCCTTTAGCGAAAGTGTATGGTAACGGCCTAAACTCTTTCTGGTTTACCATTGGGAAAGGAACCCGACAAGGCTGTCCGTTAGCGCCCCTCCTATATATTTTATCCATTGCGTCACTTGTGCATATATTAGATTATCATGTCATATTTCATGTGTATTTTTTTTTAGCAGACCAAGAACAGAAAATAACGTTATTTGCCGATGATGTAATTTTGACCTTGACAAATCTAGAAATGTCCCTTCCAGCAGAAATGAAAAGCATAGCGGACTATATACCTTTCTAACTATAAAATTAACATATATAAGACCAAAGTTATACATAGTAATCTAACATGGTTCATGGTTGCAGGATAACTATGACAAACTTCTCCAAGAGCTTAAAGGTCTGACAAATAAATGGTGCAAAATACAGCTCTCTTGGCTTTAGAGGATAAATACTCTTAGATCCTATTTACTTCCCAAGTAAGAATATCTCTTTCATACAATACCTCTAAGAGTCCCCAAAATAACGTTGAGGTAATTTCACAGACTATTCGCACTATATGCCAAAAAAGAGCAAGGGTGGAACAGCTCTACAATAACTGATCACAAGGGGATGCAGGTTGCGCCAAATAAAACCAATACATAGTACATTTTTCTATTTTAGCTATATATCGTTTTTATTTGGTGCAACCTCTATCCTTTGTTCTGTTTGTTCAACTATTCACACTATATGTTTGGTATGGTAAAAAACCTAGAATTGCGCTTGAAACAATGGTAGCCAGAACATCAGAGTTTTTTTTTCTTATCCACGACACTATTTTTTCACATTATTTAGAATGGGGAAACAATTATTCTTTTACGAAACCCTGGTATATGCACGAATGAAAGTTGTGCGGTAAATTCGATCCTTTTTTGGGGGGGGGGATAGATAAAAACATCTATAGAAATTTGAAGATAGACAACTTAGTGATTAACCAAGTCTTTAACTCTGAAGAGCCAATAAAGAAACTCTTTTTCTTCGATAAACATCTTTCTTAACATACTCCATTGAAAGGTTTGGAATTATTTATTCAAGATCTGAATCTGACAGGGTGGTCAGACGCAGGATTTATGAGATTAAAAGATATTCACTATGCCAGTTAAATTTGCAAGTTTCCAGATCTTCAAATTAGAACAAATCTTGATAATAAACAGCTATTTACATATATAAGAATAGAGGTTTTTCTTCGTAACGTTTTAATAAAAAATGACTCTCCTTTAGATAAACTCCTACTTGGTGATCATGGAAAGATACATTCTAAGATTAGGAAAGCTGTATACAGTTTACTGTATACTATTAAAGATTGGAAAATGGACATAGGAAAAACGTTCTCTTCCCAGAATTGGCAAAAATCTATTAAAACGATTGGGAAATCCATCCATCGTGTGAATATACAGGAGATTTTTTTTAAACTTGTACGCAGATGGTATATGGCCCCTATAAAACTTTGTAAATTCCAACCAAATACTTCCAATCTATGTTGGAGATGTAACAGAAATGTTGGTAAACTAAAACATATTTGGTGGGACTGTCTTAAACTAAATAATCTTAAAGCAAAAATTTAAATTTTTTTTAAAGACTTGAAAATCGATATTACTTTAACGTTAGAGCGATTTCTTTTTCATTTCGATCTTTCTTGTCTATGTAAATCATCAGAATATCTGGTTATTTATATTTTAATGGCAGTGAAATAATGTATGGCTAGATATCAGAGACAGGAGGAATCTCCCAGTATAGAAGAAATAAGAGCACAGGTCAACTACCAAGGGGTAATGGAAAACGCTGTGTATTTTAATGATGTCAATATAAGGAAATACAATAAGATCTGGGATGTTTGGTTTACATATCCTAAAGAGTAAATCCTGCCCCCAAAACCATAATTTACCTGACATTGATATGTATCATAATTTGCGTTTTTTTCTTATAGGTTTATCCCCAATAGGAAATTTAAATTTTGAAACAATCCTTATTATAAAATAACTTTTTTTTTATTTATTTTTTTATGATTAGACTAGAAGAGTCATCCTCAGGAGTCTCTGTTCTTTTGTGGTACAAAATATTTGTACCTTTTGTATAATGTATTATTTATTATATTTATCTTATATGTTACATATGCATCATTGTTTGTTTCTCTTTGAAGAACATACGTTTTTAATTCGTGTTTTAAGAGTTCTTCAATAGAATAATAACTTTTTAAGTATTGATAACATTACATGAACTGTGTCATTTATCGTGTGTTTAAACTATTATTAACTATTGTAGCGGTACTTACCCTCTCCAGGGGCCGGCCGGGGTCCTCTCTTCTCGCCGCGCGCGGTCCTGCTCCTGCACGAGCCGCGCGCGGCTCAGCCAACGATAAGATCTGTCAGGCGGGCAGTGACCGCGAGAAGCGGTCACGTGTCCCGCCCGACACTAAGAGCGCGACGCGCGTCTCGGGCGCGCTCTCAAAGGGACAGTGGGAGACTAAATTAGAATCAGTCTCCCATTGGCCCCTGTCATACCACGTTCCCCATACACTCACGTTTTGGGGGCGTGGATATGACAAGGGCCAATCAAAGTGAACTTTAGGGTATTTGTACTCACCTGTTTCCCTTGCTCCTTGCCCTATCGTGGTTTCTGTCCAGTTCCCTTTAGTGCTTGTATCGTTCAGTTGGTTTTTTGGTGCTTGACCTTGGCTTTGTTCCTGACTCCGCTTTCTCCTTATCCTTGCTTGCTTATCCGCTGTTTTGTCCTCTGTGTACCAGTCCTCGGCTTGTTCTACGTTACGCTGTCTCTCAGTTCCCTTGACCTCGGCTTGTTCTAGACTCTGTCTTTCTTACTCGTCCTAGTCCGGCCATTCTAAGGTCCGGTAAGACGAACCCTGGTTTCTTGTCTATTGACTATTGAACTATTCCTGCGTGTTGGGGTATATTACCGTGACATTACGATAGGGCCATGGACCCCGCAGGTTTAGGACAACAGATGGCCACTCATGAGGCTAGATTCGCAGAACAGGATCACCGTATGGATCAAATGGCTCAAGCCATCCAGACACTGTTATCCAGATCAGCTCCGGTACCTGTACCTGCGCCTCCTGTAAACCCTATACCAGACACAGCTAATATGCCTAATGCTTCAGCACATCTAACCCCGCCACCTAGGTATGGAGGGGACGCTAAGACATGTAGGGGATTCCTTAATCAAGTGGAGTTCCACTTTGAAATGTACCCACGTTCATTTCCCACTGATAGATCTAAGGTGGGTTTTCTTATGCACTAGCTTACGGATAAGGCACTAGAATGGGCAAATCCTATTTGGGAGGCTAATGGGCCTATGGTACACGACTTCACTAGCTTCCTCACAGCGTTTCGTAGAACATTTGACACGACTAAAAGGTCAAAAAATGCCGCCAGGGCATTAATGAGAATAAAGCAAGGATCTAAATCTGTAGCCGATTATGCTATTCAGTTCCGTACCCTTGCCTCACAGGTAGATTGGACTAATAATGGGCTTACTACTGCGTTTATGGAGGGTCTGTCTGAAACTATGTTGGATGAGGTAGCAGCTAAGGACCTCCCTGTACCCCTGGAGGACCTGATTGACTATCTTATCGATATAGATAACAGGATCCGTGACAGGTTATATACCAGGTCCAGAAATAGACGTTTTGTTCCCGTTAACTCCCCTAGAGCTGAGACTCCCGAGGGATCTAAAGGTTCTGAGGAGGAACCTATGCAGTTAGGGGTTGCCAAACTTACTGACGCTGAAAAGCTTTATAGGAGAAAGGAGGGACTTTGTCTTTATTGTGGTAGGAGGGGCCATATGAGACAAGAATGTCCCGTGCGTCCGGGAAACTATCGCACCGTATAGAGGACTGGCCTTGGGTGTGACATCACAGTCCTCACATTTGCCTCTTAATAAATTACTTCTCCCTGTTTCCCTGCACCTTGGTAGTAACTGCGTAGCAGGGAATATACTAGCCCTGGTTGATTCCGGAGCGGCCGAAAACTTTATTGATTCCAGTTTTGTCAAGGAGAATAACATACCCACCAGAGAGAAGGAGACACCCTTGGCCGTTGAGGCCATAGATGGTAGACCATTATGCTCTCCAGTTATCACACATGAAACTGTTCCACTACATATGTCTACAGGGGTGACCATTCGGTTTCAGATCATTACTTCTCCTTCCTCTCACCTCGTGTTAGGGTATCCTTGGTTAGGGTATCCTTGGTTACGTACTCATAATCCCACCATTGATTGGGAGTCAGGACAAATAGTTTCTTGGAGTGATTCTTGCCAAGAGTCTTGTATTGTTAAAATCACCCCTTTGAATTCTACTAATATTCCTCCCGTGCCTACGGTCATACCCCCTCAGTACCTGTCTCTTAAATCTGTTTTTGATAAAAGGGAGGCTGAAAAATTGCCACCTCACAGGCCTTACGATTGTGCTATTAATTTATTACCTGGTACGATGCCTCCCAAAGGGAGAATATATCCTTTATCTCCTCAGGAGAATCTGGTTATGGAGGAATATATTAAGGAATCTCTAGAGAAGGGATTTATAAGAAGATCCTCTTCCCCGGCAGGGGCGGGTTTCTTCTTTGTATCTAAGAAAGATGGCGAATTAAGGCCTTGTATTGACTATAGGGGCCTAAATAAAATCACCGTCAAAAATGCGTACCCCATACCTTTGATCACAGAACTATTTGATAGGCTTAAACAGGCCACAGTTTTTACTAAATTGGACCTTAGGGGTGCTTACAATCTTATACGTATCAAAAAGGATCACGAGTGGAAGACCGCATTCAATACCAGGAGTGGCCACTACGAATATACTGTGATGCCCTTTGGTCTTTGTAACGCCCCAGCAGTTTTTCAAGAATTTATTAATGATGTCCTACGTCAATATATACATACATTCGTTATAGTATACTTGGACGACATATTAATTTATTCTACTGATTTACAGACTCATCACATGCATGTTAAATTAGTGTTGAGAACTCTTCTGGTTAACGGTCTCTATTGCAAACTCGAAAAATGTTCATTCGATCAATCTGAAGTCCAATTCTTGGGTTATATAATCTCTGCCAAGGGTTTTCGTATGGATCCCAAGAAACTGTCTGCCATTATGGAATGGCCTCTACCTCAGGGTTTGAAAGCCATTCAGCGTTTTCTGGGGTTCTCTAATTATTATAGGCGCTTTATTAAAGGGTTTTCTGCCATTGTAGCACCTATAACCAGAATGACCAAGAAGGATGGTAATACTCATGTCTGGAAACCAGAAGCACTCGAGGCCTTTGAATTCCTGAAGGCTTCATTTGCCTCTGCTCCTATTTTACAGCATCCTGTCCCTTCACTGCCCTTTATTCTTGAAGTTGATGCTTCTGAGATAGGGGTAGGTGCTATCTTGTCTCAAAGAGATTCACCTGAAAAGCCGTTACACCCTTGTGGCTTCTTTTCCAGACAGATGTCTAAAGCAGAGAAGAATTATGATGTAGGCAATCGTGAACTCCTGGCTATCATTTTGGCGCTCAAGGAATGGAGACATCTGCTAGAGGGTACTAGGGATCCCATCCTCATTTTAACGGATCACAAAAACCTCTCCTACCTTAGTGAAGCAAAAAGATTGTCTTCTAGGCAGGCCAGGTGGTCTCTGTTTTTGTCTCGTTTTAATTACATAATCACATACAGACCGGGTGATCGTAATGCTAAAGCTGACGCTCTGTCCAGACAATTCGAGACTACTGACAAACTCGAGGTCGACGTTACCCCTGTCATTCCGCCTGACAGAATAATAGCTACTACTGTTCTTTCTATTTCGTCTTCTCTCTTACAAGCTATTCAGGCTAAACAAAACTTGGCTCCTGGGGAGAGGCCTGCTGATAAGCTATTCGTTGACATACCAGAGAGACGAGACATCTTGTCATTATATCATGACACTAGAACTGCTGGACACCCTGGTATTTCTAAGACATTCTCAGCAGTTTCTAGATATTTCTGGTGGGCTTCCTTGCGCAAGGACGTCACCGATTACGTTAATGCCTGTAGCACTTGTGCCAGTATGAAGTCCTCCCACAGAGTTCCTTGTGGGTTGTTGCATCCGTTGCCCATACCCGAGAGGCCGTGGTCCAATATATCCATGGATTTTATTGTTGAATTACCTCCCTCTAATGGTAAAACTGTCATCCTGATGATTGTGGATCGTTTTTCTAAGATGGCTCATTTTGTGTCTCTTGTCAAATTGCCATCATCCAAGGAACTTGCCTCTATCTTTGCCAGGGAGGTGTTTCGGTTGCATGGTATTCCCACTTCGATCGTGTCCGATAGAGGTAGCCAGTTTATCTCCAGATTCTGGAGAACGTTTTGTACAGAGATGGGTATCTCCCTCTCGTTTTCTTCCGCCTACCACCCCCAGTCTAATGGAGCTGCTGAACGTGCCAACCAATCTCTAGAGCAGTATCTTCGTTGTTTCGTGTCCCACCATCAGAACAATTGGGCTGACCTTCTTCCTTGGGCTGAGTTTGCTCGTAATAATGCTGCTCATGAATCCTCCGGTAACAGCCCTTTTTACGTTGTTTATGGCCGGCATCCCGTAGTTCTTCCAGCTGCATTCTCCTTACAGGGCATGCCAGCTCTGGACGAACATTTGGCTAGTCTACGTAATACTTGGGAGCAGGTTCAGTGTTCTTTGGTGGCTTCAGCTGCTCGCCAGAAGGTTCAGGCAGACAAGCATCGCAGGGCGGCTCCATCCTATGCTGTGGGAGACCGGGTATGGCTTTCTACTCGCAATATTCGTCTTCGTGTGCCTTCTATGAAGTTGGCCCCTCGTTTTATTGGTCCTTTTCGTATCTTGCATGTGGTTAATCCTGTCTCGTATGCATTGGATCTTCCTAAAAATCTACGCATTCCTAACGTGTTTCATACCTCCTTGTTAAAACCCCTCCTGTGCAACCGTTATACTCGGCATGTCCCTCCTCCTCCTCCGGTTTCTGTGGAGGGCCATGAGGAGTTTGAAGTGGCGGCTGTAATTGACTCTCGTTTGCTTCGGGGTCGCCTCCAATATCTGGTACATTGGAAGGGCTATGGGTCTGAGGAACGCAGTTGGATTTCCGCTGACGCTGTTCACGCTCCTCGCCTTGTGCGTTCTTTCCACGCTCGTTTTCCTGCCAGGCCTGCTCCTCCCCGCCCGGTGGGCGTGTCTTCAGGGGGGGGTACTGTAGCGGTACTTACCCTCTCCAGGGGCCGGCCGGGGTCCTCTCTTCTCGCCGCGCGCGGTCCTGCTCCTGCACGAGCCGCGCGCGGCTCAGCCAACGATAAGATCTGTCAGGCGGGCAGTGACCGCGAGAAGCGGTCACGTGTCCCGCCCGACACTAAGAGCGCGCCGCGCGTCTCGGGCGCGCTCTTAAAGGGACAGTGGGAGACTAAATTAGAATCAGTCTCCCATTGGCCCCTGTCATACCACGTTCCCCATACACTCACGTTTTGGGGGCGTGGATATGACAAGGGCCAATCAAAGTGAACTTTAGGGTATTTGTACTCACCTGTTTCCCTTGCTCCTTGCCCTATCGTGGTTTCTGTCCAGTTCCCTTTAGTGCTTGTATCGTTCAGTTGGTTTTTTGGTGCTTGACCTTGGCTTTGTTCCTGACTCCGCTTTCTCCTTATCCTTGCTTGCTTATCCGCTGTTTTGTCCTCTGTGTACCAGTCCTCGGCTTGTTCTACGTTACGCTGTCTCTCAGTTCCCTTGACCTCGGCTTGTTCTAGACTCTGTCTTTCTTACTCGTCCTAGTCCGGCCATTCTAAGGTCCGGTAAGACGAACCCTGGTTTCTTGTCTATTGACTATTGAACTATTCCTGCGTGTTGGGGTATATTACCGTGACAACTATTAACTAGTATTTTAACTATGAACACTGCACTTGATTGTTTGTAATTGAGCTTTATTGATATGTTTCAAAAAAACAAAACAAATAACAACCTTAATTAAAAAAAAAAAGCTTCCTGTGAACTATCACCTGATAAATTAGACATGGAAAAAAGGACAGGACTTTAAAGCAGAGCTTGGAGCTTGACTTTAAAGGTAAACCACCAAACACCAATAAATACATAAATAAAGATATATACACCCAATGAAAACGTGCATGCATTCAATTATTTATTTTTTTGAAAAAAGGTTGCAAAAGCTGCAGATCTCTTGTCTGCTGCCTTTGCAAGCCCTCCCCTTCTAACCACACCCAGACTCTATGTGGCTGTCCAATCACAGACTTCCCAACACAGCTCAATTAGAATTCTTTGCAAGGCAGGTGCTCTGGGCAATTGCTGCCTTTTGAGTTTATCTTCACTCGGGGCCGTCTTTAATATTGATTGGACCCTGGGCAAGCATTTGCTTGGGCCCCCTGACCCTACCACACTCCCTGGCATGCAAACATGCCCTCCTGGCATGCAAACATGCAGAACTAAAGTAGAGAGGTACAAGAATTTATTTGGGACCCTATTGCAAGGATGAACAAAGGTTAGATCCCCATCTGTCGTGCAACTCCAACAATGCTTTGACAGCTGGGGCTCTACCATTTTCTCGTGTTTGCAGGGTTGTATTTAGCACCGAACAGTGTTTGTGTATTTGAATGTAAGCATGTTTTTGTATGGAGTATGTTTGTGTGAATGTACAGGTGTGTTTGTATGTGATGTTTGATGTTTAAATGCAAGGGTGTGTTTGTATGTAGTGTTGAAGCTTGAATGCAGGGTTGTATTTGTGTGTAACTGCTGAGAGGTATGCACATAAACACATACGCACATAGATACACACACACACACTGACACACATACAGATATACATACACATTTACACACACTTATTTATCAGGTAAGGAGCACAACCATAAATATGTACACAAAATAAATCTTTATTAAATGGGTCCACAATAGTTAGGATATATCTTTAAATATATTCAACAGAACAAAAAATTGCAATATAAGTGATACAATGTAATGCCAAAAATTCTGGACTAGCATATACATCAAATATATAATACATAACTAGCTAAATGACACAATGTGTATTCATTACATGAGATACCATAACAACCCATAAACCCAATGCATGTATAAACACAAGAAAACAAAAGAATACCAGACCTAGTGAGAAGACAGGACAAAGTCAATCAAAAAAGCTCCCAACGTTTCGAGAGGCTCCCTTGATAAAGGCACTTTGCCGAAACATTTTTTGTTCTGCTGAATATATTTAAAGAGATATCCTAACTGTGGACCCATTTAATAAAGATTTTTTTGTGTACATATTTATGGTTGTGCTCCTTACCTGATAAATATTTGTAACTTATTTTGGCCTTTGGGAATAGGGCCACTATTATGTTTCTAACTCTGTTAGGAGATCGCTCACATTAGCATTTTGAGTGTGCCTACTGTGGCAAACCTAGCCACTTCTGGACTATACATGTATTAAAGGTTGTCTGTATGTATGCCGTAGGCTGTATGTATTGTACTGTGTATTCTGGGACTATGGTAATTTGCCTGCTGGCAGCCATAAGCAGGGCCGCCACCAGAAATTTTGGGGCCCCTAACTCAGCTCAGGGTCTGGGCCCCCTGGGGCCCGCCTCCAAATACCGCTCACTGGGTCCACACACAGACACAAACGCACACACTGATACATACTAACAGACACACATACTGAAACAGACATACACGCATACAGGCATACATACTGACACACACATACTGAGACATACACACAGGCATACATAGTGACAGACAGACACACATACATACAGACACCTACATACATACACACACACACACACACACACACATTCATACATACAGACACTGACATCCATACACACATACATTCATAATGGCATACAGACATACAGACTGACATACATGCATATATACAGACATACTGACAGACATACTGACAGACATACATGCATACAGACATCCATACACACATACACACAGACCTACGTTCATAATAATATGCAGACATACATTCATACTGACATACAGACATACATATATACATATATAATGACATACAGACATACATATACACATACATAGACATACATACATGCATACAGACATACATGTATGCATACAGACATACACAAACATACATAGACAGACATACATACGTAGACATACATGCATGCAGTCAGACAGACATAGACATACACACAGACATGCATCCAGACATACATACATACATTCATACAGACATATACATACATACAGACAGACATACATACATAGACATACACACAGACATACATACATACACACATAGACATACGGACAGACATAAATGCATGCAGACAGACATACATACACAGACAGACATACATACATACACATACATGCATCCAGACACACAGACATACATGCATACAGACAGACATACACGCATACAGACAGACATACACGCATACAGACAGACAGACAGACAGAGACATACAGACAGACATGCATGCATCCAGACAGACATACATACATAGACATACATGCATACAGACATGCAGACATACACGCATACAGACAGACATAGACACACAGACAGACATGCATGCATCCAGACAGACATACATACATAGACATACATGCATACAGACATACACATACAGACAGACAGACATACATGCATACAGACAGACATACATACACAGACATGCATACAGAAACACATGCATACATACATACAGACATACACATACATGCATACAGACACACAGACATACATACACATGCATACAGACAGACATACACATACATGCATACAGACAGACATACACAAACATGCATACAGACACACACACATACATGCATACAGACATACATACAGACAGACAGACACACATACACATACATGCATACAGACACACAGACATACATACAGACACACACATACATACACATACATGCAGACAGACAGACATACACATACATGCATACAGATACAGACACAGACAGACATACATACATACATACATACATGCACACACACAGCTCATTTTCCAGCCACCCTCCTGTCTCTTACCTTTTCTTTGCAGGAGGGTGGCTGGGGATGATGGGAGTCGGCGCTGCTCCCTCTTCATTGCTGGGCTCTCCCTCTTTACGGCTGGGTGGGCGGGCGGGCGGGCGCGCTCCTCCCGCGCGGAGTGAGCTGGGAGGAAGTGAGCACTTCCTCCCAGCAGCACTTGCGGCTGCTTTTTTTTTTTTTTAAAGGGGCCCGGTCGCGCTATACAACGCCCATAGCGCTGACCGGGCCCCTGAAGGAGGGGGCTCATCGGGTGGCCCTAAGTGTGTGGGCCACCCGATGGGCCCCACACTGGGGCCCGGGCGGCCGGGCCCCCCAGGGCCGCCGGGCCCATGACAACTGTTATGGTTGTCATGCCCTGATGGCGGCCCTGGCCATAAGCTACTAGCATGCAAATACTTCATTTCACGAACAGCGGCTAACTGGGCTGTTCATGAAACGAATGCGGGCTCCCCTGATAGACCACACATTCAGGGACGTGTAGCGCTTGTTAACCGATTGCAACAATGTTGCAATCGGTAATTAGAGGCTCTCCTAGGTGGCCGTCGTTCGATGCGGCGGTCGGCCATCTTGGATCCTTTGTTTCTGCAGCGGTGTTTGGTCGTCGAGCGCCTGGAACTAAAAACGGCTACTTGACGACACGAACACCGCTGTACTTCCATACCGTTCGGGAGCCCGGTTTTCGGTAATGTAGTTCCCCTAGGTTCAATCGGCAGATTGAGGGGATCTTCCATGTAAAAAGGTAATTGATGCGGTGTTCGGTCATTTCAGCTGGGATCTGAGCGGTATTCTCACAAAAGAGACGCTCAGACCCCAGCTATCTACCGAACGTTCGGTTATGTCAATGTACCGAATAAAGTGTGTAATATGTATTTTTAAGTAAATTGTCGATTTTGCTGCACGAGGGGATAATCCACTTAACCGTCCATTTTAGCGGGAGTATCCCTCTCGTGCAGCAATGCCTGCTGGGAGAAATACAATGCCTGTTGGGAGAAATCCCCTGAAATATCTGTAAGGAAACCCCTTGTATGGGGAACTGTATAAATATGGAAGCCTGTGAATGAAGCCAGTTAGTTGACTCCCATACTGTGTTTCATCCGGTTATTGGGAGGATTTGGGACATTGCCTTACTTTTCAGCGCTGACTGTGGATTTACCTGTGAAACCAGCGGAGATCGTGGATTATAATACTGCCCTCCGCTACACCTACCTTGTCTAATCTTTACATATACACACACTGACACACATACAGATATAATCACACAGATACACAGACTGACACAGATACACAACCTGAAATGCAGAAACAGACAAACTGACACACACGCAGATACACAGAAACACAGTGACACATACACACAGATACACACAATGACATTATATAGATACACACAATGACAACATACAGATACACAACATGACAGACATGCAGATACACATACACACAGATACAAACACTGACACACATGCAGATACACATGCAGATACACAAACACATATATACACACACACACACGCAGATACAGATACACACACATACATACACACTAAGGTTCATGTGTGGAACTGACTTGTAAGCATTCTCATCATTCCACACTTTGGTGTAAAGTTGCTCATCTGCAAGTGCAATATTATTATAGCAGCATTATTTGTTCTAAATACTCCCATGTGAGACCATTTTAGATTATCTTTCTAATCCATGTTTTCTATATTCCTATTATTGCATCTTCAAAAGGGACACAAAGCACAGCAATACCTGGATATGTGCTTGAAACAAAGAGACATATTTACACATAGACTGACAGACATACTGACACACACAAAAACAGACACACTTACACACAGAGAGACAAACTGACACACTCATAGACAGACATACTGACACACTCACAGACAGACATACTGACACACACACACACACACACACAGAGACATACTGACACACACAAACAATGACACACATACTGACACACACACAGACAGACCTACTGACACATAACCATTCCTTTCCTACCTTGTAGGCTGGTTTTCCTACCGTCCAGTATGGTGGCTTTTTTGTTTACACACACTACTCTTCGGGTTGCCAGGTATTTCTCATGTATTTCTTATGGTTGCCAGGTATTTCTCAGAAGTATTTATCAGGTATTTGAGGCTGCCTAGCCGGTGCCGGTATTTCAGTAATACCGGCAATACAAATTTCTTTCTCAGTATAAACCGAGATTATTCTGCAATACCAGTGCCGGTGTTTGTGTGGAGAGAGGCAGGGACAAGAAGTTACAGCATCTCCCTCCCTGCCTCTCTCTACACACTGATCCGCGGGGGGAGCAACTCTAGACAGATAGTCCAGACAGCAGCTCTGAGCCTGCGAGACATGGGGACGGTGAGAGACTTGTGGACGCTGAGACATTGGGACACTGGGAGACATAGGGACACAGTGGCCCCATCTCTCTGTGTCCCCACGTCTCCCAGCCAGTGTCCCTAGTGTCTCAGTGTCCCCATGTCTCCCAGTGTCCCTGGTGTCTCCCAGTGTCCCTGGTGTCTCTCAGTGTCCCCATGTCTCTCAATGTCCCTGGTGTCTGTGTCCCTAGTCTCCCAGAGTCCCCTAGTCTCCCAGAGTCCCAATGTCACAGTGTCCCCTAGTGACATCGGAACACTGGGAGACATGGAGACACAAACTCTAAGGGACACTGAGCGACATGGGGATACTGAGCCACTAGGGGACACTGGGGGACACTGAGAGACATGGGGACACTGGGCGACTTTGAGACCTGGGAGACATGGGACACTCCCAGTGTCCCCATATCTCCCACCCAGTGTCCCTAGTATCTCAGTATCCCCATGTCTCCCAGTGTCCCTAGTGTCTCAGTGTCCCCATGTCTCCCAGTGTCCCTGGTGTCTCTCAGTGTCCCTGGTGTCTCTCAGTGTCCCCATGTCTCTCAGTGTCCCTGGTGTCTGTGTCCCTAGTCTCCCAGTGTCCCAATGTCACAGTGTCCCCTAGCGACATCGGAACACTGGGAGACATGGAGACACAAACTCTAAGGGACACTGAGCGACATGGGGATACTGAGCCACTAGGGGACACTGGGGGACACTGAGAGACATGGGGACACTGGGCGACTCCCAGTGTCCCCATATCTCCCACCCAGTGTCCCTAGTATCTCAGTATCCCCATGTCTCCCAGTGTCCTTGGTGTCTCTCAATGTCCGTAGTGTGCCAGTGTCCCTACTGTCTCAGTGTTTCCTAGTCTCCCAAAGCCCCCTAGTCTCCCAGCATCTCAGTGTCCCAATGTCTCCCAGTGTCCCCATGTCTCCTTGTGTCTCAGTATAAAAGAAAAAATCTCAGGCACTAACTGTGATAGATTTAAGCAAGTTTATTGGACACCACAATGTTTCTACCTGTACCCAGGTCTTTATCAAGTCTCCTATGTATCACAGTGTCCCCTATGTGTCAGAGTGTCTCAGTGCCCAATGTCTCCCAGTGTCTGTAGTGTCTCTGTGTCCATAGTGTCTCAGTGTCCTTAGTGTCTCATGTTCCCCATGTCTCTCAGAATCCCCTAGTCTCACAGTGCTCCACAAGTGTCTCAGTGTCCCATAGTATAAAAGAATAAATCTCAGGCACTCACTGTGATGGATCATTTAAGCAGGTTTATTGGACACCGCAACGTTTTGAACTGTACCCAGGCCTTTATCAAGTCTCCAGTGTCCCCTATATATTTCAAAGGGTATGTATCACAGTGTCTCAGTGCCCCATGTCTCCCAGTGTCCCCAAGAATATGTGTCCCCAGGTCTCCCATTGTTCCCTAGTATCTCAGTGTCCCCATGTCTTCCAGTGCCCCAATGTCTCTCAATGTCCCCTAGTGTCCTAGTGGCATGGAGACACAGACACTAAGGGACTGGGAGATATGGGGACACAGACATGCCCCTTTTGTGTATGTTCGCCCCTTTCGGCAGCTCTGGTTATGTGATTTGTGTCAGTGGCCCAACCTTTTACCCCATCCATAGACTTCCTGCTTTACTAGACACTGCTGTTAGGGGGTATTGGTTTACTTGAAAGATAAAAGCGTGAGATTAGCATAGAGTTTGTGTTTTCTCATAACTGCATCCTATGGGTTTCCCTCCAGCACCATCTCCATCAGATACATGACGCTTAGCAGGTAGGACTGTTTTAGTGTTTTTAGTCAATAAGATTTTGTAATTAGGCCCGTCATAATTGTCAGCACCAGGCCCACTGGGCTCTTAATATGGCCCTGGTCATAATTACATTTCATGCTGTCTCTATTTACCCTGACAGAACTCAATGAGCGAGAGCCTCCAGGCCTGTTATAGGTATATGAATGAGACCAGCCGGAGCATTGCTGCTGTGATCCAAACTCTGGACGGGGAGCTAAGGTAAAATATATATATCTCTTCCCTTTCCAGCTCTCCCTTGAGTATTAGTTAGGATTCATATAGCACCGGGTAGATAGAGATTGTTAGCCTGCAATTTGAGTTTGTAGAGCCTTGCACCAAGTGCTGGAAACCAACTTTTTTTAAATCCAGTATTATTATTATTATTATTATTATTATTATTGCAATTTATATAGCGCCAACAGATTCCGTAGCGCTTAATGGTAAAAGTGGTATTGAAAGATATCGGAGCTGTGGAGTTGCGATCACTTTGACATTATGGCTCTTAATCAGCTGTTGGATATTTTGATATTTTGTCATATTACAAATCACCTGCTTTTAAGTGCCTCTAGACATACCGTATTGGCATACACACTGGTATTTCATGTGAATTCCTCTTTTCTCCACAAGGAGGGCAAGACGTTTACATTTTGAGGTAAATCTCACATTATACTATATCACTTCTATGCGGATGACACTCAAATATACCTGTCCTCCCCTGATCTCTCCCTGCCCCTCTTGACTAGTGTCTCTGACTGTCTCTCTACTATTTCTAACTGGATGGCTGCTCACTTCCTTAAGCTCAACTTGTCCAAAACAGAACTTCTGGTCTTTCTTCCCTCAAATGTTGCTACTCCCATTTCTGTCTCCCTCCACATTAATGGTGCTACTATCAGCTCCTCCATGAAGGCTTGCTGCCTAGGTGTTCTCTTTGACTACGACCTCTCCTTCACCCCTCATATCCAGTCAATCACCAAATCCTGCAGCTTCCATCTCAAAAACATTGCGCGCATCCGCCCCTACTTAACACCAGATGCGGATAAGGTGCTTTTTCATGCCACTGTCCTCTCTTGCCTTGACTACTGTAATCTGCTTCTCAGAGGTCTTACGTGTTCTCAACTTGCCCCATTGCAATCTATAATGAATGCAGCAGCGAGGCTCATCTTCCTGTCTGCCCGCACCTCCCACGCCTCACCTTTCTGTCCCTACATTGGCTTCCTGTAAGATATAGGGCTCAATATAATTCTGGTTCTTGCTTTCAAATCTATACATAAGGCTGCTCCCACCTATCTATCCTCCCTAATACACAAGTATGTCCCGTCTACGCCCCTACGCTCTGCCGGAAAACTGCGTCTATCCTCTGTTCATACTCCCACCTCTGAGGCTCGCCTTGAAGACTTCTCAAGGGCTGCACTGTTCCTGGGGAACTCCCTTCCCTTTTTCGTTAGATGCTCACCCAGTCTCCACTCCTTCAAAAAAATCATTAAAAATGTACTTTTTCGCAAAAGCATATCAATTAAACTGTTAATGGCTCCCAACTGATTCATCTCCTGCAACTGTCATTTAAAAAACAAAAACAAACAAACCCCACACTTCTTCGGTGAATAGTATTCTACCAATCTACTTCCCTATTCTTCCCTTACCTTTTTGTGTCACTTTACCCCATTACTTCTAGCATGTAAGCTCATTGAGCAGTGCCCTCAACCCCTCTGTTTCTGTGCGTCAAACTTGTCTGGTTACAATTACATGTTTGTCAGTCCACCCATTGTAAAGCGCTACAGAATTTGTTGGCGCTATATAAGTATAATAATAAAAGTACTATGCCGTAATTTCATACTTTTACCAATTTCATATTAAAACAATACTAGTACTCTCATACTAGGACATCAGTTATACAATGTCAGTAAAAGAGTAGATCCTCAGCAAGGACAACATATAACAGAAAGGCTCAGTAGGAGTGATAGAAAGGGGTACTACCAAACCTTAGAGTGGGGGGGCTTAACGTATAGGGAAGATATAGGAGGTATCAGAACTAACCTAAACTACAGGCCAGGTAAACTTATATTATAAATTAGAGTGCTAGATAAGTAGCACAACAGCAGACTCAAGGTCAGGAACTAGCCAGGTCTGGTACACAGGAGGTAACAAAATCAGAATCAAGGTGAGCCGGGTCGGTAACATGAAATCAGGAACAATCAATAAAAGCACTTACCGTCTGTCTATGAAATGCATTCTGAGTTTAAGTGCATGTATCTGTAGATATGTAATGCTTAACTTGGAAACAATATGGAACACAACTGCAGATAACTGTTGGTTTTATTTTATTGAATAGGAGTGGAGACAATTAATTATTTTAGTACAGGTACTGTACCTTTAAATAAATGGAAATTGCTAATTGGAACAAGCAGCAGCAGAATTGCGTATTAGTATAAGAAAAAGGCAGTAGTAAGTCCATGGCAAAGAGTGACATTCCAGAGTAGTATTAGTTTAGTAGGTTGCAGGATATATCAGTTAGTAATGAAATTAGAGGATAAGCAGATTTGCAAGCAGGCAGTATCCGATTCTGGACGAAAGTACTACTTATCTTTTGTAGTGGAGGAAGTCCAGGCTTGCTCAGCTTCCCCTGAGAAAAATTGAAGGACCTTGCAGGTAAGAGTTGGTATTTGAATTAATCCTTGGTTGAGGAGTGGAGAAGGTAGGTCTAGGTTAATCCGAGGTCGAGGAGTGGAGAAGGTAGGTCTAGGTTTCCCAGTCCGGTTCCGGTACACAGTGGAGGCAGAAGAATCGCTTTTGCTGAGTTCGGGTTGCCGGTAAGCTTTCAATAATTCAGCCCTTTGAATCTGGCGCGGTCTCCCTATGTAGCGTGGGCAGACCGCGTCAGAGGAGGGGGCGTGGTCGAGCTCCGTCTACCCGGAAGTCACAGGGTAGCGGAGATGCCGGCAGGTCGGAACCTGACAAGATATGGATGTTTCAAGTTACAATATTATCTGGTAACATGCAATCTTCAATCAGTCTTCCTTCAGTCCTCAACTGATCATCAATCATCTGGTGTCAGGAAGACTAGGGCAAAGTGCAGCATGAGTCCATGTTTAAATGCACTGATTCTGCACCTTTGATTAATTTCAGGGCATTACGTTCCTGTACCTTAATGAGTATACTCCCATACATGCCACTTTATTTTATTTTTATTTATTATCTTTTCTTTCTTGTGCCGGATCTCAGTACATATGGCATCTCCATTTTGTTCTTGTCTGTCCATGCTGTCTGCAGATTGCCTTCTGTGGATTCTTTTGACTGATGGATTGTGGGTATAGAAGTTTAGCAACTGAAATGGAACTTTGCTTAAGCTCCGCCCATTGCCAAATATTGAAAAGATCACACTCCGAAAGGGAGAAAAAGTCATTTATCTTATATAAAAAAGAGACACAAAATGACCAGTTTAACGTGACAGAGCTGTTTAATATTCTTAGTCTTGTTATAGGTACAATTTTACAATAAATTTGAATGATGTTTTTATTCTCTCAAGAAACGCAGCTTGTATTTCATACCTGGTAATGCGTTCTCTGGACACGGTGGAAGATGATATGACCATCAGCTTGGAAACAAAGATCCTCATTTTACAGAATTTACACACCTACCTGTATGACCCCGAGTGGAAATTCACAGAGAGCAAAGACGAACACCATCAGGTGCTGGAGAACTTCCCAATGGTAAGGAACTGTTCTGTGTTTAAATATAATGTGAGCTGACATAGGAAGCATGTATTGACAGCACTGCAATGGTTAACTGCCTAGTCCTACTTACCTGTATATATTTTGGACAGGTAACAAGAAAAGGGAAATGTTATCATTATGTTCCAAGTTCAGTGTGTAGACTATGAGTGCTGTAGAGTCATGTGTTTAGTGAAACATCACCCGAAAGGTCATCCAAACATCACCTAAACCAAGCATTTTTTTATTATTTTGTTTTTTAGTATTTTTTTACAATAGGTGCTGCTTTGAACTGTAGAAATAATATTCCGAAAACTGTTTAGTGACATCATTTTACTTGGTCTTTCAATTTTTTTTTTTTTTTATTCTTTATTTTGTAGAGTTGCATACAGGCAAGAAATTTTTCAATTATAAGAAACAGAAAAGTACAGAAAATAGAAAATATAACATTGTTTGTTGCCTACATCAGGTATACATGTGCATTCAACAGTATCACATTTAACACAAAGTTGCGTGTAATAGCGTAAGATTCCCAAATGTTTCTCAGCCAATATAATATATAACGAAACATAAATAAGTAACAATTATGGGACTGGGGATTAGAAAAGGATTCATAGGCATTCTGTGTGAGGATAAAGTACGATCTGTAAGAGTAAGTATTTTTAATTAAGGGACTGCATTAAGGCCCTGCTGTAATTTGTGTGTAACGTAGCATGGAGAGGGTCATTGGGGCATCCTAACTCTCACTAAGTTGAAATAAGGATTTGTAAAATTGTGTGGTACTGCTGAGTAAATGTAAAAGCTCCTCGGCCTTTGGGGCCAGAAGGGGGAGTGCTTCTAAGGAGAATCATTTTTGTGAGTTAATATATATCCACAGAGAGATATGCAAGTGTCTTGATAGGAAAAGAGTTAACAAAGAGGAAGGGGAGTGAAAAAGGTTTGTGAAAGACTTCAATATGTGGAGGGGGAGGAGAAGAAGGAACTCCCAAGCCAGGACTGAGCCCCCTTATGTCGGTAATGGAAATTCAACAATCCATGGATCCCATATTTTGTTAAAGTGTTTTGTAGTGTCATGGTTTCATCCACCTTTCTCTTAACAACTTCTATGGAAGGAATGTTAAGGCATCCCCATTTTTCTGTGACCGTGCACCTAGCTGCCAATGTGATCCTGGCAATTAGCTTATTTTGAGCTTTGGGTGTGTCAATGTGTGGTTTGGAAATAAGCCAGATCCATGGGTTCAATGGTATGCCTGCGTGTAAGATCTTAGAAACTAACTGGAAGACCTGCGCTGTATATTTAGGTTTCATTCTATTCTATAGACATACACATGATTTATAAAGATTTTGGGTTCTAGTAAATGTTTCTTCTTGTAGTGGTTCCTTCACCTTTTACATTACTTAATTTCCCTATAAGTAGACCTTTAAATCGTTGTTATATGGCTGAGGATAAAGATTTTTTTTAAATGCATGCGCAGCCATTAGCCGAACACATTACGCTCCTGGAACACACCGAAGTGTTCCGTGGAACACATACGTCACTACTGCGACTGGAAATTGCGAACAGCTGAACGGAATGGATCTTTGAAGCAGCTGATCGGTATTATGGTAGCACCAATTATGGAGCGAAGTAGGAACACACCCACTACATCACCAATGATGGAGAAGAGGAGCCCTATATATTGGGAACTTTTGGAGGGTGGAAATCAGGCGGAATTTTTTACTGCATTTACATTGTAATGTTTTATAATCTAAGAGGTCCCTGAGGAGGTTCTGTATTTAGAACGAAACGCGTTGGACCGTTGTTCTTATTTATTTTACAAATAAATTGTTTATACTACCGGATTCCTGTTTCCTTCTGGTTCCTGATTACCCAAGACGTGAAGTGGATCTTCCTAAACCCCCTATCGATCACTGGTGGCACCCTTAAGGCTATCTGATAATCTACACTTCGTGAGTGCAACTAGTAGTGTGTCTTTAACCCCTCAAGGACACATGACGTGTGCGACATGTCATGATTCCCTTTTATTCCAGAAGTGGGTTTAAAGGGGTTAAACATGCTTATGAATATATTACACTATGTATTGTTCATTATCTTTTTAGGTGAAACAGCTGCATGCCTTTATATATTTGTGTGTTGATATTCCTAGCATAAATGTGTGTCTGATCTGCCCATCTGTTTGAACCTGAATGGGGTGAGGTACCACCTAAGTAGAGTTTTATAAGTCTGCTCTTTGTGATTGACGCATATGGAGGTAGTGGCCATGGCTTCCCAGATATCTCCCCAATCAGATGGCTTTTCAGCGGTTCCAGATCCCTCTCCCAAGGTTCCATGTAGGGCAAAGTGCCCTCTGTGAAAGTTACTTTTTTTTTTTTTTTTTTTACTATTATAAGCCATAGTGTTTATGGTGATTACAGCATCCCTGTTATTTGTAAATCTGCATGCCACAATAGCTCAAATGTATAAAAGTGCATCTGTTACCTCAAAGTTACCTTTACCCTGTTGTTTCCTTTTCCTGTTTTATAATCTTTTCTTAATTTCTGGTCTATTACTTTTTAAAACATAAGACATAGTAGGTACTATTTTTTCTTTTGTTTTTTTCTTATGCTTGACAATCTTGACAAGATTGTCAAGTGTAGGAAAAATACATGAGACAAAGCAGTTTTTTTTTGGTAAGGCGACAGAGGCACTTCAACTAGGCAAATTAGCAACATTTTTCTGGTGACCCATCCTTAGTTTGCAAGGAAAAGCATCAACATATTTCTGGTAGTAGTGTTTTTTTGTTTTTGGCTTTTTTTCACGACAAAAAAAAACTCCATTATTATATTTGGATCTGTATATAATTATCTGCTGGCACAGACTGGCACCAAATGCAAATTCCTACTGTCTCATCACCATTGCCCACTAGAACTGATTTCATGTGCAGGAAATCATGGCAAAGTAATGGCTAGCACTAAAGCTAACGTAGATTATCAGAGTGGTGGTCTCGGGGGTCTGGAAGTGCAGTGCACATTATTCTCTCTGTCCACTGCATTTATCATCACAGTAGATGTTTTTTATTATTGTTTGATAGAGTACAGTGAGAGGAACTGCCATTACTGGAAACGTGACCACAAATGTTTTGACCAACAAGAGTCTGTTGGTCTCAACGTATGTCTGCAGTTGAAAACCTGCTTACTTTTTTATATGTAAAGAGTATATTAAGGATCGATGGAAAATGTAAACAGCAATTACAATATCCATATTCAGCAATCAAAACGGTTCAATGTAAACTGCAACAGAAAAGTTACAGAAAATAGAAGCACAAATATAAAAAGGTAGCAGACATTGAAATCAGAGGGATTTGATATAGAAAGAGTTAACATACAGAAACTACAGTATACTATGTTGTAGAGAATGGGTTAAACTCAAAAAGGCGTTTAGCTTAAACTTGCTGCTCGAACCAGAAAATAGCAGGCTGCAAAACAAACTACAAACGGTCTGATTTAGAAATGTTCAGCAAGTGTGAAATACAGAGACAGAACCAGTTGGATACATACTAGAGATATGACCATCATACAAGTTAAGGAAACAACCCACTGTGTTAGGTCTATAAAACGATACCAATCCTTTGAATTAATTTCCACATCCAACTCCTTTTTCCATTTATTTAAAATCCCTAATGGCTTTTGGTCCGATAAGAATATTATATATTATATAGGATTACAAGACACACAGATCTTGGATTGGTATGAAGAGATGTGGGCTTTCGAAAACCACCACAACCAATGTGCCGACGGCAGGGCCGCCATCAGGGCATGACAACCATAACAGTTGTCATGGGCCCGGCGGCCCTGGGGGGCCCGGCCGCCCGGGCCCCAGTGTGGGGCCCATCGGGTGGCCCACACACTTAGGGCCACCCGATGAGCCCCCTCCTTCAGGGGCCCGGTCAGCGCTATGGGCGTTGTATAGCGCGACCGGGCCCCTTTAAAAAAAAAAAAAAGCAGCCGCAAGTGCTGCTGGGAGGAAGTGCTCACTTCCTCCCAGCTCACTCCGCGCGGGAGGAGCGCGCCCGCCCGCCCGCCCGCCCACCCAGCCGTAAAGAGGGAGAGCCCAGCAATGAAGAGGGAGCAGCGCCGACTCCCATCATCCCCAGCCACCCTCCTGCAAAGAAAAGGTAAGAGACAGGAGGGTGGCTGGAAAATGAGCTGTGTGTGTGCATGTATGTATGTATGTATGTATGTCTGTCTGTGTCTGTATCTGTATGCATGTATGTGTATGTCTGTCTGTCTGCATGTATGTGTATGTATGTGTGTGTCTGTATGTATGTCTGTGTGTCTGTATGCATGTATGTGTATGTGTGTCTGTCTGTCTGTATGTATGTCTGTATGCATGTATGTGTGTGTGTCTGTATGCATGTTTGTGTATGTCTGTCTGTATGCATGTATGTGTATGTCTGTCTGTATGCATGTGTATGTATGTCTGTGTGTCTGTATGCATGTATGTGTATGTCTGTATGTATGTATGCATGTGTTTCTGTATGCATGTCTGTGTATGTATGTCTGTCTGTATGCATGTATGTCTGTCTGTCTGTATGTGTATGTCTGTATGCATGTATGTCTATGTATGTATGTCTGTCTGGATGCATGCATGTCTGTCTGTGTGTCTATGTCTGTCTGTATGCGTGTATGTCTGCATGTCTGTATGCATGTATGTCTATGTATGTATGTCTGTCTGGATGCATGCATGTCTGTCTGTATGTCTCTGTCTGTCTGTCTGTCTGTATGCGTGTATGTCTGTCTGTATGCGTGTATGTCTGTCTGTATGCATGTATGTCTGTGTGTCTGGATGCATGTATGTGTATGTATGTATGTCTGTCTGTGTATGTATGTCTGTCTGCATGCATTTATGTCTGTCCGTATGTCTATGTGTGTATGTATGTATGTCTGTGTGTATGTCTATGTATGTATGTCTGTCTGTATGTATGTATATGTCTGTATGAATGTATGTATGTATGTCTGGATGCATGTCTGTGTGTATGTCTATGTCTGTCTGACTGCATGCATGTATGTCTACGTATGTATGTCTGTCTATGTATGTTTGTGTATGTCTGTATGCATACATGTATGTCTGTATGCATGTATGTATGTCTATGTATGTGTATATGTATGTCTGTATGTCATTATATATGTATATATGTATGTCTGTATGTCAGTATGAATGTATGTCTGCATATTATTATGAACGTAGGTCTGTGTGTATGTGTGTATGGATGTCTGTATGCATGTATGTCTGTCAGTATGTCTGTCAGTATGTCTGTATATATGCATGTATGTCAGTCTGTATGTCTGTATGCCATTATGAATGTATGTGTGTATGGATGTCAGTGTCTGTATGTATGAATGTGTGTGTGTGTGTGTGTGTATGTATGTAGGTGTCTGTATGTATGTGTGTCTGTCTGTCACTATGTATGCCTGTGTGTATGTCTCAGTATGTGTGTGTCAGTATGTATGCCTGTATGCGTGTATGTCTGTTTCAGTATGTGTGTCTGTTAGTATGTATCAGTGTGTGCGTTTGTGTCTGTGTGTGGACCCAGTGAGCGGTATTTGGAGGCGGGCCCCAGGGGGCCCAGACCCTGAGCTGAGTTAGGGGCCCCAAAATTTCTGGTGGCGGCCCTGGCCGACGGGATACAACAGGCCCTAGGAAACACAAGACACCTCCCGGGCAGAACTAAGCTTTACTTACATAAGGGGTAAAAACATGTTACTGCTATTTTTAAATGTAATTAGGGAGAAACAAATGTGCAAAATCCCTCAGAGAACAGAGGTAGAATAATATTAGATCTTCGCATTGTACAGCGCTACGGAATTTGTTGGCGCTATATAAATAATAAAATAATAATAATAATATTGATGGCTTTTGCGGTAACTTTTTCAATTTTTTTTACAAGTAAAAATCGATTCTATTAGTCTATCGATTTTAGTCAAGTTATTTAGTATAGCCTTATTAAGAATTTTTTTAATTCTCAAAGCCGCAAAAAGTTCTTTGTTTGGTACTTGTAATTTAGACATAATTTCTACGAAAGGTAATGTTTGACCTACTTGGAGAATGTCATCAATTCGCCAGCCTTCTACGAAAGGTAATATTTGACCTACTTGGAGAATTTCATCAATTCGCCAGCCATGTTTAAACCAGTTTTTCAAGGATATATCTTGCATGTTATCTTGTAAAGTAATTAGTCGGCAAGTTTTTTTTTTCTGTGCTTAGATAGTTACAAACAAGTGTCAAGTGCCACAGCAGCACACGTGAGTTGATAATTGTTTTTGTCACAGTGACATGAAAGAGAGTTGCACAATTTTTCTTATATATGTTGAGACAAGCTAGGAACAATGTTAGAATTAATATAGCAGTGTGAAGATACTATACGTTGGAGTCGTAGCATTATAACAGTGTGAAGATACTATACGTTGGAGTCATAGCATTATAACAGTGTGAAGACACTATACGTTGGATTTTCAGCATTATAATAGTTTGAAGATACCATACGTTGGGTACATAGCGTTCTATGGGCTATTGAGGGGCATGTTACCAATAGCGAAACAACCTAGGGTCATGGTGGTTAGATGGCTGCGGGTTTATAAACAGGCTATACCTTTTTGGTGTACCAATGTATTCTAGGCATGATAAGGGCTACCCTATATTAAGATGCTCATGTTGGCAGGAGAGCTTGAGCTGCATGGGATGTGCAGAGGGTGGTTACAACTTGGTAGTCTGCTTACATGGGGGCCAGGGGTGCATCAGGCTATGTAATAGAGGAGTGAGACAGTCAGCTTTAACCCCTGCAGCTCTGTGTTAACCCATCTGTATTAAATCTGGACATAGCTAGTATGAGGCATTACAAAAGTATATAAACAAACTGAATACTACAAAAACATAACCTTTAAGCATACTGAGCATGCCCTGGTATTGCGCAGCATGTCTCTCGTACAGTTCATGTTGGGCGCTTCAGCCTATGCCCAATGTTGGGAAGATTCGGCCATTTAATTGCGTGTCTCTCCTGGTGCCCCTTGGTGCGGTGTATCTGCGGCTAGGGCCAGCTCCGGTAGTGCCCCTGGATTCCCCAGTTTCGGGTCCCTCCCCAGCTTGTTGTGGCTTAGTTGTCTCCTGTGCCGCTGCTTGGTGTGTAGAGGTGCTGCGCTTCAGCATGCTGTTGGGACTTTCGGGTTGACCGGCATTCTCCTTACCGCTTGTGCGGATGTATGTGCCCGGGTTGTGCGATCTCTCTTCCGTCTGCGCGCTTGCCGGGGCTTATTTGGGCAGACGCCCGCTTGGAATGCCTGCAGTGGGGCACCATAGTAGCATCGGCGGTTCTCCGGGCAGATCAACAAGGCCACCGCCCGGGCCGCTTGAAGAGAGGACATACCCCTGCTGCGCAGCATCTCGTGGAAGGCCGAGCAAAGCCGGTCGAGGGCTTCTAGGGAGTAAGGCTGTAATCGGTTGCTCGTGGGTCCTCTCTGTGGCTTTTGACAGGCGGCCATCTTGGAAGTGCTCCAAGTATGTATGCCTGCTCGCTCGCTGTCGTAGTTTGCCGGCGTGTCTTGCGGGAACCGGGATAACCCCCACTGGTCCGGGGGGGGGGGTTAGGAGGTCAGTTGTGGTTGCTGGGGATTCTGGCGTCGAAGAGAGCTGCCGCCTCCCGCAGGCACCAACTCCCGCAGGCCTCAGATTGCTTCTCGGTTTATATGTCCTGACTGGCTTCAGAAGGGTATCCCCCGAGTCCTTGGTGCACTCCCGACGTGGGTAGCACACCGTGGGGAGTCGTTGGGCTATATAGCCGCTGATATTGCTTTCAGTTTCACTTGCCCGCCAGGAGCTCTTTCCCCGCACGTCTGTTTGGCTTGGCGGTCAGACTCCACCCCCCTAGTCGGCAAGTTTTAGGTATCGTATGTATAGTTTTCAGCCATTTTTTTATTACATCACAAACTTTAATAGTTTGTGATAACATTAAATACTTATTATATAATAGATCCGTGGCTTTTTTATCACTGTTAAGCCATAAATTGAATTCTAACCTATCTCTTCCTGCCGCTACGGATTCCAATTCATACAACATCTCATTGTTAGAGGTGTCAATTTGCAGCTTATGCACGTGATTAATTATGTTAGCTGAATAGCAGTTTCTTACGTCAGGATAATTTAGGCCTCCTTTTCTATATTTTCTCGATAGGACCTTAGCACTTATTCTGGGTTTTTTACTTTTCCATATATATGCCTGAAAACTGGATTGAATCATATTTAACCAGCTTTCTGGCATTTCAAAAGGTAGCATTCTGAACAGGTATGACCATTTCAGCATAATATAAGCATTTATTGTATTGACCTTACCTGCATTTATTGTATTGACCTAACATCCGCCATTCTTTTTACATTTTATTAGTATATTTTAGAAGGTTAAGTATATTTATTTCCATAGTGTTCATAATGTGAGCTGGGATTGTCACACCTAGTGACACCCAGTTAGTGCGATTGATTTAGAAACCTTTATTTTATAATTAGAAATATCGCTATACCTGTTTATTTCTTGTATCAGGCAAGGAAGAAACAGTTGTGAGGATGTAAGTGTCAATAAAATATCGTCAGCATACAAGGATATTTTGGCTTCCTTTTTTTAACTGGAAGTCCTTTAATCTTTTGATTTGCTCTGATATTAATTGCCAAAGTTTCTATTGTTAGAATGTAAAGAAGAGGTGACAAGGGACATCCTTGCCTAGTGCCATTTTGCAAATTAAACCATCCTGCTGAAATATTTACACCAACTGTTCTTGCCATGGGTTCAGAATACAAAGCCATAATGGCACTGTGGATCCACCCCTCAAGCCCAAAGGCACTTAAAACTGAATCTAGGAAACTGTCAAATGCTTTCTCAGCATCTAAGGACAGAGCCAGCAATGGTATCTCCAGATTTTCTGATTGTTCCAGCACATCCAAGATTCTCCTAGTACAACTCTCTAAAGATCTTTCTGGTATAAAACCAACTTGAGCAGAATGGATAGTTTTATTAATAATTAATCTGGATGCTACAATTGAAGTGTATATTTTCACATCAACATTAATCAAGGAAATCGGTCTACAATTACCAAAATCAGTATCAGTTTTATTTGGTTTCAGTATAGGTAAAAGGTTGGCTTGTAATAATTCTCTTGGGATTTTGGAGCTGCTAGCCATCTCATTATATAAAGCAGTCAAAGGGTAGACTATTTATTTTTTCATAATTTTATAAAAGTAATTACTATATCCATCAGGGCCAGGAGTTTAAATAATTCTAATTGGTATCTTTCTCTCTCTACTTCTTCAGATTTGAAATTACTATTGAGGGAGTCAAGATCTGAAATAGAGATTTTTGGAATATTAATGTCAGTCAGATTATTTTATCTTTTTCAGGTTATAGAATAAATGATAAAAAATGATAAAAAAATCATTACATTTTTGTCCAATTGTTTCAGGGATAGAGTATATATTTTGATTATCTATCAATTTATTTATCCTATTTTTTGTAGTTTGTTTCTTAAGTTATTTAAGTTTTTACTTGCTCTATTTCCCTGATAATAGTCATTTAGTCTCAATTTATTTAAAGTTTTTTTTAATCTTTTCTTCTACTTTTAAATTAATTTTATTTTGCAATTTGGATAACTTTATTATATTCTGCCCAGAAGGTTGTTTTTTATTCAAATTTAAAAGATTAAAATATGATATATATAAATCGGCTAGATCTTTATCTCTTATTTTTTTCATTTGTTTTTCAATTTTAATAAAGTAGCCCCTCATTACTGCTTTATAGGTGGCCCATAAAGTGGAATCTTTAATATCTAGAGAGGAATTTTCCTCCCAGAAAAGTCTGGATAGTTTAGTTAGCCTATCTTGATATTCTTTCAATTCCAATATAGAGTCATCTAATCTCCAAGTATCTAATCTCCAAGTACTTAATCCCTTGGGTGTAGATTTACCTAATTCTAATATTATCAAACTATGGTCAGACCAAGTATTACCTTTGAGTTGTATTTTATTTAGATTTTCTAATGTGCTGGCATTGACTAAGCATAAGTCAATTCTAGAGTATGAATTGTGTACTCTAGACAGATGGGTGTAATCTCGATCTTCAGGATGCATAACCCGCCAAGTGTCATATAATCCATAGAAATTATATACTGCTTAATTTCTTTTTAATAGTTTTTTCAGATTTAAGCCGGTGATTGGATTTTTTTTATCTACTGTTGGATAGAAAACACAGTTAAAATCACGAACACCTTTTGCTATTTTTTCTATTCTACTCAAAATTTTAGCAAATAATGAAGTTGGGTTTACATTAGGTAAATACACGTTTACAAGTGTATATATCTGTATCTGTATCTGTATGTATCTTCTATTTTGCACACTAGTATTAAAAATCTGCCTGTCGAGTTGTTGTCCTGAAGAATAATTTCCAACTTTAAATTGGCATAAAAAATTATCGCAACTCCACATTTTTTCTTGTTATCAAGAGGAGCTTGAAAAACAGATTTATACTCCCTCCCCCCCCCCCTATTTCTGTGGGTCTGACCGTTTCCAGTGTGTTTCTTGAATGAAACCGTTCTGGATTCCATTATTAATGAAAGAATCATAGATCATCTGTTTCTTCCACCGAGTGTTCAAGCCTTGTGCATTAACTTGACATTATTGAAAGAAAAGAACACAGTCTGTCCACATATGTATGCATACATACATCGATATCAAAGCAACAGTCGAAAAAGAATAATGATAACTTTATTAAGTAACACAAAAACTGAACTATGTACAAAAGAGAGGGGGGAGGGAGAGACAGAAATATGTCTGATGCGGAAGCACCTAGGTAGTTAAAAATATATATATAGAGATAGGCCTATATATATATACACAGAAGGTTTCTTAGATAATAGAAACCGCTAGCTGGGGCACTCCTCTAGATCTCCTCAATACCATGAGAGGTTTGCCGAGTGATACAGTAATGGTACTGTGTGACTAGGCAGGGTAAGCGGCTGTATGCAGGACCACTATGGTGAAAGGGATATTCCTCCTCGGTACAATAAGTTCTTGCCGAGAGAGAAAGAAAGTAAAACACCTCTATAAGGGTAATGCATACATCAATAAGTGGAACCTGGCTGCAGATACCCTTAGAATCTCCTGGGTTGTCAGTGATTCTAACGGAGTAAAACAGTGGTAGTTGCACAGGATTACTTGTAAAAATAGTAGTTACTGAAATATACGTTAGAGCGATGTAGCTCCGATTTTTCCCTATATTCTCCTCGGAGCAATAAAATTCTTGCCGAGAGAGACAGGAGAAAAATAATATACAGGTTGGCTGAGCGGTTAACACGGTGCCTGTGAGCTCAGTAACTGCGGTTGTCCCCACGGTTCTCCTCGGAACAATAAAGTTTCTTGCCGAGGGAGAGAAGGGGGATAAGTGTAAGGGTAGGCTGAGCGGATAACAAAGTAATTGGTCTGTGAACTACAGGGGATACATTGTCCCAGTCTAACACTCCGTACAGTGGGACTAGTCAGTTAGATGTCAGTCTTTTGACTAATTCCAAAACGCTGCCAACCTGACGAGGATCACTCAGTGGGGAAGAGTGTGTCCGTTTATACACCTCCACTTAACACCATACTAGTTTAGTCATATGATGAGCCCGGAAAAATGTAGAATTCGGGCAAGGGTATCGTATGTGTGGTAGTGAATAGTGTGATAAGGGGCCAAAATCCCTCCTCGTCATGTAGTGAAGTGTAAAAATCCGTAGTGGAGGAAAAGGAAAGGTGCCTTCTTGGGTACCCGGTATAGTAAAGAGGAGAAATAGGAGGACACAGATAAAGTGTGTCCTAAGTCTTTAGCAATCGTGCCTATGTAGTGCTCAACAGTACTGAATGTTATGCCTTGGTCGGCAACAGAATACTGTGAGTGAGTGCTAGCTAATATGGGATCGGGTATTGATTTATCCGATCAGAGTAGGTGTTTAAATAACACAAGCCCAACTTTTGTAGTAGTGGGGCGACAGGTCTGGGCACCCAAAAGCAGGTGTCAGACGGTAACGTTTAGGTAAGGATCTCTCCAGCGTCTTGCCCGACGCGCGTTTCGCCTGGGAGAATGCCAGGCTCGTCAGGGGAAAAGAATTCCCGGATGAATTAGTTTTAAATAGCCCGCCAAGAGCCCTGATTGGTTCCAGGGAGTCTCAGGGGGAGGAGTTCGATTACGGTGGCCGGAAAGGCTCATACCGGTATGGAAAAGCGTTGTTCCAACTCGGCATAGGTAGTGAGAGCCTTGTCTAGGTAGTCAGGATGAGATTCGTACTCCAGCAGTTGTGGAGTGAAAATTTACAGGGTGCTATAAATGTCAGCCTGATACATGCCCATGGTTGGGAAAAGATACTTTGGTGAAAACTTCTTAATGAAAGAATAAGTATGATGGTAGACATAGGTAGGACGACATCAGTGAAGTGTGGCATGGTAAATGCCTATGTGGACTCCACGATACTGTCAATTGTCACATCAGTAAACCATGCCATTCAGAAGAGACGGAAATAAATAAATAGATAGGATTTTACTGTGGGAGTTATACAGGTAGTAATATAGTGGGTAGGGAAAATGTTTAATGGATAAATGGAGTGTAATTAAACTCCTCATTAAGACCATAGGGGGAAAGGGTCTTGAATGAGAAGATCCATTCAGATTCTTTGCGTAGCAGCGCCTTATTGAAATCCCCTTTCCTCGGGTTAGGGAGTAGTTGTTCAATGGCTTGAAATCTTAGATTCTCAGGGTTCCCCTCATGAAAATTTTGGATATGTCTGGCCACTGGTGTGGGTGTGACCTTATTCCTTACTGAAGTGATATGTTGCAGGATTCTCCGTTTAAACTGTTGGAAGGTTTTTCCAATGTACTGTATCCTGCAACTGCAGGTGATAAGATATATTATCTTTGTGGTACTGCAGTTGACTAAGGTGTTGGTTTCGACGGAGACCTGAGTTTGAGTGGATGTAGCGAATTTGGAGGGGAGAATGTACTGGCAGGCCTTGCAATGTCCGCATCTATATGTACCTTTGGTCCTCAGCGGTTTCTATTATCTAAGAAACCTTCTGTGTATATATATATAGGCCTATCTCTATATATATATTTTTAACTACCTAGGTGCTTCCGCATCAGACATATTTCTGTCTCTCCCTCCCCCCTCTCTTTTGTACATAGTTCAGTTTTTGTGTTACTTAATAAAGTTATCATTATTCTTTTTCGACTGTTGCTTTGATATCGATGTATGTATGCATACATATGTGGACAGACTGTGTTCTTTTCTTTCAATTCCTTCACCATTTAGGGTTAACCCCTGGTCTGTCCTATAGGACCCACTGCCTTTTGGCCATTTCTCTTCCATACTTAACTTGACATTAATTTTAGCATTCGTAATCTGATATTTTAATATCATTCGTTTCACTCGTTTTGTTTCATTGCTATCTCTAAACTGAATATTGTGACCTGCCAAACATTGCACATCTTAGTACACATATAAAATCAACAAACCACAAAGGGTGAAAAATATAACTTTCACCTACATTAAGCATTACATTTTCCCATGTACTATAAGCAATGGGTTACCAAATTTCTCGAAGAATTTGGAATACCTGTGGAAATTCCACAGAAGGAGGGGTAAGAAACGGTGAGTGGGCATTAATTTATTATAGTATCTTTCTCTTTTTTTTCCTTTTACCTTTTTTTTTTTCTCTTTCTCTCTTTTTTCCCCTTTTGGTATTACAGAAAAAAAAATTATTACCAAAAGCTTTTGTGTCAAAAAACACCTAATCTTAACATACGCCTCACATATACATTCTAGTGAATATTATCCTAGTGTTATTGTGTTGTAATAAGCATACATCATTTTTTAAACCGTGATATACCATTTAATTAAGTATTCTGTATCAAAACTATCCTTATAGCCCATTCTTAACATATAGTGCAATTTAAATTGCATAAACACTGTGACAATACTTTTATACCAGCTTGTTTCTCCAAGATAACAAATTGCGTTCAACAATAGTAAATCCTCCGAATGTTCTGTCTAGTTTGAAGAATCATCGATAAAGTCCTATAAGAGTTTGTGAATTTCTGATCTACAATGGGATTCGACCAGCATGTGACAGAAATACACTGGGGTACCTCAATGATCTACCCCATTAAAGAGGAGATCGGCATGGCTTCTCAGCTTCAAAAGACTAACTCTCTTCTCTTTTCTAAACCAGAGATAATGTTTGTGTTTTTAATTGAGGACCTGCAAAAGATGAAAACATATTAAGATGGAGATCTGGTTACGTGAGACATTTTCAAAGTTCTTTATTACTATGATCTGACGATGAAATGTAACAAACAAAAAGCAGACATAGATATTAATACGTATTACATGTAATTTATGACAAACAATTTGTTGTTGATCTCCTGCTCTGTAAAATGGACCTGTATGTGTTAAATCCTGTGCTTTATGTGATGTGTTCTTTTCCTTTTCAGATCTCGTTGGAGTTTCGTAACTTAGCCGCGGTTTACCAAGAGATCATTGTGGATATGTGCAATAAGATGGGAGTGGGTTCAGCAGATATCTTGGAAAAGGAGATCAATTCTCTGAACGACTGGGATAAAGTATGATAACGTATATGGATCCATTAATTTCCTTGTATCTTGCATGAAATATCTTCCATGGATATTATTGCACTTACCCCAATTTATTCTGGTTTTTCTTTTGTTTTAAATCCCTGCTCCCAACCAGTGAGAACCAGTTATCAATGCATACCTTGGTCTAGCCTCTGCCAGCTAGGGCCATTTGTAGTAGCCCCAGAATGATGGATGAGCTGTACGCAAGTCAGCAAGGGGTTACACCTGGATTACCCTTTTAATTTAGGAAGAATCTAAGCAAATTTATTGAAGCAAAAACAGATGCTTAGAGAAACTCAACTGCTGGCCCTCTGCTAAATCCCGCTCAGGTCTCAAAATAGTATATAGGATATTAAAAGAAAGTAATTTTTGTCCTTTAAAAATCAATATATATGTAACCCTTTTTTGCCCTGCTCCTGGCAACAAGCCGTAGCTGGCAGCAGTTACACCTTCTTCTGTAGCTGACAGGGATCCTAAGCCTCCGCTATAGTTGGGAGATCGGGACATCTTGTTCTGACGCAGTGCCTCCACTCAGTGCAACTTCTATTTATGGGAAACCCACCCCACTGAGTAGATGAGTACCCTCCACTTAATAACTCAGAGACATGAAATAAATACAGACATGGAAATACACACTGTATTGTGGTTAAAGAGATACACATATAACAGCCACATATAGCAGTTCCTGGCTAATTTAAACAGTCACAAGAGTCTTTAGCAGCAGGAATGCAGACAACAAACTTCTCTTATTAACATTAATAACTACATCTGAACAGTTAAACTTATAGGTACCTGCAGGTAAATATGTGCACAACATTGGGGCCCTTAGGTGTAGGTAACACTACCCAGGTACAGTTATAAGGGAGAATCCTGAAGCAATATCTGGAGACAGTACCTTTGAGTAACTTCTGTAACTGCAGATATTTCCAGAGAGATCCAGCAGAATGTAGGACAGCAGCAGAACAGCAATGGCAATCCTTTCTCTTCCTTCTGCTGTCAGGATGCAAGAACTCATTCACACTCCTGCAGAAAGTTCCAAAATCTGCAGGGAGTTGAACATAAAATGACAGTCTTCTAATTCTCCTAGCAGAGCAGTAGACAGTCTCCAACTTCTTGTAGTTGCAGTGCATTAGCCTTCCCCTGTTATTATCTCACTGTCCCAGCAGTAGTAGACCATTGAAACAGGTAGGAACACACTTTCTTTATAGCAGACTCAGAGAACATGGTTTCTCCCATGTCCTCTTCTTCCTGCCATCCTAGACCCTCCTCCTCACAAGACAGGGCAAAGGGCAAAGTTCAATATCTCAAAACGTAAAGTAAAAACAGTAAAATATAGCAGTCTGTTACATATAATATATGGGAGCATTTAAAGACATACCCTTCAACTACATTGTAACAAACAAGTTTAAGGTTTTGGTTCAGAATTTGGAAGATTACCTCCATCCTTAAGGAGTTAAAGTCACCTTATCATCCACAGAAAATGGCCGCCTTCGAGTACACAGATTGTAGTGATGAAATCATACATACTTCCCAGAGGATCATTTCCTCCTCCACCAAGATGGACAGCAGCTCTGGATAGCTGTGAATTGCATGTGATTTTATATTAGGAATTGTAGGTCGACGTACGCATCACATAGGGTCAGATGTGTGGTGGAATCTCGGTAAAAATAAATTTAGTAGGCCGAGATTACCACGTGGCATGTGTACGTGCATATGCTGACGTATCGATCAGTTGGTTGCACGAGGCAAGATACGATCAGTAGTGTACGGAGCATGTGCAAGAATACAGGATGTAGTATTCCCCCTCCTCCATTGTGCTGGACAAGCCATGCGGTCAAACAGGAAGTTAATTCTTATTTGTGTTGATTGGTTAAGAGAATGTGCGGGTGGAGCTTAATATGGGAGGAGTTATGTGCCTATATAAGGAGCCTGCACTATTGTCCGGGGCTCAGAACTTGCTGTATTTTGGTGACGTTAGTCCCTCTGAGTCCCGATCGGTGATCCAATAAAGAATCTCTTCCTTCCTGAAGAAACCTGTGTCCATCTCTCTGTGCTTGGCTTCCGTCAGTTTCTCCGGTATCATTTGGTGCATTGGCCGGGAAGCTCATCGTTCAACGGTAGCTGAGAGGCAGAGGCGTGAGACGGTCTATCTTTGCCCACGTTCTCTACGGCTGCACCCCTGAACTTCTGCGTGGACCTCCCTTCGTCTCGGCACCACTGGTCTGTTGTCCAGGAGATCATCGGCCTCTACGTGAGAAGTGCTGGGGTGTCCCCGTCGATGAGTGTGAACTCAGGTTCAGGAACGAGGAGGTAAGACAACTGCTGTTTTAGACGGCAGGACCCACTAGGGGTATACCGATTGTGCGGTAGGCCCAAAGGGGTTTTGAATCTGTGTATCTGCCCCCTCTGTCGGAGGGAAGGAGCGAAGGCGCACCGCTCGATCGAACGCTCTTTAGTCAGACCGTTTGATTTTGTTAGTCAGGCGGGGTCCTGGTGTAAATAGCCCTAGCCGGACACCGGTGTCTTGTCTAGACTAGCGTTCTAGGGTGTATATTACGTTCGCTAGGTCGGAGGGACCGGGAGACTAAGCGGCGCCTGTGTAAATTCGGTTCGCTAGCTCTCAACCTATCTTGGCTAAGTGGGAAGGCGTGTAAATTTGGAACCCACTAGACTTTTGATAGTGCGACTAAGAGGCGCCTGTGTAAATTCGGTTCTCTAGCTCGCTATATGTGGTGATTGGGCAGTGTGGCTAACCAAAACGGGTGTATATAGTTTTAGGTAGTCCATCAAGGTACTGGCCAATAGTTTAGTTGGGAATTGTAAATGTGTTAACGATTGTTTAGTAAAGTGTATATCTTGTTAGATAGCGCGAGCTCAGCCGTCTAGCGAGAGTGTTAATAGTGTGTTGCTGTATTATAGTGCACGGTACCATAACCCTGTATATTTACTGACACTGTATATAAGTACTAATCATTGTCGTCCATTGCATGTTTAACACCATAACCACTAATAATTGTATTGTGACCTTAACTTGTGCTTTGACCTATGCTAACCGTACTGTAACCGCTATTTGTAAAAGACGATGTTACTGGGGTGTGTTATAGACGGGTAATTCGTATATAGAGAATTATAGCGTGGGTGACTGTAGAGTTACGCCAAAGGGCATAATATTGATTATCTAGTGACTGGTGTAACAGCTGTGTGTGTACGGGAATTCCCTGAGTGTTTATTGTTATTGTGTACGTTTCACTTGGTAACCGTACCACGTGGTGCTGTTGCCAGAGGAAACGGGTGTGACTGTTGAATAGTACGCGTGTATAGTATTCGTTGTCAACGACGTTCCATTGTTAAGTATGGGTGCGTCGCAGTCAACGATTCCGGATCCCTTAGGTTGTATGGTGAAGAATTTTAAAAAGGGATTCAAAACTTGTGATTTTGGGGTTAAGATGTCTCCTGTACGTTTGGTCACTTTGTGTACTAGGGAGTGGCCTACTTTGGTTGCGGCATGGCCGCCACGTGGCAGTTTGGATCCAACTCTGGTACAGCGCTTACACGTGGCTGTATCAGGTAGGCCTGAACTTTACGGCCAGTTTCCTTATGTTGATTGTTGGAGACAGGCCGTAAATGACTCGCCAAAATGGCTCCGGACATGCCACGAGGAGCAATGTCGCCTCATGGTAGCTAGGACTTGTTCGTCCACTAGGACTGGTGTTAGGCCCATTTTGGACACGCCCCCTGAGTCCGAGATCCCTTTGCCGCCCCCTTACTTTCCGTTAAGAGGAAGTGACGCAAACGCAGGAAGTCCTGCAACCCTCCCCTCATTACCCCCATCCACTTCCGCTTCCTCCTCCAGTACAGGATCCACCCCCCCTCGTACTAAATCTCCCCTTCCGGAATCAGAACCAACCTCCATTAAAAACGAATATCCTGATTTGGCGCCACTTCAGACTTCCGGTCAAGCTTCATCTAGCTCGACTCGAAGTGTTTTATTTACCACCTTTTCCCAAAACCAAGCTCCCACATCCCCATACCCTATTTCTCCCCGACTGGAACCTATGACTGACGCCCCTCCACGTAGCCCCATACAGACCCGACAGTTGACCGGTGCTCAACAATTAAGACACTATCAGATGCCTCTTCGTCTGAATCCTGGGCCAGCCTATATCGATGCCGCAGGCCAAATGGCACATGCTGACCCAGTCTTTGTATACGTCCCATTCACGACAACCGATCTTTTAAACTGGAAGACCCACAATTCCTCGTATACCGAGAAACCACAAGCTATGACTGATCTGTTCACCTCAATAGTACAGACACATAACCCGACATGGGCTGATTGCCAGCAGTTATTAATGACTTTATTTAACAATGAGGAAAGGACAAGAATAAATCAAGCAGCCATTAAAGCACTAGAGGATAAAGCCCGTACTTTAAACCAAGCCAATCCATCAGCATGGGCCGCAACACATTATCCCAACACCGATCCCGATTGGAACGTAAATGGTGCCGATATGGTTCAACTCAGAGCCTATAGAGACGCTATAATTGCTGGCATGAAAGCCGGAGGAAAGAAAGCTATTAACATGTCGAAGACAGTTGAGGTGATTCAGAAAAGCGATGAAGCGCCCAGTGTCTTTTATGACCGATTATTGGAGGCATACCGCTTGTATACCCCCTTTAATCCGGAAGACGCAGATAATTCCCGAATGGTGAACTCCGCCTTTGTCAGCCAAGCTTACGGAGATATTAAGCGCAAGCTACAAAAGTTAGAAGGGTTTGCAGGTATGTCAATCACCCAACTAATGGAGGTAGCGAATAAGGTTTATATGAATAGGGAAACAGAAAGCAAGAAAGAGGAAGAGCGCAAGATGCGTAAGAAGGCTGATATGCTAGCGGTAGCGATCGCAGGCGTAGATAGACGGGGCCCAGATAGAGGCGATAGTAGATGGAGTAGGGAGCCTTTGAGTAGGAATCAGTGCGCGTATTGCAAGGAAGAAGGGCATTGGAGGAACGAATGTCCGCAAAGAGAGCAGTACGAGAGAGACCAACCCAGGGCAGGCTACGGAAACTTTAGAGGCAGAGCGAGAGGTAGAGGAGGCCCCGGAGGGAGTAATGGTTATAGAGGGAGTAATGGGAACAGAGGAAGTGTTAGGGAAGACAGGTATATTCCAGCAGCGCAAAGGTCCCGCGATAGAGAAGGCAGGGACTTCGTAGGATTGGCTGACACGGTCATGGAGGACTATTGATACCGACCGGGCCCCATCCCCCTTGGTCGAGCGGAGCCTATGGTCGATGTATCAATAGGGGGGGAAAGGAGTGCGTTCATGATCGACACTGGTGCTGAACATTCAGTGGTGACTAATCTAGTTGCTCCTCCATCTGGAAGGACTATTACTGTGATAGGAGCAACTGGAAGAAGTGCTGAAAAACCGGTTCTTAAAAGTCGACTCTGTACATTGGGAGGCCACGTAATAAAACATCAATTCCTTTATATGCCTGAATGTCCAGTCCAATTGCTGGGACGTGATATGCTATCAAAATTACAAGCGCAGATTACGTTCCTACCAAATGGAACAACATCTTTAAAGTTTAATGGACCTTCAGGTATCATGACATTATCCGTATCCTAAAATTCTGTACTTCCCCCTGGAACACCCCATTGCTGCCTGTTCAAAAGCCCGGTACAGATGAGTATCGACCTGTGCAGGACTTGAGAGCAGTCAATGATGCGGTTGTTAGTATACATCCAGTTGTACCCAATCCATATAACCTGCTTGCTTTAATTCCGGGCGGGGCTACTTACTTCACAGTCTTAGATCTCAAAGATGCCTTCTTTTGCCTCCGAATTGCCGCAGAAAGTCAATGTATTTTCGCTTTCCAATGGGAGAACGCTGTAACGGGCTCAAAACGCCAGATGACTTGGACAAGACTGCCCCAAGGGTTTAAAAATTCACCTACCCTATTTGGTTCAGCCCTAAGTCAAGATCTACTGGATTTCGAGTCCATCCCAGGAGAGTGTGTATTGTTACAATATGTAGATGACTTGTTGATAGCAGCAGTTACAAAAGAAATCTGTCAGCAAGCAACGCACGATCTACTGCACATTCTCTGGAAGGCAGGATACAAGGTGTCTAGAAAGAAGGCTCAGTTGTGTTTGCCAACTGTCAAATATCTGGGATTCCATATCTCTGAAGGTCAAAGAATTATGGGGCCAGAGAGAAAAGAGGCTGTCTGCCAAATACCAATACCCAAGAATAGAAGACAAGTGCGAGAATTCTTGGGGGCAGCAGGCTTCTGTAGGATATGGATTCCCAGCTATGCGATACTGGCGAAACCTCTGTATGCAGCTATCAAAGGTACAGAGCACGACCCCTTCTTATGGACCCAAGAACAGCAAACGGCATTTGAAGATGTGAAGAAGGCTTTGATGAGTGCCCCAGCATTAGGTCTACCTGATCACACACGACCATTCTACTTATATGTACACGAGCAAAGAAGAATGGCTGTGGGAGTATTGACACAGTACTTGGGATCATGGCAAAGACCTGTTGCCTACATGTCTAAGCAATTGGATGCAGTGGCCAGCGGACTTCCACCTTGTCTAAGAGCCGTAGCTGCAGCCGCCCTGCTAGTAGCTGAAGCCGATAAACTCACTCTGGGTCAAGAACTTTATGTACGAGTCCCACATGCAGTACAGACGTTGTTGGATTACAAAGGAAATCATTGGTTTAGTAACAGCCGTATGACCAAGTATCAAGCAATGTTGTGTGAAAACCCAAGAGTGCATTTAGAGACTGTAAACACCTTAAATCCAGCTACCCTTTTGCCACAACCTACTGAAAGTCAACATGATTGTTTGGAAGTAATGGATGAAGTATTCTCAAGTAGACCAGATCTTCGTGATTTTCCCATCCAGAACCCCGATGTTCAATATTACACCGACGGCAGTAGTTATGTGAAAGAAGGGATCCGCTATGCAGGATATGCAGTAACAACAATAGACAAGGTGATAGAAGCTCGGCCACTGGCGAAAGGAACATCAGCACAAAAGGCAGAATTAATAGCACTAACACGAGCGTTACAATTGGCTGAAGGTTTAAGAGTGAATATCTACACGGACTCCAAATATGCGTTTTTAACCACTCATGCCCACGGAGCTTTGTATAAAGAAAGAGGACTACTGAATTCAGAAGGAAAAGAAATCAAGTACGCAGCTGAAATCCTACAACTATTGGAAGCAGTGTGGGAGCCGAAAGAAGTCGGTATCATACATTGTCGAGCGCATCTGAGAGGAGATGGTGATGTAACCAAGGGAAATCGGATGGCAGATAGTGCAGCTAAGCGTGCTGCTGAATCAGGAAGACAGGAGTATGTGGGGCATATAGCTGCTCTTATACCAACTCCACTGTCCCAATGGACTCCAGTTTATACAGCTCAAGAAGAGGAGTGGTTAAAGACTGAACCAGGAAAGTATTTGGAGAACAAGTGGTATCAGCTAGAAGATGGAAGAATAGTCATACCAGCATCACTAGCGGTAGAAATTGTCCAAAATTATCATAACGGGACACATTCTGGGAGAGACAGTACTGAAGAATCTCTCAGAAAACATTTCTACATACCAAGATTGTCCAACTTGACTCAGGCCATTGTACGAAGATGTGTAACATGTGCTAAAAATAATGCAAGACAAGGACCAGTAAAGCCACCAGGAGTCCAGTTTATGGGGGGACTCCCCATGTCCGATCTACAAATAGACTTTACAGTGATGCCTAAATCGGGTGGACATCGTTACCTGCTGGTAATTGTGTGCACCTATTCAGGCTGGGTAGAAGCATGTCCTACTCGTACAGAGAAAGCAGGAGAAGTTGTAAGATTCCTGCTACGAGAAATAATACCCCGATATGGACTACCCTGTTCTATAGGATCGGACAATGGTCCAGCTTTTGTTCATCAGTGCCTACAACAACTGACTCATATGCTTGGTATAAAGTGGAGGCTTCATACTGCATATAGACCCCAGAGTTCTGGTAAGGTAGAGAGAATGAATAGAACTATAAAGAACCAGTTGGCTAAAATGTGTCAGGAAACCCAACTTAAGTGGAACGTTCTCTTACCCATAGCTTTATTGCGAATCCGCAGTACCCCTACCAGAAGGATGGGTCTCTCTCCTTTTGAAATTATGTATGGGCGACCACCTCCCGTACTTGGTAACTTAAGGGGGGATTTGAGTCAGTTGGGAGAAGGAATTACCCGGCAGCAGGTTGTAGAGTTGGGTAAGACTATGGAGGAGGTACAGAAATGGGTACAAGATAGATTACCTGTGAATATTTATCCCCCTGTTCATAGTTATCATCCAGGAGATCAAGTGTGGATTAAAGAGTGGAATAATGTACCGTTAGGGCCCAAGTGGAGAGGTCCTTATGTTGTTCTTTTGTCTACCCCTACAGCGATAAAAGTAGCCGAAGTGACTCCGTGGATACATCACTCCAGGGTTAAACCAGCAGCAGTCGATTCTTGGCAAGTAACAGCAGATCCAGAGAATCCCTGCAAGATCCGGTTAAAACGCACTACTCAGTCGGAGTAACGAGGAACTATTGTGGATTACAAATTTTATTATTTTTGGGATTTGGTGCGTGAGTGAGAAGGCCATAATAAAGCCTGTCCGCTTACCAACACATAGTATATAAGCCAGGAAAGTCTCGAAGGGACACCTGTGAAGACGAGCAGAACTCCATTCCCTGCAGCCCTCACATCCTGGAAGCTGAGGCGCCTTCGCACGGACGAAGACTGAGGATGACGGCGAAAGATGTGCTTTTGATAGTGTTTATTTATATGTGTTTTTATATTCAGGAAGGTAGAGGTACCGACACTCCTAGCTGTGAGGTATGCATTAAGACTACGAGAACAGGTAACCATATTTCCCAAACCCTAATTTGGCATTCACAATACGAGTGTAAAGGAGATGTATCGAGATGTAGATACTTAAATATAGACTATAGTGTGTGCCATTTAGGAGTAGGAGAACCTAAGTGCTTCAGTCCGGAGTATCAACCTCGTACAATTTGGTTGACTCTCAGGAATGGAGATCCTCAGGGGACCCTAATTAATAAGACGGTGTTAGAATCCGTACATTCTTCGGGTGTTCTGCTATTTGATGCGTGTAAAGCGATATCAAGTGGTAGAAAGCCGTGGAATGTATGTGGGGATCTTAGATGGGAGAGGACGTATGGGTCTAATGATAAATATATTTGTCCCAGTAGTAAAAATAAATATGTAAGTCCTAGATGCCCAAATAAAGACTATAACTTTTGCCCATATTGGTCTTGTGTGGGATGGGCGACTTGGGGACAGACAGTAGATAAAGACATGATAGTGACTAAGTTGCCGACTAGCCCATATTGTAAGTCTATGGAATGTAATCCCATCCATATACTTATAAATAACCCCGATAAGTTCTTAGACAAATATGGCAATTTATTTGGGTTTCAGATATACGGGACGGGTTTAGATCCTGGGACATTATTGTTTATAGGGATAGAGACTGATACGGTATCCTCCCAAACTCATCAAGTATACCATTCCTTTTATGAAGAGATGAGTATAGATAATAAGATCCCCCATAATGCTAAAAACCTGTTCATCGATTTAGCCGAAAGTATTGCCGGTAGTCTTAATGTTACCAACTGCTATGTGTGTGGAGGTACTAACATGGGAGACCAATGGCCTTGGGAAGCAAAGGAGGTAATGTCCGGTTCTGAGGCAGTTGACCAATTAATATCTACACAAGCCGATTATCATATGAGTGTTAGAGGTAAATCTGAGTGGAGATTAAAGACCTCCATCATAGGTTATGTATGCATAGCAAGGAAAGGAATAATGTATAACACTTCTGTAGGAGAATTAACTTGTCTAGGGCAAAAAGCTTATGATGATGATACAAAGAATACAACTTGGTGGTCGGCTTCAAATGTCTCAGAACCATCTAACCCGTTTGCTAGATATGCCAATTTAAAGGATGTGTGGTTTGATTTATCCATCACATCTACCTGGAGAGCCCCAGCAAATTTGTACTGGATCTGTGGTAAGAAAGCCTATTCGGAGTTTCCACAGGACTGGGAAGGGGCATGTGTGTTGGGTATGCTCAAACCATCCTTCTTCTTGTTACCAATTGAAACAGGTGAGACTTTAGGTGTTAAAGTGTATGATGTGAATCATAGGAAGAAAAGGGGACCCATAGAGATAGGCACCTGGGAAGATAATGAATGGCCTCCCCAGCTTATCATAGATTATTATGGGCCAGCCACGTGGGCTGAGGATGGTACCTTTGGTTACAGAACCCCTATTTATATGCTCAACCGAATTATAAGATTACAGGCGGTGGTTGAGATTATCACCAACGAAACATCACAAGCGCTCAATCTTCTAGCGAAGCATAACACCAGGATGAGGACAGCAGTCTACCAAAATAGATTAGCCTTGGATTACCTTTTGGCAGTAGAGGGAGGTGTATGTGGGAAGTTTAACCTGAGCAATTGCTGTCTTCAAATAGATGACGAAGGGCAAGCAATAGCTGAGCTTACTAGCCATATGGTTAAACTAGCGCATGTGCCTACTCAGGTATGGAAAGGGTATAATCCAAGTAGTTGGTTTGGTAGCTGGTATGAGTGGTTTGGAGGGCTGAAGGCAGTGGTAGGTGGAGTCCTACTGATTTTAATGTTGTGTCTACTCCTGCTGTGTCTTATACCCCTAGTAGTTAGGTCTGTGCAAAGCCTGATAGGAAATATAGCAGAGAGGAAGGCTGCTGCACAGATAATGGCGATTTATAAGTATAAGGCTTTAGATCAGGGAGAACCAATGCAGGAAGATGAGTGTTAAAAGATTCACATCATAAGATAAGTCTGGTCTGGTTCAAGGTAACTTGCGGTGTATGCAAACCAAGGTTAAGTGATGCCTCAAGTAATTGTAAAATATCAAGAGGCATCAAAGGGGGGAATGTGGTGGAATCTCGGTAAAAATAAATTTAGTAGGCCGAGATTACCACGTGGCATGTGTACGTGCATATGCTGACGTATCGATCAGTTGGTTGCACGAGGCAAGATACGATCAGTAGTGTACGGAGCATGTGCAAGAATACAGGATGTAGTATTCCCCCTCCTCCATTGTGCTGGACAAGCCATGCGGTCAAACAGGAAGTTAATTCTTATTTGTGTTGATTGGTTAAGAGAATGTGCGGGTGGAGCTTAATATGGGAGGAGTTATGTGCCTATATAAGGAGCCTGCACTATTGTCCGGGGCTCAGAACTTGCTGTATTTTGGTGACGTTAGTCCCTCTGAGTCCCGATCGGTGATCCAATAAAGAATCTCTTCCTTCCTGAAGAAACCTGTGTCCATCTCTCTGTGCTTGGCTTCCGTCAGTTTCTCCGGTATCAGATGGGGGCAGAGGATAGTTTTATAGTTTTTTCCCCTCATTTCATTTGTATATGCAATTTAAATCTATGTACTTGATAGTAACTTGAACAGCACAATGTCCAGTTATTTTTATTGTACGAAAATACAAAATATTAATGTATTAATTCTTCAGTACTGTCACTGTGTTGGTGGTATGCTGGGAGTTGCCTTGTCTCGTATTTTCTCTGCATCAGAACTGGAAGATCCGATAGTGGGCCAGGACACACAGCTTGCAAATTCCATTACACTCTTCCTGCAGAAAACAAACAACATCCGTGACTACTTGAAAGACCAACTGAATGGCCAAGGGTTCTGGCCAAGAGAGGTCAGTGCCTCGCTGTGGCAGACACACTGGTCATGTATCGGCTATGAATCTATTCCTTATATTAGCACTTGGTATGATGACAAAAGCAAACACAAAATCCACAAACAGAATGCCACAGTCTGCAGAATCATGTTCTCTTTAGTAAATAATAAACAAATACAAAGTTAACATAGTGACAGTGGGGGAGAAAAAACGCATGGGGTGCCAATATTGTGCCATCAAGGATTTCCTCAGCTAACTGCAGTCATACAATCTGGATTGATGGGTGTTTCCATAAAACTGTGAACAGAGCTTTAAGAAATGATAGAAGCCAGGGCTGCCATCAGAAATTTTGGGGCCCTTGACAAAGCTCAAGATCTGGGCCCCCAGAGTCCTGAGTCCGCCCACAGGACCAGCCCCTGAATCCGCACACAAGCATGCAGTCAGTGTGTTGAGTGAATGCAGAGTCTGTGTATCAATGCACAGTGTGTGTTTAGTGAATACCGTGTGTTTAGTGTATGTGTGTTTGAATGTAAGCATATTTATGCATGGAGAATGTGTGTATGTGATTGTTGATGTTTGAGATACAGATATACACCCTGACATACATGCACATATACGGACACACACACACACACACGATTTACAGACACACACTGGCAAACATGAAAATATACAGACATGCAGTTACACACACTGGCACATAGTTAAACACACACACACTGACACCCAGATACAAACAGACACACAGATACACACACTGACAGATACACCCACACTCAGAGACACATACACTCAGGTCCACACTGTCACAGATACAGACAGATACACAGGACAAGCAGCACCAAATAGAAAAGATACACATAGCAACGAAGTTACCAAAATAAATGGTAACAATCTGATCAACACAGTTAAATAAAACCCCAACTAAAATAAAAAAATGGGGCATATCAACTAAGTAGTAAAACGGATTGTGGACATAAAGTGTACATAAAAATCAAAAGCAAGGTCACTGGAAAACCATGAACATAAAAGCTGCAGCACTACTATAAAATAATCAAATATAATAAAACAAAAGACTAGAGGCCTGTGTCCAAACAATAACAATAACAAAAACATACACACAGGTGCACACTAACACCCAGATACAAATTAACACAGATAGATACACACATACACTCAGGTTCACACTGACACACAGATATAGACATACACACTGACAGATACATACATACACACTGACACACAGATACAGACAGACACACACACAGACTGACAGACACACTGACAGATACACATATACACTCAGGTACACATAGATACATACACACGGATACATTTTTTTTAACCACCCTCCTGTTTCTTACCTTTTGGCTACAAGAGGGTGGACTCTGTTGTCTGGGGCTGTTGTGGATCTGGCTCTCTCCTCCTCTCCAGCTCTCCCTGACCAGTGATTCCTCCCGTGCGGGTATTAGCTGGGAGGAAGTGAGCTCACTTCCTTCAAACACTGCCCAGATTCTTAAAGGGGCCCGGTCGGATATTAGAAATCCACAGCACTGATCAGGCTCATTTAGAGATATGCCCATGGGGTGGCACTAAGTGCATGGTCCACCCGATGGGCCCCCTTAGGTAGCTCTGCCAAAACACATGTATATAGCTATAATCGCCATATATATATATATATATATATGCACATTAGGAATAAGGGGCCTGGGTGCCTGGGCCCCCCAGGACTGCTGGGCCCATGACATCCGTCATTGTTGTCATTGCCGTCATTGTCGCCTGATGGCGACTCTGAAAGCAGCAGTGCTAATTTTTGAATCTTTTTAACTTATCATTATTGCCTGAAGTATCCCTTTAACTGATAGCGATCACTAATTACTAAAGCCAGACAGCATACCTGTGTTTGTAGAAGATACTGTCTCAGATCCTTCATACAATCCTGCAGCTAGGGGACATTACTGCATGAATAGGACAATTGTAATTACATTTTCACTTCTTACTTTTAAGTCTATTAAATTCTTTTGGTGATGTATATTGATTTGTTTGAACAAATGTAACTTTTGATTGTGATTGCTCTGTGTGACACTACAGTAGCAGCACGTTAGATTGATATGTGAACAGTCATTACATTATAACTCCGTGCCTGTGGAAAGATGATTTCCTATGAACACCAACTGGCTCTCCTTTACATCAGGTGTGGATTAAGTACGGGAAGAAGCTCTCTGATTTGGCAAAGCCAGAGAACATTGAGCCAGCCGTGCAGTGTCTGAACGAACTCATTACCAATGCCTTGCAGCACGTTCCAGACGTGTTAACTTACCTGTCCCGGCTTAAAAACCAGAGCGTTTTCAACTTCTGTGCCATCCCTCAGGTGAGTGAGAAAAGTCATCCATTAATAAGGGCCTTCTGACATCCAGTGCTCACCTGCTCCTCCATAGACTGTGTGTGGCTCAAACTAAAACTCTTAGTGCTAGAATAGGAACATTGTTTTAATACAAAACAGGAATATTTAAGTAAGTGGCCAGTTACAATCATGAAGTCAGGTGCTTGCCTACCTATCATATAATGGGATGGGAAAACACCTAGTTTCTTGCTGCGCAAAATGTATTCAAATACAAATAAAGTGATATATTCTTTAGATGTTCTAAGATTGTTAACATGCATTTGTTTCTCTGCGTCTAAAGCTGTTCCAGGCAACATTTTCAATGTGTAATGGCAGTATAAATAAGGGGTACGCTACAATGTGGTGTCTAACTGATCACTAGCTTTCGGCTCAATTTTGCCAATAACTTGCAACAATTCTCAAACTGATCATAATCCAAAATTCACAAAACAAAGTCAGAAAACATTATTTTCTTACAAATAGGTCCACCTTGTGATTTCCTTGTTTATCTCATGATGTCAATCTCAGTAGGCTGACATCATTTGTATAAAGCACAACTAAAGGCCACTTTATCTCAATAAAGTGGTGTGAGTGCAGTGATGCTGTCACTTTAACCCTGCAATGTAGAACACTGCTGTGTAGTAGATACGGCAATGCTTATGTTTCAGAGTTTAATACACTTCTAGATGCTTCTGCTGTGAGAATGGAGTCAATCTCGTTTCTTGTATGTAGTGAGCATGTTTGTCAGAGAACTGGTCTGTAATGAACATATGTGTGTCAGTGAACTTCTCTGTACTAAGCTTGTGTGTGTCAGTCAGCTTGTCTGTAGTGAGCATGTGTGTGTGTCACTGAGCTTGTCTGAAGTGAGCTTGTGTGTGTATGTAAAAATAAGCTTGTCTGTAGTATAACAATGAGTTGTGTGAGTGAGTTGTGTGAGTGAAGCAATAAGCTTGTGTGTGTCAGTGTTTGTCTGTACTAAGTTTGTGTTTGTATACCCCTGTCCTTGGAGATAATTGGATTACTTCTCAATTATCTCCAGGATAGAAGACTCTGTGGAACTGGTTTTGGGCAGAAAAGCCATGCTTCCAATTGAACCAATGGACCAATTTGGATGACTTTGACATATGTTTGTATTTGGAGTATGCTGATTCAGCCATGCGGCTGGCTTACTTTGGACCCAACCCCGCTGAGGAATACATGCAATTCGCGAGGAAATTAGCGGCAGAGTACCTGCAATTCCTGGCAGATCGAGCCAGGGGTGTTTGTATTTGGAGTATGCTGATTCGGAAAATGTAAGTTTTATGTGAATGTGATGCATACTTTCAAATTATGAATATTGTGTAAAAACTGTATTCCTCTGCCTGTGATAATGAGATTACCCATTATGTTCAGTAATCATATCACAGGCAGAGGGGAGGATTTTGTGTGGGAGTGTCTGTGTGTATTGTACGGATTGATTGGTTGTTCTGTAAAACCCTGTGGGCTGTACTATGTTTGTGGATTGGGAATAAAAGAGACTGTACGTGCCAGTACAGGCAGATTCTGCTTAACCCTCAAACCGAAGTGTCGTCTCATTATTGGGGGAATTGGATTGTATGCTGACTGCCAGGAGTGTAACCCTTTCGTATGGTTTTCCTGTTCGGCTGTTTCCAGGATTTGTAGAGTTTGCAGTTCGGGAGATTGGTGCTTACAGTTGCTGCCTATGCATCTGGAAAGGGGAATATCGCCTAAACCAGGGGTAGGCAACCTTCGGCTCTACAGATGTTTTGGACTACATCTCCCATAATGCTTTTACAGCCATATTGCTGGCAAAGCATCAAGGGAGATGTAGTCCACAACATCTGTAGAGCCGAAGGTTGCCTACCCCTGGCCTAAACGGTTTTTAACCTCTGGTGAGCAAAACGGTCCGTTACACAACTATTTCAGGATTAAAAATTTTTTTTATAGTAAATCCTATATCCGAATCAAATATATGGGATGATATTTTTGATATACCATCACCAGAAAAAAAATCTAATTTAAAAAATCTCAAACATTCTTATTAACAGAAAAATAATTTATAAACCTAAAGCTTTTCAAATTTTAATGTATCATTTTCAATTCAGAAGTGGCATCAATCCTGGAACAGGACTAGAAAAGCAGTTCACTGTATCAACCTTCACGAACAGTTTTATAAGTTGGCTCACAGATGGTATATGGTTCCTACTCGTATAGCTAAATTCCAAACAAACTCTAGTGATTTTTGTTGGAGGTGTAACCAAAAGATGGGAACACAATCCCATATTTGGTGGGACTGCTCATACCTAGATAGGTACAAAAATAAGATATCAGAAATTATTACAGATATACTGAATTCCCCGTACTCACATTAATTTTCAGGTGGCCTCAGAGAAATATTTCTATAATAGAGATGTATCGACCAAAATATTATACAACAAGATCTGGTCAAAATTGATAGCAATGTAAATCAAATTTGGAATTGTCTTCCCTGTGAGAATTATATTCAGTAAAACTCCTAATACTCCAGAGATCTCCAAAATATACTAGATTGGGAACTTTGTACCCGAGACACCAGAGACAATTAAAATAAAATAAGATGATTGATAGGATTTATTTTAATGGATGAATGTATTTCTTTTTTGTGTTTTTTTTTTCTTTCTGAAAAAAAAATTTAAGAGAAAAGATGAAAGAGTGGGGAGATTATGTATATTTTTTTTTTTTACTTATTTTTGATTATAGATCTACATTTACTTATGTATCTGTACATGTAATTTATCTTGAAGTTTATACAATTTTGTTTTTTTCTTGTTTTGTTGTATATGTATTACATTAAGAGATGCCAATAAAGAGAAATATATAAAAAAAAAAAAGCTTGTCTGTGTGTGCCATTGTGCACACGGAGCATAATGCATGCTCGTAATAATGAGAAGAGAGATAGGAAGTCAATCTTTCGTCTGTCGCAGTCTCAAATAACTCTCCTTGTTAGCAGGTCCTAGCTTACAACAGCCCTCCAGTAACTGCAATGGTCAGTCAATAAATACCAGTCTTACATGTAATCCTTCTCTAACCCTTCCTCCTAACCTCCATCCTCAGGTAATGGCCATAGCTACCCTGGCTGCATGCTTCAACAACCAGCAAGTGTTTAAAGGAGTTGTGAAAATCCGCAAGGGCCAGGCAGTGACTCTGATGATGAATACCACAAACATAGAAGCTGTGAAGGCCACCATGTTCCAGTATGTTGAAGAGGTATGACCTGTGTGAATCTGAGAAATTCCTGCTTGTACTCTTTGTATGTTCCTGAACAGCACAGTGTCATGGGAGTCATACCCCAACACGTAGGAGAGAGGAAACCCCCAAAAGGTGGAACCCGAAAGACTTACTACGAGCCTTAGAATGGCTGTACTTAACGTATTAATACAACAAGAAACAGGGTCAAAATAAATCAAGGTCAGGATTACAGAAATACTCAGAGTCTAGACAAAGCTGGTGTCAGGATACCAGAAATCACAAGTCAAAAACAAAGCCGGGGACTGGATACCAGAAATCATGAGTCAAATACAAAGCCAAGGTCAAATACAGCAAATCCCAAGGGAATCTCAAGGAACACTAAACAGAAACCATGATAGGGCAATGAATGGGGGCTATAACAAGCCTTAAATAGGCTTACCTAATTTCTGATAGGTCCACATCATCACTGAGATCCAAAACAAAATCGGATCACCATGATGACGTGGTCACTTTAAGAGTGGGTGTGACGTCACGTACACATCTATATGTAGACGTCTTGCAAGGCGGCTGCTTAGTTCGGCAAGATGGCATGACAGGAGGAGGTCTGCAGGGCTCGAGGGAGTCCCCCTCAGTGTGCCGCACGCCCGCTTAGAGCGGTTGGGCCGCGCTCCACGTGCGACTCGTTGGAGTTAAGTAATGCCACACACAGACAGGTGTTTAAAGTTATTTTGGTAACATTTTTAAAGCATTACTTTTTCACTTCTTGTGTGTAGTTTAAGGATTCTGTGCCTAATTTCCTGCCATGATCTAAGTCAAGCTGAATACTTAAAAGGTTACTCCAACCAAAGGCAGTATTTTTAGAAAACATTGTTTTTGGTCAGAGTAACCATTTCTATACCAGCTAAAACTGACCTCCATTACAGAACCGACTCCAAGTTCTCCTTTTCCTTGAGGTGGAGGGATGTCAATGAGGACATGGAGAACACAGGGCAAGGTGCAATTCTGATCTAGTGCTTCTCGGGACATTAGACTGCTGGTACTGTTCACGGTTCTTGCTGAAAGCAATTTTAGAGGGGTGATTAAAACCAGGTTTTGGAACTCACGCTTAGCCCCCTCCACCCCTCCACCTTCCCATATTGCTAATACAGAAGTTACACTTCCACATTAATAATATCAATGTCATCATTATTTTAAAGCCATTCACCATCTGACCTTGTATGTAGTGGTTATGGTATATTGACTGTTTCTTTTATTGCTTATTAAATATAAGCTTGACAAAAAGATATTGGAAGAAATAGAATGAAATCATAGAATAAAATTAAAAAGTTAACAGGACAAAAAAGGGAAAACAAAAAATCCTTCAAACTCCACTCTGGAACCACCCGCATGTATGGAATGAGCATAATATAGAGTAAACAAAACCATAAAAAAAACTCATCAAAATGGAAATACATATATAGTAAGACGGAAAAAAGCAATAGAGGCCAAGCATGAAGGGAAGAGATAAGAGACTAGAAGAGAAGTCAAATTCAACAAACGCCTCAATTCTTGTTATTAACATAATACACATTGTAAAACGTACATCCAGTTCTGTATGAATGGCGATAAGGGAAAATGAACGCATTTGATTTACCTGTGATCACACAGCTCAGGGGGAGGGGGTTTCGCTGTGATTTTCACGTTAGTGAACCTAGTTACATTTAGTTTGTGTATTGGAAGTGACTAATTTAATACTTTAACAACCTTTTTTTATTTTTTTATTTTCTAGATCCGTCAGAAAATTCCCCTTGGAGACCCTTTATTGGAAGAGACCCAGCGGATAGTTCTTTCCATTCAGAACCTGTGCGTTCCCCGTAGCTCCTCAGGGCTGAGTAACCGTTTATCCATTATCCATCTAGTCTATGGTGTGATTTTGGCGGTGCTCGGCTACCAGTACCTGAGCCATGTGTGGGTCTGAAGAAGGTCACACAGGCTGGTAGATATCATAGCGTCCCATTAAACTTTGCATTCCAGGTCTGTCTCATTCCGTGTCAGTCTGATCAATCATTGAATGATTTTCTCAATGGATTTACAAATGTCGGAGAGGAGGAATCCATTGTGGAGAACATAAAGTGCAACGTTTGTTATAAGCAGTCTCTGACTCTACACAGAACTAGATGAAACTGGTGATTGACGTGTTTGCACAATGTAAACATAAGTTGTATTCTTTTTTTTTTTATGTAAAGGGACACTATATTCACCAGGACAACTTCATTGTGCAGCACTGACATTCATCGTCTCCACGCTCTGCATGGAGGCATTGAACGTTCTTCATAGATATTCATTAATTCAATGCATCTCTATGTCACCTTAACCTTGCAGTGTAAATCACTGTGACATTGTATCACAGTGAGAAAATAGAATATACAAACGTATGCTTAAAGGAACAATATAGGGTCAGAAACTCAAACATGCATTCCTGACCCTATAGTGTTAAAAACACCATTTAGCCCCCTGCTCCCCTCTGCCCCCCTTCCCCCTGCCCCCCGCCCTCCTAAATATAGTAAAATCTTACTTTTAGTCCAGTCTACAACTGCTGTCTCTGCCCCTGACCTGCTTGCTTGGCCGACATCATCAGAATTGTTGATCCCATAGGAAGTCATTGGATTGTCTGAGCTGGTCAAGGAGGCAGATCAGGGGCAGCACCAGCACAAATCAAACACAGCCCAGGCCAATAAGCACCTCCTCATAGAGATGAATTGAATCAACGCATCTGTATGAGGAAAGCTCAATGTCTCCATGTAGAGGGTGGAGACACTAAATGTAATTCACACTGTGCAGCACTGCCCCACGAAGCACCTCTAGTAGCCATCTGAGGAGGGGTCAGGTGTCAGGAGTGGTCAGGTATCCCTAGGCTGTAATGTAAACACAGCTTTTTCTCTAAAAAAAAAAGGGTTTACTGCAAAAAGCCTGAAGACTACTGTCCCTTTGATGGAGCTGATATCATAAATCAGTATAAGATGTCTAAAATAAAATAAAGAAACACAAAAACAGTGTGAACTGTAAACACATATGACTGAAGGGTAGGGTTAAAATGTCACTCACATGACCCAGAGCCGTACCAGGCTCTGTAATAGAGACTCAATGGTGCCACTTATGGATACAGGATCCAGTTTTCCAAAGACAGGATACAGGACATCAAATAGTTTCACCACAGGTATATTTTTTGGTACAAAATACATGAAAGAGTTGTAACAAAGCATATAAGCATATATAGAAAACAAGATGCATACTTGCAAAAACATAATATTCACGGATATAATCTTTCAATGTAGGGTAATAACTGCTTGATCCAAGGATAAATCTGACTGCCATTCTGGGGTCCGGAAGGAATTTTTTTCCTAGCTTGTTGCAAAATTGGAAGGGCTTCAAACTGTTTTTTTTGCCTTCTTCTGGATCAACAGCAAAAAACAAATGTGAGGAAAGCTGAACTTGATGGACGCAAGTCTCTTTTCAGCTATGTAACTATGTAACTATGTAACTATGTGACGCGCGATATTACTTCCGCGTCACATGGTAGTGTCAGTGTGCATGTGTGGGGCATTTACTCCATATGCATGCTCTGTAGTGAGCATTAATTCTGCTCACTACAGAGCATGTGTATGGAGTATGTGCCCTTACTTATCGAGCAGTAAGTCTGCTCAAACAAATGTGAGTACATCTCCTATACTGTGAATTATCCTACAATTGTATTTCTACAGTGAGCACTATATTTGCCATCTTTTATCTTCTCGGTTTGCTACATTTACTACTTTACATTGTAGCAGAGTGTCATTTCTTCAGTGTTGTCACATGAAAAGATTTAATAAAATATTTACAAAAATGTGGAGGGTATACTCACTTTTGTATATATATATATATATATCTCTCTCTCTCTCTCTCTCTCTCTCTCTCTCTATATATATATATACCGAGAGTGCGGACCACCTCCTTCATCTCTCTCTCTCTCTCTCTCTCTCTCTCTCTCTATATATATATATATATATATATATATATATATAGAGAGAGAGATGAAGGAGGTGGTCCGCACTCTCGGTGTTATAAAATGTAACTTTTATTAATTTACATTAAAATATGCAGAGTTCGTCAACGTTTCAGTCCCGGTTCGGGACTTTCCTCAGGACAGCAAAACATTCATGGGCATAGGAACCGGGGGGGATGGGGGGGACGCATCCCCCCCAGCAAATCATGCGGGGGGGACAGGTTATGGGGAAATCCCCCCCAGCTCCGTCGGCCCCCCTCATGCTGCAGCCGCCCGAGCAATCTGCAGAGAGCCTCAGGTGGCTGCAGCTTTGCCCGGGCTGGTGCGTCCATGAGGGCGCACCGCCCGGGCGCAGGCACCGCTGAACCTCCAGCCCCTGGTTCTCATTCGTATGGATTTGGTGAATGCAGGGAAATTCAGTATTTTATGTTTTATGTGAATCCTTTAACCCAGATAGCAATGCCATGGAGCCTGTTCGTATAATTAAAGACTTTAGCTCCATGGCACTTAAACTGTATTCGGGTGGTCTGGGTGCCATTCACCTAATAATGTGCACCCAGACCTGAGCTATCTGGGGATATGTTACATGTCTGTGTTTTATGTATAAAATGTGTCTGTATGTATTTTAAAGTGATAGTCTGTTTCTGTGTCACCACGTGCATAGTGGAGTCTGGCCTTTGTCCTGGGAGATAATTGAATTACTTCATTAATTATCTCCAGGACAGAGAGGAGGAAACCAGGATGCATTGTGGGAAAGTATTGTGGCTGTGTGTACAAAAATGATACATGTCTGTCTGCTGTTTCAGTCTTCCATTTGGTCCCCTAGGGGAGTGTCCACCAGGTGGGAGACCTGCATAAATACAGGGGCAGGTAGCCCTCAATAAACAGACCACTGCTTGACCCTCAACACAGAGCCTTGTCTCGTTCATGGGGGGATTCACTGCTGTTGGAGATTGATTGCTAGGAGTGTAAGCTGATGTATGCTTTTCCTGTTCGTCTGCTAGCAGCTATTCGTGAGGTTCCAGTTTGGAGTGCTACCTTATTCCCTGGTATGCAGTTCGGGAGTTTGATGCATTCACCTATATCCAATTCGTGAGTTTTGATGTTCTGCAGTAGCTGTGCCTTTCTGAGAAAAGGGGATTATCGCCTAAACGGATTTTAACCCCTCATATGCTGAAACGGTCCGTTACAGGGTGCATTTGTGTTTAGTGTAGGTATTTGATACACACACTGACACCCATGCAAATATAGAGACACACACTAACACATATAGATACACAGAATTATACACATTCAGATACACAGAATGACACTCATACAGATACAAACAATGACACACACAGCTACACAAGGGCACAGAGTGGCAAGCATGCACATAAACAGACACACATACAGATACACAGACACACATACATATAGACATACAAACAAACAAACAGAAAAAGATATATTCACAGACACACAGATATAAACAAACAAAAAGGTACACAGATATGCACATAGACAAACAGATGGTTAGACAGATACACCGATACACACAAAAAGATAGACACACACACAGATAGATACACACATACAATCAAACAGATAGAAACACTAACACGCATTCAGACTCACTTACAGAAAAACAGACAGATACACATACAAACAGATGCACAGAAACACAGATATATAGACATACAGGCAAACACAGATACACACAAACAGAGAAACAGATAGCTAGGCAGACAGGTACACAAACAGACTCACATGCCAAATGTAAATTTTTTAAGTCACCCTCCTGCCTCTAGGGTACAGAAGGGTGGCTTGTCTGGTGCCCAGTTGGCTGGCTCATACTGTAAGGAGTCAGAGTCTCACTTCATCTGCACACTTAATCTTTTCCTCCCTCCCATGCGTCTCTGCGATAGCTAGGAGCAAGTGACCAGCTGTCACTTCCTCTCAGCACTGACACCAGTTGCGGTGTTAAAGGCCTTCAGTGCTGACCGGGTACCTGAGAACACCATCGAGTGGCTCTAACTGCGTATGACACCCGATGGGACCCCTGAGTCTGCAGGCTCCCATGCCATCACACCGGCTGCACTGGCGGTAGTCAGACACTGACAGGGGTGGCAAAAGGCCGCCTTTTTCAAAGTGTCGTCTGGAGCCATGGTCCCATTGGGACCTATGTACGGGTCGGCCCTAGACATTACATGTATATTTTATATGACATCGATCACAATTTCCACATAAAAAAACAAACATTGAACTTTTTTATCGAGATATTTAAGGGTTCATTCTTAACTGTAGGTGTCAAAATTATTTTTAAATTGGTAGTTCTGGAAAAGATGAACTTAGGGTTCTCACTTAAAAATCAATTAGTTGGGGCGTGTCCTGGACTCCAGCGAGAGCGGTCGCATGTAGCCGGAGCTCCGCGCTGCTAAGGCCTGATCCGACGACATAACTGTGACACAATACAGGGGCAACCCACACAACAAAAATGTCCCTACCTAAACATGGCCGACAAACAGAGAGGAGCAAAAAAAATAATTTTTTCGGAGTGACAACGAGCCAAACATGAGGCCAAACTCACCACAAGGAAAATCAAGATGGCGGGGAGGAGGACATCAGTGCAGCACAAGAAACAGGTACAGCGGATCTCCCAGTGACAAAAGGGATCCTGCAAACCCTGCTGAGCACAATGACAGACAAGCTGCAGCTCTCCTTCCAAAAATCCCTCGATAACCTCCGCTCCGATATTAAAGTGCTGGGTGAGAGAACCTCCACGATTGAAAACAAGATGGTGTAACACGAAGAGGCCAACAACAATATGGCGGCGACATTGGACAGCTACAAAGCCAGACTAACAGCCCAGGAGGGTAAAATAGCAGATATGGAGGACAGGGGAAGGCGCAACAACCTCCGCATCAGGGGCATCGCCGAAAACATTGGCCCGACTGACCTCACGTCCTATCTCACGGAGCTGTTTAAGGCCCTCGCCCAAGATGTACCCCAGGATATGTTCCTTATGGACCGGGCGCACAGAATCCCGAAACCTACCTTCTTGCCAGCAGAATCAACCAGAGATGTCCTGATCCGTATGCACTACTTCCACATCAAATAAGAGATTATGAGGGCAAACAGATCGCGCAATAAAGGAGATACTCCATCGACCTACCAACACATCTCGATTTATGCAGATATCTCAGCGTACACGCTGAAAAGAAGGAAGGAATTCTCCGATATCACCTCACATATCCGCAAATTACACCTGCCATACAGGTGGGGTTACCCGGTCAAACTGGTGGTGCAGAGAAACGGAAAGGCAACCATCATCCAAACCCCAGAAGATGGAGCGAGGACCCTACGTAGCTGGGGCATCGAACCGCACGCAAGTGGGCAAGAAACTCAGAGACTTACTCAGTCATGGAAGAAAATTAAGCCCTAATAGGCCCCTGAGTGGAAGCGATGTGACTACCGGCCTGAGAGACTTAACTATATCCAACTGGTTCAGGCTTGCATAAGCAAAATATTATAGTAATACCGGATAGCACATGTAATGGTTATACCTTGATGTTTTATACGTTAGTTGGGGACGGGGTGCCTGGAGGGTTGGGGGAGTAGGCCCAGGGATTAGACACTGAGCACAATATGCTACACATAACCCGACAGTAAGGCCAACTGCACACGGGGCAGAAAGGTAATGGCTCCTATGGGGCCGGAGAGAGCAGCCACCCTCAACAAGATTAAAACGAGGAGGCATATACTCTAAAACCCCATAGCTTTTGAATGCAAGATTGCCCCCCCCCCCACCCCACCCACAGGGTCTCCCTTATGCAAGTTACTAGTAATTAATACGTTACAAATGTATTTATATATAAAAAAAAAAAAATGTTATTACATATGTCTATGTGCCCAATCGGGTATCTACGTATCGCAATACCAGCGGATACTAATAATACACTTAGATACCCCCTTCTCCGGTTGAGGGAACCAGAAGAAACATGCCGGTACCCAACACATTCAGGAGGCCCTCGGGCTATCGGGGTCACAGACGTCCCAAATATTTATCATGGCTGGGGAGATTGGCAGCATCTAAAATGACCCTGCTCCCCAAGCTCCAATACTCCCTATGCACGATCCCTATTAAGGTGCCGGGAAAATACTTAGCAGAGATTCAGTCACTGATGGTGCGATTTGTATGGGCGAACCGCAAAATTAGAGTGGCCACCAAACTCTTACAAAGACCGATGAGCGAGGGGGGCTTGGGAATGCCTGACATAAAGGCGTACTACTGCGTCACGCACTTAGCGGCCCTAGCAACATTACACTCGGGGAAAGAACCCCCTCAATGGGTATGTATAGAATCACAATGGGCATGTAAACAGAATACGCCACCTGTACTGGACACCTTATACACTACGCCCACAACACCCGGACATGTTGCCCCCGACAAGGATACTGTTACAAACCTGGGACAAGGTTACAACCTCGATGGGTGAGAATGGCCCAAATATAGGTAATATGCCAATAACAAGTATCTAGACGAACATCCACAATTTTTATCACACACCATGGCTAGCAGGGGGATGTACGCACTTGTGACAGATGTGCGAGAGGGGCAAGATACTACCGTTCCCAATCTTACAATCCAAGGTCTCCCTATCGGCCAAACACATTTTCCCATACCTACAACTGAAATCCTTTGTGTCCGCCCTGCCAATAAATGAAAGCCCCAAACCACAGTTCACCAACCCCCTAGAACAACTGTGTTTGACAGACACGATACCTAAGAAAATCATATCAAGACTGTACTCGATACTGACAAACACCCATGATGACTCGCAGACAGATTTTAGGGAAAAATGGCAGACTGACCTAGGACATGGGATTGAAGAAAGAGTCTGGAAACAAGCTTTCAGGGCACACAAGGGGCTCACATCGTGCGCATCACACCTAGAGACAATGAGGAAACTGCTATACAGATGGTACATGGTCCCAGATAAACTAGCCAAAATGTACCCAGGAACCAAAGCAGTATGCTGGAGAAATTGTGGAGAACTGGGAATCATGTACCATGTGTGGTGGACCTGCCCAGCCCTGACCCCATACTGGTGACAGGTGGAGGAAATAATTGCCCAGACAATAGGGGACACATACCACTTGACACCAGAGCAGGGTCTACTTTTCATGCACCTAGATCTCTGGCAAAAACCAGAGAGGCAACTAATATTCCAAACACTTATAGCAGCGGTGACACTGATATTCCAGATGTTGGAAACAACCCCGGCCGCCGACCAAACAAGCACTAATTAGCCAAATTTCCACAAACTGGGAGTACGAAATCATGGCTGGCAAATATCTCAAAACAAACCACACAATCAGGGAAACACACACAAGGTGGACGCAATACCTAGGGAAATGTGTTACCACCTGCACGACATAGGGCAACAGTACATACCCGAGGACAGTAAGCACCCACAGGAAGGTGAGATTCTCAAGTTACTACGAGAGCACTAGAAAAGCAGGTACCAAGGGGGCCGGGAGATAGGGAGGGGAGCGCCCCTCAACTGCAACTAACCCAGGCTCGCGAAAACCTACCCAATCTTGGAAACTCGGGTGGACACTAAGCCACACATGAGCGCTGGACAGAAAGAACCTCGCAGAGCTGACGTGAAATTAATGTTATTGTTGTTGTAAATAATATCACAGTTTACTATTTTACAAATTACACAGGGTGGAAAAATTCCAATTAACTTTTCCCCGCTGTGTAAAATGACAGAGTACTCTGATTGGTTGGATTTCAAGGTAACTGTAGAGACTTACCTGTCAGTCTTTTCATTTACCTGTCAGAGCACTCTTATTGGTTGACTTAAACCAATCACTCAGAGTGCTCTGAGTCTAATTGCAGGGCGGGGCAGGGCTTTATAAGCCTTCCCCTGCCCTGCAGAGCTCAGTCTGCGCGGTGCCCCCATGGGTGAAGATGGATTACTTTTTCAGCGTTGTTTTTTTTAAAGTGCGAAGGGTAATATTTTTTTTTATTTGGCCTTTTTTGGGACTGAAAATATACGATTTTTTTTTTTTTTTTTTTTTTTTATTGTATTTTTTGAAGCGGTGCTAATACAGTACTAATACAGTGTTAATACAGTGCTAATACAACATACATTCTTTGAACCATACCATCATATAGTTCCATATAAATCGTCACATGTACAGTAATGCAGTTGAGATATTACCTACAGGTTTACAATAATTCTACGCTGTAGTCATTTAATGCATAACTTTTTACTTTCCTACAACAGTAGGGTTCTTATTCTTTGGGAACTGGTGCACTTTTTTTGTGTGTATTGAATGAGTGTAACATAATAATAACCGGGGGGGGGGGGGACAGGGGGAGGGAAAGGGGGAGGAGAGTTGTCAAGGCATACAGTACTCCAATTTCCTATTTTTCCTTGTTTGTCTTGTCTATACTATGTGTCGTTCATTATGAGGAATGATTCATGTGGGCGTGATATCCCTAACCGGGAGGGAAGCAGTTACCCGCGTGTCCCACATCTCCCAGGCTATCACCCAGAACAGTTGCCTGGGCCTCGTTTTTCTGGCCATAGTTTCATATTTTTTGGATAAGTCTATGATTCGGGTGCACGCTGATATTTGTGGAGTGTGCTCCGACAGCCAACACCTGCTTATTAGTTGTAGTGCCGCTATTAGTATATGATACGTTAAGTATTTAACTGCCTTTGGTATGTTAGGGGGGAATAGTTGCAACAGGTATAGGGAAGGTGATGGTGGCATAGCGACCTTTGTGGCGGCTTTTATTAGTTCAGAAATTTGTATCCAAAATGGTATAATTTTCGGGCACGACCACCAGATATGGTATGTCGTGCCAGGATGGGCCATGCATCTCCAGCATTTCCCTGTGTTTTGGGCATTTATATGTCTCAATTTGATTGGTGTCATGTGCCATCGGTATAGTAGTTTCCTGGATATTTCTATATGTGAGGTACACATCGATAAGTGCCTGTTGGCAGAAAATATGTGGAGCCACTGTGTTTCGGTTAATTCCATATTGGATTCTAGTTCCCATGCAGATTGGAATGTGGGTTTTGTGAGATGTGATTTACGGATAATCTCGTGATACATATGAGACATGGGCTTGGTTGGCAATTTTTGCTGCAGGCACAGTTGTTCAGTCGTCGACAGCTGCCTGACTTGCCCTGGTTGGCCTTTCAGCATATAGTGTTTGCCTAGCCATGATTTGAGTTGTATGTGTGAGAAAAAAAATGTCTGCGGTAATTGATATTTAGTTTGCAATTGTTCAAACGTGAGCATTGTGCCATTATTAGATAGTTGGTGGAGATGCGTTACTCCATGTGAGATCCACTCTTTTGCATTAAATTGGGGTAGGAGAGTTGTGAGGGCTAATAGTTTCATAGCCGGCGACGGGTGCGCCGATGGCCAAGTTTTTGTACGGTGTGTATCCCATGTGGACAAGGATAATCTCGTTGTAGGTAGCATGTTTTTGTATTTGGGTCTAAGTGAGCGAGGTATCCATGCCAGTGTAGTGATATCAAGCCCGTCTGTGTAAGCGGACTCAATGGTGAGCCATTCTGGCGGGGGGTCTTGGTGGAATGCTGTGATTATTGGACTGAGGATGGACGCCGAGTAATACGTGTCGAGATGTGGGAGTCCCAGACCTCCTTGTTTGAAGGGTGTATGTAGTGTGGATGCTGCCACTCTCGATTTTTTCTTGTTCCATATGAATGTGTTTATAAGAGTTTGCACGTCTCGGAGAAAGGTGTTTGGGAGTTTGATGTGCAACGCACGAAATAAGTATTGGAGTTTGGGTAAAAGCAACATTTTTGTGGCTGCAATGCGTCCTAACCAGGAGACATACTTGCCCGACCAACCCATGATTTGGCTTTTCAGTTTGTGTACTAGTTTAGTGTAGTTGGCTTGTAGCATGGCCTGCGGTGCGGCCGTGAATGCCACTCCCAAAAAAGTGAGATGGTCAGTTCGCCAATCGTAGGCGTGAGCTTGTTTTAGCTCCTGTAAAGCGTGGGATGGTAGGTTTATACCCATCGCCTGCGTTTTTGAGATGTTCAGCTTATAGTAGGAACATGCACTGTATTCAGTTAGAATGCTGTGTAGATGCGGAAGTGAGGTGTGTGGTGCTTCCATGGATATCATGATGTCATCCGCAAACATGGTAAGTTTGTGATCTATGGATCCTATTCGTATGCCTTTGACTCTATGGCTCAGCCTAATGTGTTGCGCTAGCGGTTCCAGTATTAGGATATACAGCAGCGGGGATAGTGGGCACCCTTGCCGTGACCCGTTAGAGATATTAAATTTTTTGGAAAGGAAACCACTGTTTGCAACGTGAGCAGACGGTGAGGAATATAGTGCTGCCAGTAGGGACATGAAACTCTGAGGGAAACCAAAGTTTATCAGCGTGGCCTCGAGGAATCCCCAGTGCACCCTGTCAAACGCTTTTTCAGCGTCCAACGAGAGAAATACACTAGGTCTTCCCGAGGCTTGTGCGCCTGACATCAGGTCCAGTAACTTCCTGGTGCCATCTGAGCCCTGTCTCCCCCTGACAAACCCCACTTGGTTAGTGTGTATAATTGATGGGATGATTGATGCTAGCCTGTTTGCATAGATTTTTGCAAGCAACTTTGTGTCAGTGTTCAAGAGTGAGATAGGTCTCAGATTTTGGGGTTTGGTTGGTGGCTTCCCTGGTTTGGGAAGCGTAGCTATGTGGGCTATCAACATCTCTGGGGGCATAGAACTGGACTGGATTATGGCGTTGAACGTTTTCTCTAATTGTGGGGCCAATTGGGATTTGAAGCATTTATAATACTTATTCGTAAGGCCATCTGGACCCGGTGATTTCCCCTGTGGTAGGGCGTCTATATTTTTTTCTATTTCGGTGATAGTGATTGGTTGTTGAATCATTGCGTGTTGTGGTGGGCTGATAGAGGGAAGTTGGGCCCGTGCTAGGAAACTGTGAATTTCTTGACTTGTGGGTTGATGGGTCTTATTATCTTGTTGAAGATTATAGAGTTGATCATAAAACTCTGCCATAGTGTCGTTTATCTGTTGTGGGTTTGTGATTTTGGTACCTGCAGGATTAAAAATGTGTGGTATTTTTGATCTAGTTTGCTGCTGCCGTAATAGAGAAGCTAGTGCCTTCCCCGCTTTATTACCTTGGGAGTATTGTTTCATTTTCAGCCTAACCAGTGTATCTGATGTCTTTTGGAAAAGTAGGTCATTTATCATCTTGGTGATGCGATATATTTCGTCTTGACCTCCTGTAGACGGGGAGAGGAGTTGGGCATTTGTTTGGTCTCTAAGTTTTTTGAGGAGTGTGGTGTATTCATTTTGTGTTTTCCTTTTTAAGTAAGCCGCTCGGCTGATGATTAGGCCCCGTATTACCGCCTTGTGGGCGAGCCATACAGTTTTAGGGTTTATGTGTGGTGTTGAGTTTGTATCAAAGTATAGTTGTATTTCATGTTCTAAGATATCTTTGAATGTGTTATCGAGCAGAAGGCTATCATTTAGTTTCCATGGGGATGTGCCTCTGAAAGGGAATTTGTCTTGTAGTGTTAACAGTACCGGCGCATGGTCCGACCATGTCAGATCCCCGATCGTGCAGTCTATCATCGATGTAAGAAGGTGTGCAGCTATGAGAATGTGATCAATACGGGAGCTTGTTTTGTGAGCACGCGAGTGATGTGTATATTCACGTGTGTTTGGATGGGTTGTGCGCCACGAGTCATAAATGTTGTATTCAAGCAGCAATTTAGTTAGTGCTTTACATTGGGGTTTCAAGATGGCCTGCCTCCCAGTATCAGCGGAGGTAGTTGTGTCTAAACTTTGGTCGAGTACATGATTCAGGTCCCCGCATAAGACCAAATTTTGTAATTGTGGATCAGGTATTTTAGATAGAACTTTGTGTAAAAAATTACGTTGGTTAGTGTTCGGGCTATACACTGAGACGAGTGTGTAGTTGATGTCATTGATCGTGCAGTGGAGAATGACATATCTACCTTGGGGATCCTTTTTGATTTGGAGTAGTTCGAACGAGAGCGATTTATGGATTAGTATGGAAGTGCCTTTGGATTTGGAAGAGTGTGTGGAGTGGTATTGCGTGGGATATTCTTGTTGTGCAAAGTTAGGTATTTTGGTGTGCGTAAAGTGGGTTTCTTGAACACATAGGACATCAGTTTTGTTTTTTTTGGCCATATCTATCAAGACGCGTCTTTTGTGCGGGGTGTTCAGACCGCACACATTAATGGTTTGTATTCTCAGGTTGCATTATTAGGTGGTTTATTTGGAGTACTCTGGTAGGTCTGCATTTTGTGAAACTAGTATACCTCAGACAGGGAGGGGACAACTGGGATATAGTGGAGATAAGGGTGTTAGGGGTAGGATATATACATGTTCCCCATACTGGGGGATTGGTGCGGTAGAGACGCACCGTGGGGTGCGGAAACATTCGTCTCCTGTGGCGTGGCGTGTGGGCTTGTTAGTTTTAAATCTTTACAGAACCTTTTTTTTTTTTTTGGTATTTTTTGTGAATTGTGTGAGTTTCAGGAAAGAAGAGCTGGGATGGGCCGGCCGCATGAGCGACCACAGCGGCAAGTGCTGCGTTATGAGAGATATGTGTAAGAGCCTGTGTAACAGGTATCGAGCTATTCAGGTCTTGTTGGCACGTTGGAGAAGCCTGCGGTCATATAACAATGTAAGCCTGTCAATAGACCTCATGGTTTCCAGCCTTATCTGGGGCCTAGGGGGCGACCACTCCACATGAGTAGTCCATAGCTCAGCGTGTACAATTTGAACAAGTTTTTAGGGCCGGGTGCCAAGAAATTATTGTACAATTAAGCAACAGGAGTCTCACCTCAAGAGTACAGACATGCCGAACCTCAGCGCGGACCGCGAGCACCCCGCACGTCCCCCTCATCCCCCCCTCCCTCGGAGGGGAACGACAAGGGGAAGGAGCCAGGGCCCACGCCCCCCCTCCCCCGCAGGACACCAACCGTGCAGTACCCACACACCTCCATATATTCCCCGACTCAGACTCTAATCAGGCTCAGGGGAGTCTCCGGCATCTCCGTGATCTCTCATGACCGCCCGGGGCCACAAGAGTCTGCTTCAGTGTCCCCTGATTACACCTAGTACAAGCAGCCAGGGGCGGCGGCCCGCGCGGGAGCCCAATCGCTGTATGAGCCATATATACTGTCATTGGAGTACCCCACACGTCCCCCCGCCCCCCCCCCCCGTGTGAGGGGAACGGCCGGGGGAAGGCACCGGGCCCCCACCCCCCAGCTCCATCCAGTTGGCCCAGGCCTCTTTTAACAACTTGCATGTACCTCGCTAGGATTAACAACCCCCGTGCACCCCTTCCCTCCCCCCCCACCATTACCATCACAGGACAACTGGGAAAGTTCAGAATACCCGTCAGGCCATATCATTGGCTATTGTCCCGCGGCACATCAGTAAGTTCGGTGCCAACTATGTAAGAAGTCCCATTGTTATTAAATAGGTGAGATCACTGATGGCGGGGGAGATTTGTCAGGGTGGGAGTCACTTCAGGCCCTCCAACTCCAATATGCCTGTGTGAAGGGGATGTGTAGTGCTCATTACTTGCGTGTCTCTCATGCCGCCGGCATCATGATTTAGCGGGTGCCGGGCACCTTCTGCCAGTCCAGGCAAAGCTTGCCTCGGGATGGGCCCTGTGCAGGTTCTTGCTGTAGGTTAATACCCCAGGACTTTAACTGGTTGGCGCCTTCTTCGGGAGTCAGGATAGCTTTGAGGGAGCCTTCTCTGGTAACCAATATCTTCGTGGGATAACCCCATCTGTATCTCATTCCATTAGAGCGAAGGGCCGTGGTAATGGCGGCAAATTCTTTCCTCTTGCGCAGAGTTGCTGCCGAGATGTCTGGGAAGATTTGTACTGTGGCGTATTCTTCTGGGGGTTTGGGCTTGCTCCTGCTAGCCCGAAGGACATGTTCCTTAATGTGGAAATAATGAGCCCGTAAGAGAACATCCCTTGGAGAGGTTTCAGGGATGTGGCGCGGACGTGGCACCCTATGGACCCTATCCAGCAGCAGCATGTCGGATGGGATCTCGGGCGCGTAAGCGTGGAGCAGGTCTCTCACATAAGCTTGTAACTCTGCTGGGAGTATCGTTTCGGGTACCCCCCGCAGACGCAGATTATTTCGCCGTGACCTGTCCTCCATATCCGCCAGCTTCGTTTCTGTGAGTAGCAGCTTGTTCTCAAGACACTCCACATGTGTGGCAAGATCATTATGTGCCTCCGCCATTTCATCGAGCTTCGTTTCGATGTGCGATGTTCTTTTCCCTATCTCTTGGACATCCTTGCGGAGGGAGTCCATATCATGCTTCCAAGATCCGATGAGCTTGCGGGACTGGGTCTCCAGTGCCTGGGTAAGGTAGTTAGTTGTTAGGGCGACCCCCTGTTCAGGCTTGGATTGTGCTGCATTTTCATCTCCGGTGCTTTCGTCGCCATCTTGGTTAGGCGGCAGTAGGCCCGAGTGCAGAGATTGAGGCTTTGGCTGGAAGAAGCTCGATTTTTCCGCCTTAGCTGAGTTCTTCTTGTTTTTATTCTGCGACATTGTCGGTATCAATGTTAAATTTGTGTTCTGTATGGTAGGATTCGCTTGGATTGTCTGCCCGTTTGCCGGAGGTGAGGATTATGCGTCCATCTTGTCCGGAAGTCGGCCACGCCCCCCCGAAAATATACGATTTTAGAAAAAAGAAGACATCAAATGGTGAGTTGTATTCGGTTCGGCATTACGAAATTCGGCATTTTGGAAATTCAGCAATTCGGCTATTGACATTTGGAACGAAACGAATTGCACATGTCTAATCTTTTACACATTTTCTCTCTCCACCCATAAATTTGGGTGTTTAGAAGATTTTGAGAAGCTACTCACAAGAGACTTAAGAAAAATCAACAATAACAAATAAGATTACAACAACCTCAAAAAGACAGAAAGAGAATTTATGTAAGCCCACAAAAATGATGGAAGTATTGTTATTAAACCAGCAGATAAAGGAGGACCTTTAGTTATCCTACCAAGAGATATGTACATGAATGAAGCTTATTATTATTATTTATAAAGCGCTAACAAATTCCACAACGCTGTACAATGTACAAACAATTTAACGACAATAATGTGAACAAGTGTACTAAGTGGTTATACTACCACCAGTGCATACAGTGGAGCGCTAAAATAATATAAAAACAGTACACTTACCTTTATACAATAAGGGATAACATATATAATAAGAGCTATAATATAAAAGAAAGTACAATATGGTGCAATAAAGTCCTAAACTAAGAATGTGACAGTGATTTATAGTATCTCACTCACATGTGTAGAGCCAATAGGATAGGCTCAAATTACTCTGGCATATCTGTTCTATGGTGACACTGTCCCTCTTCTGCCTTTTGTTGAATACACTCAAAAGGGAGACAATAAAACAGAGGGAAGCATGTAAGGCAATGTAAATTAACTCCGTGCACAATCATATAAATAAACTGCTAATCTTCTTTAGGAGCTTCAAAACTTGGCTCCAAGTAAAATAGCCTTGTGTCACTTAGGGGGGACACTGCCCTCTCCTTGATGCTAAAGTAGATTTTGAAGATAGCACCAGACAATATTTTGCAAAAAAAGTAAGTAAATCTTTATTAATGCATATTCATTTTACTTTGTGTGTAGTTGGGGAGAAACTCACATAAGTGTGGTAGCAGTTTTTATATAGACAGATTTGTAATTTGATTGTAAGCGCAAGATTTGCACAGATTTCCTTCCTTTTTAACGAAAATTATATTTACAACAAACTTTTAGCCGACCCTACTCCCATATTAAAAACATTTTATCAAAGATTTTAGAAAAAAGGAAACAAACAAGAATACAGTTACATAAATATAATGCAACCAACCATTCCCATACAAAACACTGTACCCCAAGGTGCACACTAAAAGTGGATATCTAGTACAAATGTAAATTACCCTTAAGGTATGTTGTAGAAGATTCCTCAATATTTTTTTAAATAAACATATGCAAATTGGGACAAGGTTCGCCCCTAGTTATGCCAATCTCTTTATGGCAGAATGGGAGGACTCCACAATGGAAAAAAACACCTATACCTTTACTGATGATTTGTTGATTACTTTTTTTTTTTTTATTTGGAATGGCAGAGATACAGATCTTAATGACTTTTACATTATTTAAATTAAAACGAGGGAATTATATTAAGCTCAGATTTTAGTAAAACAAAATAATGTTTTTAGATTTGGAAATTTATATTGAAAATCATGTTTTAAACACCAAAACATTTTTTTTTAAAGTACACATCAATACTTTTATTGATTCAACAAGCTGTTATGATTCTCAATGGTATTCCTAAGAGCCTAGAGCCAAATCTCAACATATGGCTCTCATGGATGAATTCCTATTCCCAGATTACCTTTTGGTTACTCCGGCTAGGTATAAATCCAGGTTCCACAACTTGAGTTGTATCTTTCAGGAGAAAACTTTATTGCTCCCCAATGTGGAGTAAACTTAATAAAAAATTATTAAAAGTAAAAACAGAATAAAAATAATAAACAATTCAATAAGACTTAAAGTCAGCCCTGCCAGTTGGCAAACAAGTGTCCAAAGTGTGCGAAACGCGTTTCGCCCCGTACCAAGGGCTTTTTCAATCGGTGTGTGGAATTATTTTTCAGTTCGGCGTCTTCTTGTTCAGTTTTAACCCATTATCTGCCAGTTCTTGACAAATATCACACAATATCTGCTCATGCTCTTCCCTTATTACTGTTTCAAATAACAGATCATCAACATATTGGAAAATCTTGTTCCCCTACCACTGGGGTTCCAATACTTGAGCCAATGCTTTATGAAAATAAGCTGGCAAAGAGATGAAGCCCTGTGGCAGCACCTGGAACAGATATTGATAATCTGTGAAGGTAAATGCAAAGCGATACTGGCTCTCTGGATGTAATGGTATAGAAAAGAACCCATTGGCTATATCCAGGACACAAAAGTACTTAGCATTGCTATCTACCTAGGCCATGATATCTGGTGAGGAGGCCACTATATGAACTGCTGCTTGGGTATACTTATTCACTACATGCATGTCCACAATTAAATTATAAGTGCCATCGGGCTTGATTATTGGCCAAATGGGGGAATTACACTTGGAATAACCCACTCTCAACACTCATTGAGATACCAACGCCTCTATCATCTGACTCACACCTTCTTCTACATTTTTTTTTTTAAATCTTAGATTTTTTTAATCTTAGATTGTTTTACTGCAGGGGGGTCTGAACCTTCAATAGCAACTTACACATTCTTGCAGAATCTTGTTTAGACTTAGACCACAGTGTGGTCTATTTTAATTTAAAATACTTTACAAACTCATCATCTTGTTGTATAGGAGGTGACACTTCACTCTGTTTTACAGTCATATCATGGCTATACTATCTTAAATCATTAGGTTTAACTATTCCACCGGTTTTGCTCTCACCTAGAGCTTGCTATAAAATCAAATTCAATAAATCCACATACAACGTTTTTCCATTGATCACATCCATTCCCATGACAGTACAGGGTGAGGAGGGGTGCACCCATACATCACAATAGATTTTACCTCCTTCAAACTCAACATCATTATCAGTGGGTAGAGCTGCATGTGCATGTGCTCCATTAAAACTTAGAAGGGATTTTGCTGTTATGCTTCAATTTTTATAGGCAAGCTTTTTGTTGGTTAGAGACATTGCTGCTCCTTTGTCTAATAAACTCTGTTATATTCCCCTCCAGTCTTCCATAAATATATGATTGCCCATCTTCACTCAGAGTTATATCAGCAAGATAGACCAGATAATAACTAGGGGTAACACATCCCTATTTATTGGTGGGTTTAGGCAGATTTCACTTGTGGGCTTGTAACTGCCTCCACCTTTTTTCCCCCAATGGCATTTAACATATGTATACACTCGTCATATGGATTTGATATGTGAGTGGGGTTGAAGGTGTATCTTTGACTTCTACAACTGGCACTCTCTGTAGATTCTTATGGTCTGGGGAAATTAAATTTTCTTTCCCTTTCACTGGGTAAGGTTTTTTTTCTCATATTTATGACAATATCTCCCAATATGACCTTCTTGGTTGCAATTATAGCATACTATAGGATTACTCTATTAACCCTAAAATATCTATCTTAGGGTGGGGCAAAATAGTTTTTAGTACCCTTGTAATTTTGTGGTCTATCCATAGACCTCCCTCTAAAATTACCATTTCAATTAATAATCTTATATCTCCTTCTACATTCTTCACTAGACACATAGTTAATAGGGGCCAGTCCTACTGAAGTATCCCTAGACAAATGTGTGTCTGTGCAACATTAGTTGTTACTGTGTTTTTTTTTTTTTAACAATTGCAAGGATTTCATAATTTCTACAGCAGCAAAACCTACTGTTGGTGCATCAAAATCTCTTAATTTATCTAATTTGGTAACCCTGATATTCTAGAAACAAATTCACTAACACTCTGCTTATATTATTCTTTAGACATAGCAGACAGTTCTGTGTCAGTATTCAAATTCCCTGCCGTATTCCTTAAATTAGCACAAACATGTATACATTATAATTTTTCTGCATTTTAAATTAATCAAGAGTAGAAAATTCAACCCTATCCACACCAGTCGCGCACTGTACAACCATTAGCAATATATGTGTATTATTAAACTCTGGGCTATAACTAAACTCTAGGCTTTTTACATGCCTTGTCCTCCAACACATCAATGAGTTCATTTTTAACCCATTCACTTAATTAGGTTGGCAGCCAGATCAAAAGACCTCTTTTGGCTACCAAATTATCAAATTGTCTTTTATTAATTTCACCTTAAAAAACACTCATTGTAAAAAGGTCCTCTCTGCTCATTATATTTAGTCACATTTGTAATCAATTTGGCTAATTTGAGAGTACCATCTGACCCCTTTCTTGCACAATTTCCCACTTTCTTTTCTGTGGCTTTTCTTCTCTCCCGCTGCACCATTTCATTATCAACTTCCACTTTCAAAGTAAAATCCAAATCTTTCTGGTTTTTGCACAAAATATCTGTAGCATTCCCCAGATTAGTAATCTCTCTTTGCAATTTGTCAAAATTAGTAACATTTAAATCTAGTTCTTAGACATGGTTTTGAGGGTGCTGTCTAACAGATCAGTCTGATTCTTAAGCATTTCTTCCATTATATTAACATTTTCATTTATTTGACATGACTAAATCCTTTCAACAACTCCCAATAGTCGGCGTTTTTGTTTCAATTAATGTTGCATCTGTGTCCTTTTACACAGCGTGGGAAGGTTCTTTGGCATTTTCCCACGCTGTGTAATTTGACTCACAACACTCTGGTTGGTTACTTAATCCACCAATCAGAGAGTTCTGAGTCAAATTACACAGCGTGGGAAAATTCCAAAGAACTTTCCCACGCTGTGTAAAATGACAGAGAGCACTCTGATTGGTGGATTTCAAACCAACCAATCAGAGTGCTGTGACAGGTAAATGTACAGACTTACCTGTCAGTCTCTTCATTTACCTGTCAGAGCACTCTGATTGGATGGCTTAAACCCACCAGAGTGCTCTGAGCCTAATTGCAGGGTGGGGAAAGGCTTTATAAGCCTTCCCCCCGCCCTGCAGAGCTCAATCTGTGCAGGGCCCTCGCTGGGTGAAGATGGATTTTTTTTTTATTGCGTTGTTATTATGGTTTTTATTTTGCCTTTTTTGGGCCTGAAAAAATAAGATTTTAGAAGAAAGAAAACATTGAATGGTAAGTTTTTTTTTACAGGTAGTTAAAGGTCCCCCCCTCATTATTTTTAGGGTGAGGTAGGTAGGTAGGGGGATATTTTTTTTATGGGGGAGGGGTTGACTAGGGGTTTGGGGACCCCTAGTCACCTGGGGAGACATTTTTTTTTTAGGGCCCTCACCCGCCGCTCAGGGGTGGGGGCCAGGGGGAAGACAATAGGTCCCCCCCTTATTAGTATTTAGGGCCCCCACCCACCGCTCAGGGGTGGGGGCCAGGAGGGACGACATTAGGTCCCCACCCTTATTAGTATTTAGGGCCCCCACCCGCCGCTCAGGGGTGGTGACCAGGGGGGGGGACATTAGGTCCCCCTTTATCAGTATTTAGGGCCCCCATCCACCGCTCAGGGGTGGGGGCCGTGGGGAGGACATTAGGTCCCCCCTTTATCAGTATTTAGGGACCCCATCCACCGCTCAGGGGTGGGGGCCGGGGGGAGGACATTAGGTCCCCCCTTTATCAGTATTTAGGGCCCCCATCCACCACTCAGGGGTGGGGGCCGGGGGGAGGACAAAAGGCGCGTCGCGGGTGGGGGCTCGGGATGGGGAACCTTTTTTTTTTTTCTTTTTTTTTAACAGTGTAGTTGCCGAAGTTGCCGAAGTTCCAAAGTGTTGAAGTGCCTAATTGCAAAAATCCCGAATTTCGGAATGACGAACCGAGCCGAAAATTTTCCCCATGCACATGCCTACTTTTTAAGTTGACACTATTCATTCATAGAATCATTAGTTTCCAGTAAGCCCTTTGCCAGTAATGCAACTTTTTTGACTTTCCTTTTTAAACACATTGCTTTGCTCAATATCACTTAATCTGTCTAACCATTTCAATACACAATTATCTCAATTATTTTCAGGATTAACCCTTTTACAGACAGATCTCTGTTACATTTGGCAGCAGTCTTTTACAGCCAATCCATAATTAACTATTTAAGTAACAGTTAATACAACTTGTTTAACAACAACAATATACATATGAGCAATTTCTACAGACGTGTTAAAGACACATACCCTTGAAGTATTTTGATTTCCACAGATTTGCGCATTATCAAATGGAAGAATACTTTTTGGAGTATGTAGCTATTCTTTGAGAATCCTCCGCAAATGCAATTTCCATAATCGCAAATCGTCATACATTATTTCTTTATAAATAATTATGGATAAGAAGGACTCGGATTTCTCTTCCCAATTAATTATCTTCTAATTCTTCCTCCAGTACTGGGCATAGCAACCATGTTCCAACTATTTCCTCCTGCTCACCTCTGCCTTCGCTTTGTAACTCTGGAATGTTTAAACAAAGGATCCTTCAAATGCCATCATGCCGTTTCAGTCACATATGTTTCTCCTATTTAAAGCCAGGTACTAGAACTTCCTGTGATCTTCTTGCAGCAGAATCTTTAGATATTCATTCTGTAATAATTCAGACTTAAATCCTGCTCTTGCTTTCTACACCATTAAATGTAGGAAATTAGTTTTTCTTGAGATGTTTGTTTGTCGCACACCAGTGTTCTAATAAACGAATCAGAGTGTATTGCAGCCAAAAATGTATATTTATTCAAACATACACACCATCTAAAAATAACATAAAAGTCTTTGCACACATCTTGACCAATACAGAGCAATGTGTAAGCACTTCAAGATAGAATCCATTTTTGATGTTAAAGTATTGGTAAAAAGTCTAACTGCAACGTTTTTTTGATATGTTTAAAATTCATTTACATAGGGGCGTATACATAAGGTTTGCCTGCTACTTTAAAATAAGTGGCTATCATAGAAAAAGTGTTGTCCAATCTATCATTAAAGCCATACATTATATTTAGGGGGTAAAATAGAAGTTACACAAAAGAAGAACATGGTTAAATGAACAAATGCTTTTAGAAATTTGAGCCTTGGTAAAACACAGGGATTCTGGCTTGCAAAGCTAGGTCAAAGGTTACTATCAACAGGCCTTCATCAATCTATCTTAACATGAACCATATGTGGTGACCAACCATATACAGTAAAAGTTTGTAATACTAGTTACATCCTGTGTCTGAAAGAAGTTTGAATAAAGACTTTATAATATTCATATCGCAAAAACAAGATTCTACAACACATCAGATATTTTAAAGTTCATTAAATATTTCAATGATAATCAATAAAGCAATAAAGCTGCTGTGGCTCAGAGGCAGAAAGCAGGACCAGGACTGAGAAGTTCCCCGGTTCAAGTCCCCTGTTGGGAACTCCAGGAGCGACCACGTCTGACCGTCTGTCTAACTGGTGAGAACCGTAACAGGACCCCCCCCTTCAAAAAAACGACCTCTGGGCGTAAGTAGGCTCTCCATCGTAATAATACACCTCTCCAGAGTCACTATCAGAATTCAGTGAGTCCCCATAGTCAAAGTCCTTAGTGTGGAATCCCTTAACAGCTTGGGATTTCCCAGTACCAGCTTCTGGTACGGCAGAAGAACTGTCCAGGTCTTTCAGGATCTGGGTACAGGTGGCAAGCACTTCCACAACTTCAGCAGGAGCAGTGTTCGTAGCTAACAATGCTTTTGTGGTAGAGGTTAACACAGTAAAGGAGTTTAAGCATGCGTGGGATAGGCATAAGGCTATCCTAACTATAAGATAAGGCCAGGGACTAATGAAAGTATTTAGAAAACTGGGCAGACTAGATGGGCCGAATGGTTCTTATCTGCCGTCACATTCTATGTAACTCTAAGTCCCCCAAATGACAAAATTTTACTACCCAAAACTCTCTTTTTCACTTTTGGAGAATCCAACATCCTTGTGAGAGAGAATATACATTTTTTTCCGACGTACGCCAGGCTTATTCAAGGATAGACATGTCTTTATGAGACCCAAGATCTAGACAGTGTAGTAGCTACAAAAATTGGTTACATCACATGGTCTGACCACGCACCTATTTACTTAGAATTAAAGAATAACTTAGAATATAAAACTCAAAATAACAGGAGGCTAAAAGAAAATCTGTTAAATAACTCTAAAAACCTGAAATTGAGAAAGGCTGCACAATAATTTATTTCATTTAAATGCACACCATAATAATAAAGATAGCATCCAATCAGAAGAAATCAAACAACGCACCACTGTTCAAATTACATATTAAACTGGCATTATAAGAAAGAAAAATTAAAACACAACAAAAATATAATGAAGAAATAATTGTTAATAGTGTCAGTTATACATCTCCCAAAGGAATAGCAAAGGCCTTTGTGGACTACTACAATTAGTTATATAACATAAAGGACTGCAAACCTATAGATAGCTCTACAATAAAATTTCTGAATTCTTTAAAACTCCCCAAAATATTAAAAAACAAATCAGCAAAATTAAATAGACCTTTCTACTTAATAGAAATAAGAAATACAATAAAAAAAAAAAAACAGGAAAATCACCGGGCCCAGATGGTTACTAATCTAACTTCTATCAAAACAACTAGAAGATATCATCTCTTCTCTTTTGTTCGAGACATTTGAGTATATCCAATAATAGAGACACTCACAGTAAATTGTTACAGGCTTCAATTATTGCTATACAGAAGTCTGGAAAGGATCCTTCATGTACCAATAATTATAGACCAATTTCCCTTTTAAATTTAGATCTTAAAATTTATTCTAAAATCCTAGCTAAAATCTAAAATCCTGGAATTCCAAAAGTTTGAAACATTACTCATTACTAAGTGCAAAACGAAAAACAGACACCGCTATAAAAGCGACAACTATCTGAAAGTCCGCATCCATTGATAAAGCCGTCGGAACGGAGAAACGCTTTTGGAAGGACTCAACCCTCATCACAGAAAGCCAGCGCCTGACACCTTTATATCACAACTGGTAGAAGCACCAACTAGAAAGGATGCATTTACCTTTATTGGAACCAGCAATACTAACATCTGAACTGCTGAATTTGGGACGCCGAGAACAATATAAGGTCTGCACCCAGTATGCACTTTCTGAATTGATTTATAGGCATGATAACGAAGCCTCAGTATTATTTACTTGAAGATATCTGGAATTTGTTTTAATTTCGATTTTAATTTATTGTGAATCTTTTTACATACGGACACTTAGCTTTGAGCTAAGATTCTAATAAAGCCAGTCTAATTCCTGCTTTTGTATTGAAGCAGGAAGCTACTAACTTACCTTTTTCTTTGTATTTTTATATATATTTCGGTCATGGAGTGACACTATCAAAGAAAACACCCGGAATAAAGGGACTTGCACAGACCATTATTGGACTTTATTACTTAGTCTGTTGCATTTATTATATGAGATATTCAATTGACTTTTATTTGTGTTTTTCTGCCGAGTATGATATACCACTGTTTAAGTATTCTACAGTGACAGTTTAGGTGAAAGAATCTGAATCATTTTTTAGAGGTAAAGGGTATACTTTTTTCTATTAGTTTATATTCAACTTAATAGGTCGTTAGGTTCCCTATTGCATATACCCTCCTCTTTATGAGATACAATTAATCTGCGCTACACTTTCTGAATATTTCTGGTATCTATGGATTAAGATAGTATTTGATCTTACTAGTATTATCGAAATTAACTATAACGATCTTCTGAGGGAAATAAAACAAAACTTAAATTCTTGGAAACATTTAGAAATGACATGGTTAGGTCGAATTAACGTAGTGAATGCCTATATTATTCCGAAAATACTCTATTTGTTTAGATCAGTGATTCCCAATTGGTGTTCTGCTGAACACTAGGGTTCCGCAAGTACAAAATTGGGGTTCTGCAGCATTTCGCCACATCCAAGATGGCTGCCGCTACCTGCTGTTCCCAGAGGGTCGGAAGGAGCATAGATCGCACAACCTCAATCTCAAGAGATGGCGGGAGTGTAATCTCAAGCCCACCTTGCCATCAGCCCGGCCTTGCAGTCAGCACGGCTTGCAGTCAGAGCACGCCCTAGCGCCAGCCCTGCCATCAGTCAGCCACTTAGCTCATCCATGAGAGAGCCTGCCCAGCTGTGAGCCAGTCCGCCTAGCCGCCAGCCAGCCCTGCCATCAGCCATTTTCTATCATTTGTGGTAGAGGAGTGATAGTGAGTGGACCTGATAGTTAAAGTTCTGTTAGGTAGGGGCACAGAAAGGCTCTGTCAGGGGCATTGAAAGGCTCTGTCAGTTGCATTGAAAGACTCTGTTAAGGACATAAATAGGCACTGTCGGGGCAAAAAACTGTTCGCCAGCACGTACTTCTAAGAAACTCGCTAAGATTCTCGCTTTACTCTACAACAAAACAAATGTATCGAAATCGACTTGACACAACTGCAGTCATGATAATACAATTGTCAACAATTAAACCAGATATAAAAAGAATTTGCCAGAACATTACACTCCTCATTGAAAGGTTTGCGCTGCACTACTCTACGGCACACTTTTTTTTGAGGGGGGGGGGGGGATCCAAAGTTTTGCTATACCATGTCAAAAGGCTCCAAGGGAAAAATTAATTGGGAAATTGGTTTAGAGTAATCCTTTTAAAAGTCCCTCCTAAAATTATCCAGCAAATCCAAACCTTTTCCTCATACATCTGGAGGGATAAAAAAAACTAGGATCTCACAAGCTATTTTAAAAAAGGAAAATCAGACGGGGCTAGGGAGGGAACTACTCAGATCTGTCTATACTACACAATATAACTATAATATCTCATGCTCTTCAATGGGTATATCCCCATGCATCACCTTCTTCCTGGTATAAAATATAAGCTCAAGATCTTTCACCTTATAACTTATCCAAACTGATATGGACCAATGTAACAAAAATAACAGTTTTTAATTCTAAAAATCCAATGATACAGAACGTTAGACGATTAAAAAGAAAAATTAAAATTGATGATGTTATTCCTCTTGATTCTCCAGTCGCAGTGCTTTCCGAATTTGGTCCTTATGCAGATCTGTCTTTGGGAGGTTGCTTCGTTTGCGTTCCAGTGATGTCAGATGCGGTTCACACACCCGGATGTGAGCCGCGTTCGGATAGCAGTGGGGATATCTATTATGTATTTATTTATTTTTTGTTTTATTTATTTATCCTGTTATCCTCTCTCCTCTATTTGGGCACTTATAGGTAAGCTATTCATTTAAACATTTGATTATAAATGATGATGTCGTATGCTGCAATGGGATGTTTATGTATATACATTCCAGACTATTCCTAGCAATTGTACAATTGTATGGTAATTTATGTTTTTTTTATTTAGTGATTGATGTATTACTGTTTGTTCAATTTGATATAATGAATATACTATGAGATTTGATACTTGTTTGTTTTGCAATATTATTTTTTGTATCAATTAACAACTCCTGTTAATTGAATTATGAACTGATTTCCTGTTTGTCACTTTTTGCTATATAAGCACATTTTTCACCATGTGGTGTCAGCTTGAAAAAGACCTTTACGGTCGAAACGTTGCGTTGCATTTTGTTGCAATAAACCTGCCTGCGGCTTGAATTCGGAGTGTCTGTGATTATTTCTTCTTTGCATTATATCTTTTCATGTGACAACACTGAAGAAATTACATGGTTACAATATAAAGTAGTAAGTGTACAGTCTGCATAACAGTGTAAATTTTCTGTCACTTTAAAATAACTCACACAGCCATTAATAACCAAAGAAAAAGTTGCCTGCGCTCTCTCCTAAATCTCGATGTATATTTAAACAAATTGAGGTTTTTTTAGTTACTCCAATAGCCATTGGAGTAACTAAATGACCTCCATTTGTTTAAATATACATAGGGATTTAGGAGAGAGCGCAGGTAACTTTTTCTTTGGTTTTTACTGTATGTATTGGGGCTGGTGTCTACAGTGGTCGTTGCTGCCACCCAGGAGGGATGGGAGTGAGTGCAGGACTTGTTTTTTTGTATTTGTATACACAGCCTTTAATGTCTAAACCATTGGCAACAAAAGTGAGTACACCCCTAAGTGGAAATGTCCAAATTGGGCCCAATTAGAAGACCACTGCCTTGCTAAAGAAGCTGAAGGTAAAGGTGATGGACTGGGCAAGCATGTCTCCAGACCTAAACCCTATTGAGCATCTGTGGGGCATCCTCAAGCAGAAGGTGGGGGAGCTCAAGGTCTCTAACATCCACCAGCTCTGTAATGTCATCATGGAGAAGTGGAAGTGGAATCCAGTGGCAACCTGTGAAGCTCTGGTGAACTCAATGCTCATGAGGGTTAAGGCAGTGCTGGAAAATAATGGTGTTCACACAAAATATTGACACTTTGGGCCCAATTTGGACATTTCCACTTAGGGGTGCACTCACTTTTGCTGCCAGCGGCTTAGACATAATGGCTGTGTGTTGAGTTATTTTGAGGGGACAGCACATTTACACTGTTATACATGATGTACACTTACTACTTTACATTGTAGCAGAGTGTAATTTCTTCAGTGTTGTCACATGAAAAGACATAATAAAATATTTACAAAAATGTGAGGAGTGTACTCACTTTTGTGACATACTGCATATCAGATCTGTGGGCACAAGAGGGAATTATACAATTTTCCACTCTTCAATTGAAGTATGGCCTACCCCACAGAGAAATATTTACTTTCTTAAGAGTCAAAAACTATCTTAAGAAACAAATTTTAATCGCACATCAATTCTCAAATCTTATCAAAAGTGCAGCAAGAAAAAGACCTATTTAAAATCTCAAAATGTTTTACTGAAGATATTCAAACCCAATCCCCTCATTAAATGGGAGAATTATACCAAAAAAACATTTACATCTAAAAATTGGTACAAAACTATATACTCAATAAGGAAAGATATCCATTCTTTATCACTGATCGAATTACACTATAAGCTTATATGTCATTGGTATATGGTCCCTGACAAAATTGAACAAGATTTCAACACTGATAAATACTGCCAATGCTTAACCTGTAAAGGGAACATATACCACATGGGCTGTCCACTGTTAAAAAATGTAAAACAACTTAACATTTTAATCACTGATTTGCTCAATTCAATGATTTCACCTCAAATGTTTTCATTGAATCTTGATTTTCCAAATTATACCAGAAGCAACAAGAGACTTATAATACGTATATTCTTTGCAAAAAAGATCTGCATAGCAAGAAATTGGAAATCGCCAATAGTAATAAGTTGGGCTCAAATTTCTAACCAAATTGAATACCAATGCAATATGGAACGAGGGTATCATGCATCACAAAATCAAATTGACACCTATAACGAAATCTTGTCACAGGAAAACAATTAAAGAATAAATGCCATACACATAGTCCTGAATGAGTGATGTGTTGAATATATGATTGTGGAATGAAATGTACACTAAGACCTTTGGAAACAGAGCCTTTTAATTCCATCCTTATATAAAATAGTTTTCTCACTTATAACAATACTAATCTTTTATAATGTATGATTAAAAGTACCAAATACACCTGATGCACCTTTTTAATGTAGAATTTATATTTTCAAAAACTAATAAAAAAAATGTGATAAAAAAAAATAAAAACAACAAAATACACACCAGACCCAACTCTACATCCCCAAGATCAAAGACACGGCCCAATGGATTCTCCACGTCCCAGACCAGATATCAGCCACGTTACTCCAATATTACGAAGACCTTTACAATATAAATCGGGGAACGCACGATACCAAGGCACTCCGGAGGAGCGAGGCCACACGCGCCTACCTGGCTTTGTCAGGACTAATGCAGATAGCGGAATTGGACCGGGAAACACTGGATGCCCCCATCTCTACGGAGGAACTGGCACTGGCCGTCAGGAGAGCGAAAACGGGCAAGTCCCCAGGACCGGATGGTCTACCTCTCCTATACTATAAGACCTTCCTGCCGGGCCTCCTCTCAAAACTGCACGCAGCCCTAAATTCTATCATGGAAGGGGCGAGCCCCTCGGTAGAATTTACAGCCGCAAATTTTACGCTCCTCCCGAAGGAAGGCAAAGACCCAACATCCTGCCAAAGCTACCGATGCTTCATATAGAATGTTACTAACGCTATCTCTCGATTCAGTTCAGAACTGTTGTGCTACCTACTTTATGTGTTACCATACACAGCCCGATTATGCCTCTGCGTAGGCGACAAAGTACTTCTATTGTAAAACTGCTTATGTTCGATAACATGTTTGCACTCGAAATAAAAAAGGATTTAACACAAAATACACACCAATACTTTTATTGATTCAACAAGCTGTTATTCTCCATGGCCCATTGGTATTCATACGAGCTTTCTAATTTGAATAAAAAGAAATTGCACTAACCAAGTGTTAGGCTGGAAATCACAAAAGAGTCTGGAAACCCTTACGCTGCCATGGACTTATGCACTAACACGTTTCTGCTTCCCTTTGTCTCTGTAATTAGCTGATGGGAATACTCAAAGAAGTCACACCATTTCAGATGGATTATCAATAGGCATTCAAAGGTTTAATGTGTAGTACATCGAATATATAAAACACAGTTTGTCTAGGGGTGCACGTGACAGTCTTAGATTTAGGAACCCAATTAAAAATTGCAGGTGTTAGAAAGAATGCTATTTTTTTCAAGTGCAGGATGTTTATAAAGATAGCGAAAGCTGGTGTCAGGCACAAGAACACAAGAATATTGTATATTTTTAAATCTGATGCTTTCAAAGCATGAGTATCTTGTATTATAACCAGGCCTACTAACCATTCAGTCTTTCAAGCTATGTATACAGTAATACTTTAGCTACGTAATAAGAAATACTTACGCAGGACATGAGACTTGTTACAAAACCATTATTTACCCTGTGTGCAGTTAAGTGCTATTTTACCTTCCAGCCCTATTTGCAGCCGTTCGCATGGTTCAGCACAAATCCTTTGTGTAAAGTATAGGTGGCCGCTATTTCGGGACTTTGCACGTGTTCGCGGCCATCTTACGTGCGAACAGCGGTGTTTGCCAGCAATCGTCTGGAACTAAAAACGGAGGCGCAAACAGGCAAACACTGCTGAGACCTCCAGGATAACGTAACTTCGTGCTGGACCTACCGAACGACCCGCCGTTCGGTAGAAAGATTACCCTTTACATGGGGAGTATAGCGAACCCCGGAGAGACTGGATGGCAAGGGTTTCGTGGAGTTTTAACGTACGAATGGAGACCGACCGCAAGGCCAAAACTTGTGGAACTATTTTCGGCCAGAAAGTCTGTGCGGTCGGTCAAAACTTTGGAACCCCATAGCTCCCGAACCTTTCATCTGAATGGGCTGATTTTCGGATATGTTGCTCCCCTGAACAAGGGTGTATCCCTTGTTTTTGGGGTACATCCAGAACTTGGCTAAAAATATGTACAGCATAATTGGGTTAACTGTTTATCTGAGGGGAGGGGATGTGTGGGTTGTACCATATGTGTGATTGGTGATTTTATGCCTCCCCCTGGGTGTGTTCTTTTTGTATGTAACTACAATAAAAAGCAGGCTGGGCATCCCAGTCCTCAGTTCTTGTTTGACCGTCAAATCACAGCCTTGACTCGTTTTGTGGGCAGAAGGGTATCCTAGCTGTACTATAGCTAGTGGGATTATTCTACATTTTCAGGACTCGTATGGAATACTAAGGAAAGCAGCTTCTCCTCTCTTCAGCAATAGGAATCCAGACTAGCTAAGCGGTCCAGCTTTCAGCTAGACTGAGGGTAACCGTAACATTTGGTGGCAGCGGCGGGATTATCCTGGATTTCCTGAACGGATGGAGAGCTCTTACGAAAAATTGAAGCGTACGACCCTAAAGGATTTACGTGAAAGCAGAGGGGGGTACGCCAGCAACCGTCCGAGAAGGGAACTGATCGCAGAATTAACCGAACTGGATCAGAGCTTCACGATGGCAGAAACCCCGACAACGAGTAGTGATGAAAAGACCAGGATTGTTCGGGAGAGGCTCTCGCTATACGGGTCGAACCCACCTATGGAACTGGTGCATCAGTTGATGGCAGAAGCGGACGAGGATATACGGAAGGCTCGAGCCCACAAACTCAGCCTAGTGACCGCACACCGCAATGCCGAAGCACCAAGGGTAATCGTTCCCGTTGAAAATGCCGGGAGGCCCAAGATACCCTATGCGGCGTTTAGACCCTTCCTAGAGAGCGAGACAGGAATTGATGAATATTTGGCGGACTTCGAAAGGCAACGTGCCCTGCACCAGATTCCCAACAGAGAGTGGCCCACGATGCCCTGGAAGCATTTCGGACTCTGGGCACTGAGGAAGTGACACAGTATGCGCTGGTCAAAGAGACACTGTTGCGGCGGTACACTGTAACTCCTGACACGTATCGCCGACAATTTCGTGGCACGAAAAAGAAGCCTAACGATACACATATGGAATGGGCGCACCGAATGCGGAGAGCGGCAAATCACTGGATGAGCGGAAGTAAAGCGGTGACTGGTGAGGAAATTTTACAGTTATTTCTCTTAGAACATTTTTATGATGGCATGGAGCAGCAGGAGAAGGAATGGCTGCGAGACAGGCGACCTTCTACCTTAGCAGAAACAGCCAAATTGGCCGATGAACATTATGACTCCCGTCTTCACGAACCCACGAACTGCCGAACCCCAGCACGGGTCGAGCCCAAAGATGTTTACCGTAAGGCGCCACGTACCGAATTCTGAGCCCCGGTGCCCGCAGGGCCCGCACGGTACTCTGGACCACCGAATAACAACTCTGATCGTCCCAGACCGACCTGCTACCGATGCAAGCAACCAGGGCATCTCATGGCTAGCTGCCCCCTTAATACGCACCAGACCCCCCAGAATTATAATTACCCCTCTGGGTCATATCGTCCTGCCCGGGCACTCTGTGTTAACCAACAGGCCCCTATGGAGGACTATTTGGGACCACTTCACGAGGCGGATCCTGTATATGCTGCTTCGGATAACCGCCAGCACCATCGGCAGAAGGTATGGCTCTAGGGGCGATCTACCGAGGGGTTGAGAGACACGGGGGCTACCATCACACTGGTCCAGAGTCATTTGGTGCCGGAGCACAAGCGATCAGGGCAGACAGTGGCCGTTAGAGTGGCGGGCGGGATGTGTACAAAATTCCGACCGCTAAAGTACATCTTGATTGGGGAGCGGGAAAGGGGGCCGTGAACGTGGGCATAATGGATAATTTACCTGCCGAAGTACTACTGGGCAACGATTTGAGCCCCATGACGTCTGCCTATGCTCCAGTATACAACAACGAGGTGAACCCAGTGACTACCCGAGCCCAAGCCCGGACGGAGCGAGAACTCTCACCAGTGCGGGAGTCACAGGTAAGACCTACCCCGACCTTGACTGACCTGTTAGGTCCCATACCCTGGGACACCCCAGATGCTTTCGAGACAGAGTCTAAGACTGACCCGACATTACAAAAGTACCGGGAACGAGCAGAGACCGGAGGAGGCGGATCAGATAACGAAACCTTTTTATGGGAAAAAGGGAAGCTATATCGCTTGACGGAGAAAAGGGGACAGCATAGACGACAGCTGGTAGTGCCCCACAAATACCGTCGAGAAATACTCAAGATGGGACACGACATCCCCTTGGCAGGTCACCTAGCTGTAACCCGAACACTACACCGCATTACTCACACGTTCTTTTGGCCAGGGGTACACGCTGATGTTAGGACTTATTGTAATACCTGCGATGTGTGTCAACGAGTAGGGAGGCGAGGCGATCACCCTAAAGCTCATCTAGTAAATATGCCCATTGTAGAGGAACCCTTCAGCAGGGTTGCTATTGACCTAGTGGGACTGCTGGCTACCCCTAGTCCCTCCGGTAAGCGCTACATTCTTACCATAGTGGACTACACTACCAGGTACCCGGAAGCTGTCGCCCTATCCAACATACAAGCGGATACGGTAACGAATGCGCTGGTGCAGGTGTTCTCCCGGGTAGGATTTCCAAAAGAAATCCTGTCCGACCGAGGCACCCAATTTACTGCCGAATTGACTCAACAACTCTGGCAGGTTTGCAAAAATAAGTCCCTCCTGAGCTCTCCATACCACCCCCAGACGAACGGACTTTGTGAGAGGTTCAATGGGACCCTCAAACAAATGCTCAAGACGTTTACTCAGGAATACCGAGACTGGGAACGTTTCCTGCCACACCTCCTATTTGCTTATCGGGAGGTGCCCTAGGAAACGACAGGGTTCTCTCCCTTCGAGTTTCTCTACAGAAGAAAGGTACGGAGACCCCTAAACCTGATCCGGGAGCACTGGGAGGGAGAGATGGAGACCGACGGTGTCCCCATTGTGCCATACGTACTGGAACTCAGGGACCGAATGGAGCAATTAGCCAAATCAGTGCAGGCTAACCTCCAATCGGCCCAGAGAAGACAGAAGGTATGGTATGATCGGGGGGCCCGAAAGAGAATCTTTACCATAGGGCAAAAGGTGTTAGTGCTTAAGCCAGTTAAGACAGACAAATTGCAGGCGTCATGGCAGGGCCCCTACCAAATCGTGGAGGAAAGGGGAGACACCACTTATGTAATAGCTAGCTGCCATGACAGCAATCTTAGAAAGACATTCCATGTGAACATGCTCAAGGAAGATCTTGAGCGGCCAAAGAACGTGACGGCCGTATGCTGTCCCCCTCAGGAAGACCCCGACAGTCTACCCATTCCAGATCTATTAGAAAAGAGTCCCCCTGCAGATATAGTAGCTCAGGTTCAGATAGGGGACCGACTTAGCCCCACTGAAAGGGAGCAGCTTAACCAACTCCTGCAGTCCAAAAACCTCACTTTCTCTCAGAAGCCAGGGTGGTAACCACCCACCAGGTAGATACCCCGGGACAAGCTCCCTTACGCCAGGCTCCTTACCGAATCCCCGAGGCAGTTAGGACAGGAATGAAGAAGGAGATCGATGAGATGCTCCAACTCAGGGTAATTGAGCCCTCCGATAGTCCATGGGCCTCCCCAGTGGTCCTGGTGCCCAAGAAAGATGGTACAACCCGGTTTTGCGTAGACTATCGGAGGCTCAATGAAAAGACAGTGACGGACGCCTACCCTATGCCCAGGGTAGACGAGCTACTCGATCGTATAGCATGGGGAAATTACCTGACCACCATCGACCTCTGCAAGGGTTACTGGCAGATTCCCCTGGCCCCGGAGGCTATCCCCAAGTCGGCATTCGTCACCCCGTTCGGCTTATATCATTTTAAGGTAATGCCGTTTGGGATGAAGAATGCCCCAGCTACATTCCAGCGCTTGGTTGATAGGCTCCTGGATGGCTTCCAGAGTTTTGCTTGCGCATACCTGGAAGACATAGCGATCCACAGTGAGGACCACTTAGCTCACGTAGGAATGGTTCTGGATCAGATCCTGGATCAGATCCGGGCTGCTGGCCTGACTCTGAAGCCAGAAAAATGCCACTTTGGGATGGCCGAGGTACAGTACCGGGTCACCAGGTGGGGTGTGGGAAACAGCGACCAGAGCCGGCCAAGATAGAAGCTGTCGCCAATTGGCCCACCCCCACCACTAAGACTCAGGTCCTAGCATTCCTGGGCACGGCAGGGTACTACAGACGGTTTGTACCAGACTACAGCACACTGACTGACTTGACCAAGAAAAACTTACCTCGACAGGTCCTGTGGTCTCCCCACTGTGAAACGGCTTTCCAGGCTCTCAAAAATGCTCTTGTTAACGCTCCTGTCTTGGCAGCCCCAGCCCTTAACAAAGTTTTATCGTCCATACAGACGCTTCCATGTTCGGGCTGGGAGCTGTCCTCAGCCAAGTAGGCGAAGATGGAGGGGAGCATCCAGTTGCCTACATCAGCCGTAAGCTCCTGCCCCGCGAAGTCAGCTATGCAGCGGTAGAAAAAGAGTGTTTGGCTTTGGTGTGGGCATTAAAGAAATTGACTCCCTATTTGTATGGACAAGAGTTCACTCTAGTTACCGACCATAACCCGTTGGTGTGGCTAAACCGGGTCTCTGGGGATAACGGCAGACTGTTACGTTGGAGTTTATCGTTGCAACCCTTCAATTTCACCATTACCCACAGACCTGGGAAACAGAATGGCAACGCCGATGGGTTGTCCAGACAAACAGACCTCAGCCCAGCATAACCAGCGGTCTAGACAGCCTTAGTCTGCCCCGAAAAGGGGTCAAACAGTGTCTGCCAGAGTGTTCCACAAAAAGGGAGCACTGTTACAAAACCATTATTTACCCTGTGTGCAGTTAAGTGCTATTTTACCTTCCAGCCCTATTTGCAGCCGTTTGCATGGTTCAGCACAAATCCTTTGTGTAAAGTATAGGTGGCCGCCATTTCAGGACTTTGCACGTGTTCGCGGCCATCTTACGTGCGAACAGCGGTGTTTGCCAGCAATCGTCTGGAACTAAAAACGGAGACGCAAACAGGCGAACACCGCTGAGACCTCCAGGATAACGTAACTTCGTGCTGGACCTACCGAACGACCCGCCATTCGGTAGAAAGATTACCCTTTACATGGGGAGTATAGCGAACCCCGGAGAGACTGTGGATGGCAAGGGTTTCGTGGAGTTTTAACGTACGAATGGAGACCGACTGCAAGGCCAAACCTTGTGGAACTATTTTCGGCCAGAAATTCTGTGCGGTCGGTCAAAACTTTGGAACCCCATAGCTCCCGAACCATTCATCCGAATGGGCTGATTTTCGGATATGTTGCTCCCCTGAACAAGGGTGTACCCCCTGTTTTTGGGGTACATCCAGAACTTGGCTAAAAATATGTACAGCATAATTGGGTTAACTGTTTATCTGAGGGGAGGGGATGTGTGGGTTGTACCATATGTGTGATTGGTGATTTTATGCCTCCCCCTGGGTGTGTTCTTTTTGTATGTAACTACAATAAAAAGCAGGCTTGGCATCCCAGTACTCAGTTCTTGTTTGACCGTCAAATCACAGCCTTGACTCGTTTTGTGGGCAGAAGGGTATCCTAGCTGTACTATTGTCAGGGTTTCTTTGCTGTTTTAAACAGCAACCCTTTCTGTTTCAGTGATTGAGTTTTCAGCTGCAATTACTATGAGCTGCTTCTGCTTGTTGCCACGGTTACTCACCTGTGAGTAGTAATCAACCCTGCTGCTAATCAGTTCTGCCTATTTAAGCAGCTAAGCCCAGAACCTCCTTGCCCTTGCGTGGTTTCCTGTTTCCCAGAAGTCTCCTTGTTCCTGTGTTCCCTGTTTGTTCCTGGTTCCTGACTCCGGCCTTGTTCCTGACTCCGCTGCTCTCCGTGCTCCTGATCCTGGCTTGTCTGACTACCCACTCTGGTGACTGACCCCTGCTTGATTCCTGGACTTTGCTTTTGTTATTTATTAGTTATTTATTAATAAAGGTGTGTTTGCATCTACTTCTGTCTCTGTCTGGTTCCTGGTTCCTGACATTACGCAAGGGCCATGAATACAGATGGTACAGGCAAGACACCTATACCTAACCTATTTACCCGGTGGGACCAGCAGAACCACCTTTTGGACCAGTATGCCCATCTGGATCCAGTACCCGGCCAGCCTGCGATTGCGGCCGCCTCTGCCTCACTTCCTGTTCTAGCACCGGTTGTAGCCTCCAAACCTGTAGCGGCTAGAGAAATGACTGGGTCTGTCCCGCTCCCTCAGTATTTTGGGGGCGACCCAGCACAGTGCAGAGAATTTATAAATCAGGTAAAAGGATACCTTGAAACCCTGCCCCAGGCATTTCCTACAGACAGTGACAAAGTTCACTTCATGATTTCTTTGCTGTCTGAAAAGGCCCTAGCTTGGGCAAAACCTCTCTGGGAGGCAGAGAAGCCTATTATTTACAATTACCCTGAATTTGTTGCATCCTTCAATAGGGTTTTTGATATTCCAGCTCGCTCCACCCCTACTGCCGAACTACTCATGTCTAATGCTCAGGGCACAAAAACTATTGTCGAGTATGCCAGTGAATTCCGTACCATGGCAGCAGAGGGTGGCTGGAACAACGAGACTCTCGTGGCTGCCTTTGCACAAGGTCTCTCCGATGTGTTTAAAAATGAGATTGCAGCCAGAGAATTACCTAAAGATCTCGAGGAACTGATATCATTTGTCACCCTCATTGACATCAGACTCCGAGAGAGATCCTCATCCAAGGAGCGCCTGCGGAGGCCTCTTGTAAATTTGGCACCGAGCTTTTCTTGCCCACCCTCACCTCCCTCACCTCCCATGCCTCCTGGTCCTGAGTCCTCTGTCTGTGTGGAGCCAAAGCAGTTAGGCTTCTCACGCCTCTCGGTCGAGGAGAGAGCCTTTAGGAGGAGGGAGGGTCTGTGCCTATACTGCGGACACCACGGTCACTTGTTAAAATTTTGCCCGATTCGTCCGGCAAAGGGCCCGCACCCAAGATACTGTCAGGGGCAGATCTTGGGTGGTCTTTCTGCAGACCCAGAGATATGTGTGCGCAAACCCTTGGTGCCTGTTATCCTCTCCTGGCCTGATTCATCCATTGAAACCCGGGCGTTACTTGATTCTGGGGCCGCAGGCTTGTTTATAGATTGTGCATTTGCAGCAAAGTACTCTATACCCTTACAGTCTCGCAACTCCCCACTAGCCTTCGAAGCCATCGATGGCAGACCAATACAGCCAACCCACGTGACCCAAGAAACCGTGCCCATATCTCTGGCTGTAGGGGCTCTACATCATGAGACGACCCAATTCCAGGTCATTTCCTCTCCATATTACCAGGTTGTTTTGGGATACCCTTGGTTACAGAAGCATAACCCCACAATTGATTGGCGCAAAGCTGAGATATTATCATGGTCCCAGCAATGCACATTGTCCTGTCTCCAGAAACCGGTCAAAGTTTTGGGCGCATGTTCTGCCTCTTCCTTACCCGCTGAGTACCAAGAATTCCAAGATGTATTTGACAAGGGTCAAGCCAGCGTTCTACCACCACACCGTCCGTATGACTGTGGTATCGAACTCCAACCGGGTACCAATCCTCCCCGGGGCCGGATTTACCCACTGTCTGTAGCAGAGAATCGAGCCATGGAGGAGTATGTTACCGATGCACTGTCTAAGGGTTTTATTCGGAAGTCATCTTCTCCTGCCGGGGCCGGCTTTTTCTTTGTAAAGAAAAAAGATGGCGAATTGAGACCCTGTATCGACTATAGGGGTCTCAATCGCATTACTATTAAGAATGCCTACCCCATTCCATTAATCACGGAATTATTTGACCGCCTCAAGGGAGCAACGGTCTTCACCAAACTTGATCTGAGAGGGGCATATAATCTCGTCCGGATAAAAGAGGACCACGAATGGAAAACCGCATTTAACACCAGGAGTGGCCATTACGAATACCTAGTAATGCCCTTTGGTCTTTGCAATGCTCCGGCGGTTTTCCCAGAATTTATAAATGACGTCCTGCGAGATATGCTGCAACAATGTGTGGTGGTTTATCTTGATGATATTCTGATCCATTCCACATCTCTCGAGAACCATCACGCAGACGTTTCTCGTGTTCTACAGAGACTTAGAGAAAATAGTCTGTTCTGCAAATTGGAGAAATGTGAGTTTCACTGCAAACAGGTTACATTCTTGGGATATGTTATCTCAGATACTGGATTCTCTATGGATCCGGAGAAACTTTCGGCTGTACTAAAATGGCCTCGACCTACGGGTCTTCGCTCTATACAACGGTTTCTGGGCTTCGCCAATTATTATCGAAAGTTCATACGCAACTTTTCTTCCTTGGTTAAACCTCTCACGGACATGACCAGGAGAGATGCTGATCCACAGCATTGGTCACAGGAAGCCATTACTGCCTTTGAGTCTCTCAAAGTCGCCTTTGCTGCTGCTCCTATACTGGCACACCCTAACCCTGCCTTACCATTCATTCTTGAGGTCGATGCGTCTGAGACAGGAGTGGGCGCCCTCCTGTCTCAACGTCCTAACCCAGAGAGCTCCAGGCATCCGTGCGGGTATTTCTCGAGGAAATTGAACCCGGCGGAATGCAATTACCAGATTGGTGATAGAGAACTTCTAGCCATAATTTTAGCTCTCAAAGAATGGAGGCACCTTCTTGAGGGTACTTCAGTGCCAATCCTCATACTCACAGACCACAAGAATCTAACATATCTTTCTGAAGCTAAGCGACTTTCCCCCCGGCAAGCTAGATGGGCTCTCTTCCTATCAAGATTCAATTATGTGGTTTCTTACTTGCCCGGTACAAAAAACATTCGGGCTGATGCCTTGTCTCGACAGTTCTCCCCTCCATCTAGAGAGGAGATAACCCCTACTCCTGTGATTCCTCCGGACCATATACTGGCAACCATCCGTACTAACCTCACCTCACCCCTAGGCGAGGAGATTCTGGCTGCACAAAGTAATGCTCCTCCAGAGAAACCTAATGGCCGTTGTTTTGTACCTATTAACCTCCGTACGAAACTATTGAGTACATACCACGACCCCAAAGCAGCTGGACATCCAGGCAAAAACCAGTTAATCTGGTCCGTATCCCGGCAATTTTGGTGGCCTAGTCTCCGTTCGGATGTCACCGCTTTTGTAGCTGCCTGTCCTGTGTGCGCTCAAAACAAAACCCCACGACGCCCTCCAGTGGGCCTCCTGCAAACCATACCTAATGGTGAACGACCCTGGACCCACTTGTCCATGGATTTTGTCGTAGATCTTCCGGTCTCCCGTGGCAATACAGTCGTTCTCATGGTTGTTGACCGATTCTCGAAGATGTCGCATTGCATTCCCTTGAAAAAACTACCAACTTCCCAGGAACTTGCAACAATTTTTTGTCGGGAGATCTTTCGTTTGCATGGGTTACCCAAAGTGATAGTCTCAGATAGGGGTAGCCAGTTCGTGTCCAGATTTTGGAGAGCTTTTTGTACGCAAATGGGAATTCAGCTTTCCTTCTCCTCGGCCTACCACCCGCAATCCAATGGTGCAGCGGAACGAGCTAACCAAACACTGGAACAGTTTCTGCGTTGCTACATTTCTGACCACCAGAACAACTGGTCTGATCTGCTACCCTGGGCGGAGTTTGCCCACAATAGTGCGATTAATGCCTCCTCCCGGCTATCCCCGTTCCTGGCAAACTATGGGTTTCAACCGTCCATGTTGCCTGATACGTTCTTGCCACAGGAGATACCGGCATTGGAGGAACATCTCAGGGAACTCCGTTCCACTTGGGTGCAGATTCAGAGTTCTTTGCAACGCGCAATGCAGAACTACAAACTCCAGGCCGACCGCAGACACCTTCCTGCACCTACCTATCAGGTCGGAGAGAGGGTCTGGCTGTCTTCCCGCAACCTACGCCTCCGTGTTCCCTCACAAAAACTGGCACCCCGATACGTTGGGCCATTTCGTATACTTCGAAGGGTTAACCCTGTAGCTTACGCACTTGACCTTCCTGCTAACATGCGCATCTCAAATGTTTTCCATGTTTCCCTCTTGAAACCGTTGGTTTGTAATCGCTACACCACCTCAGTGCCACGTCCACGTCCTGTTCTGATTGACAATCATGAGGAATATGAAATACGCAGCATCATTGACTCACGGGTCTTCAGAGGACAGATCCAATACTTGGTGCACTGGAAAGGATATGGTCCAGAGGAACGCTCCTGGGTTCCAGCCTCTGATGTCCATGCACCATCCCTCCTTCGTTCCTATCACGCCCGCTTCCCCATGAAGCCCGGACCCACCAACAGAGATGGGGGGAGTCGTTGAGGGGGAGGTACTGTCAGGGTTTCTTTGCTGTTTTAAACAGCAACCCTTTCTGTTTCAGTGATTGAGTTTTCAGCTGCAATTACTATGAGCTGCTTCTGCTTGTTGCCACGGTTACGCACCTGTGAGTAGTAATCAACCCTGCTGCTAATCAGTTCTGCCTATTTAAGCAGCTAAGCCCAGAACCTCCTTGCCCTTGCGTGGTTTCCTGTTTCCCAGAAGTCTCCTTGTTCCTGTGTTTCCTGTTTGTTCCTGGTTCCTGACTCCGGCCTTGTTCCTGACTCCGCTGCTCTCCGTGCTCCTGATCCTGGCTTGTCTGACTACCCGCTCTGGTGACTGACCCCTGCTTGATTCCTGGACTTTGCTTTTGTTATTTATTAGTTATTTATTAATAAAGGTGTGTTTGCATCTACTTCTGTCTCTGTCTGGTTCCTGGTTCCTGACAACTATTGCTAGTGGGATTATTCTACATTTTCAGGACTCGTATGGAATACTAAGGAAAGCAGTTTCTCCTCTCTTCAGCAATAGGAATCCAGACTAGCTAAGCGGTCCAGCTCTCAGCTAGACTGAGGGTAACCGTAACAAGACTGACACCCTGTAACATAATATAAAGCGCTGTATGTCTTTGGGAATTTTTACGAAGCATTGCACAGGTAAAACTATTTGCTTTCCAACACCAAGAAATCTTTACAAGGCAAGCTCATTCTTTAAAAAAAAGAAATTTATTGAGAAAAAATATATATGATGAGAATTAAATTGACAACCTGATCAATGATATTTCCCAATTTGACAGGGACGAACTAATACAATATCAAAACCCTAAACAAATAAATCTCACAGCACTTATCATACTTGGCTTAACTAACAAAAGCAACAGAATAAAAACAAAATATTTAAAATAACTGGGATATCTTGACAGAAGACAAAATGATAAAAAACATTATCCCAAATAAGCTGAAAATTAGATTTAGAGGAGCCCAAAATGTAAAGGCACAGCTAACTACGAATTATACTAAAAGAAAAACTACCACCACAAAAACTTTCCAAGACAAAAAATATATAGTATAGTGTGGAAAAATACAGATAAAAGCAACACTCAGATATTGGAATTCAAATCCAACCAACCCCAGAAAACCTATAGGGTAAACCACACAGCATTGGATGAGAAAGGAAGACGGAAATTTCAGACACCAGGATCACCAGTTGATAAAGCCAATTCTACAGGCAAAACACGTCTTGGGACCTTATTGTATTTTATCTGCATTTTAAAATCTTGTTTAATAGCTAAGAAAACAATTTTTAAATACGTACATATCCTCATCTTATATCAACCTACAATAGATACACGGTTTGTAAACTTGGAGCCGGCTCCTAAACATTTCCAAACAAGGTGAGACTGCTTTGGTCTGAAATACTCTAAATACTACTTTTAAATATATGTGCCACTTGTAGAAACTGATTGAAAATTCATCCATGAAGGTTGTGTTTGCCCCCTAGAAGGCATGGAGGCCTCAGAGGTTAGAGTCTATATCCTAAAAAGGCTCTAGTAAATGTGAGTTTGATTTCACTCACTGCACAGTGTATTTTATTACATTATATGCAATATTACACTATTTTTTGTTTCTTTTTCACTTTTTATTTTACATATATCAACACCAATCATTGTTAAGGGGTAAGTGCTATATCACTTTAGCGCTTCACTCACACTATGCTTGGAAGGTGGGGCACATCACCTAAATATTGAGTTCATGTTTTTAGGATAAAAAAAAACCTTATAACTTGTAATTCTAAAAATGTCATACAATTATTGAATTGTCTGTGTGGCCTACAAAATGTAGTCATGGCTACACTACAAGAAATATGAACACCAGAATAGCTGAATACTACAGAAATATCAAAGGCTTCATATTCTCTTCCGATTACAACTGGTGGCAAGCAGTGGGATGTACCTTCGTCTAAGGGTGTCCAAGCCACCACCATGACCTAGTCTCCATGAGTTGCAAGATTTGAAAAAAAAATGGATGGCTTGGACCACCGTATGGATTAGTTTGCTCAAGCTTTGCAGACCATACTGGCTCGTACTGCACACCTGCAGCCTGCCGTCCAGGAGGCGGTTGCTGCTGTGCCCAAACCCATTGCGACTCCAGTACCCGTTCCTGCTCATGTAGTCCATATGACACCGCCACAGCGCTATAGTGGTGACCCAGCATTGTGTCGTGGTTTCCTCAATCAAATTGACATCCATTTGGTGCTGAATCCACGTTCCTATCCCACCGACAGATCCAAAATTGCCTTTTTGATGAACCACCTGTCTGGGAGAGCTTTAGCATGGGCAAACCCCATGTGGGAAAATATGTCTCCTATGTCCTTTGCAGATTTTTTGTCAGCATTCAAACGCACGTTTGATCAACCCGGTAGGGTTGCCTCTGCTGGCAAAGCTCTGCTTAGGGTTTGACAGGGTAACAGATCTGTAGCGGATTATACTATCGAATTCCGCACTCTAGCAGCTGAAGTGGTTTGGAATAACGACGCCCTCGTAACAGCCTTTCAGGAGGGTTTGGCCGCTTACATACTGGATGAAATAGCATCCAGGGAACTGCCTGTCATTCTAGATGATATTATAGACTATGTAATCCTTATTGATAACCACATTAGAGAGAGACGTAGTCAAAGACGGCTGGATACACGGGTGTTACCTGCTCTACCCAGTACTGCATTACTAGCGTTACCCGCTCCTAGGCAACCATCCCCCGAACCCATGCAATTGGGTGCTACGGGGTTAACTGAGGCTGAAAGAACGTATCGTAGAAGGGAGGGGTGATGTCTTTATTGTGGAAAGAGGGGGCACCACTGTAATACATGCCCTAAATTACAGGGAAACTCCAGCACCTAAGGCCTAGAGAGGGGTCGGCCTCGGGTGTTATGACTTTGTCCCCTCATGTTTCCATCTCCAGACCATTTATTACGGTCTCTCTTTTGGTCAATAAAACCACCATAACAACTAAAGCCTTGATCGATTCAGGTGCGGCTGACAACCTTATGGATGAGACCTTTGCCAGAACCGCAGCCTTGACTTTGATCCAAAAGGCCACACCCTTGGCCGTTGAGGCCATAGATGGTAGACCACTTGAGAGACCTCTGGTGACCCATGAAACCCAAGATATAGTTATGTCTGTGGGTGCTTTACACAAGGAAAGGTTAACCTTCCAAATAATTGACTCCCCTACTGCTTCCATTGTTCTGGGTTTTCCCTGGTCAGTGAAACACAACCCAGTACTTGATTGGGGTTGTTTAGACATACTCTCCTGGGGGGAATCCTGTCAACGAGACTGTATGGCCCAAGTACGTCTCGTTTGTTTACTTAACGTGCCCACGGCTAAACCGCTTTCTGTTTCTGTCCCTTCTGTGTATACAGACCTTGCTTTGGTTTTCGAAAAAAGGGAGGCAGATAAGCTACCCCCACACCGTGAGGATGACTGTGCCATAAATCTATTACCGGGTACTATGCCTCCTAGGGGTAAGGTCTACCCTCTTTCTGAGAAAGAAAACCAGGTCATGGAGGAGTACATACGGGAGGCCTTAAGTAAAGGTTTTATTAGAAGGTCCTCCTCTCCTGCCGGGGCTGGTTTCTTTTTTGTGGCAAAAAAGGAGGGCGATTTGAGACCGTGTATAGACTACAGAGCCCTAAACAATATAACGATTAAAAATGCCTATCCGATCCCCCTCATTACTGAATTGTTTGATCGTGTCAAAGGTTCTAGATATTTTACTAAACTAGACCTCAGGGGGGCTTATAACTTTGTTCGTATCAAGGAGAACGATGAATGGAAAACGGCGTTCAATACACGTAGTGGGCATTACGAGTATCTGGTCATGCCTTTTGGATTGTGTAATGCTCCTGCCGTTTTTCAGGGTCTCATAAACGATGTCCTTAGAGATCTACTGCATGTCTGTGCTGTAGTCTACCTTGATGACATACTCGTATATTCTCCAGATTTGAAGACACATCATACTCATGTTAGGATGGTGCTTAAGAGGTTGTTGCAGAACGGTCTTTATTGTAAATTAGAAAAATGCTTATTCGACCAAACTTCTGTACAATTCCTGGGTTATGTTATTTCTGAACAAGGATTCAGCATGGATCCTTCTAAATTGGAAGCCATATTGTCCTGGCCCCTTCCCCAAGGACTTAAGGCAATACAGCGATTTATAGGGTTTGCCAATTATTATAGAAAGTTCGTTAAAAACTTCTCATCCATTATTTCCCCTATCACTAAACTGACAAAAAAGGGTTTACACCCCAGGGTTTGGAATCCTAATGCTATTGTGGCCTTCGAGACTCTAAAAAAGGCATTTGCCACTGCCCCTGTGTTACACCATCCTGATCCTTGCCTTCCCTTTGTACTGGAGGTAGACGCCTCTGAATCAGGTATAGGAGCAGTGTTGTCACAAAGACAATCATATGACGAACCCCTCCTTCCCTGTGGTTACTTTTCTAAACGCTTGTCAGAGTCTGAAAAGAATTACGACGTCGGGAACAGGGAATTATTGGCTATAGTGATGGCATTTTAGGAATGGAGGTACTTGTTAGAAGGAGCTAGACACAAGATTCTGGTTATAACCGATCATAAAAATCTATCCTATATCGCAGATGCTAAGAGGTTATCCTCCCGTCAGGCTAGATGGTCTTTATTTCTCTCACGTTTTCAGCACATAATCACATACAGGCCTGGTTATCGAAATGTCAAGGCTGATGCTATCTCCCGCCAGTACGAACCTGAAGATTCTGTTACCTCCACTCCTGAGCCCATTGTACCCACAACTAATATAATAGCTACTACCCGTTTGGTTATCTCGTCTCTTTTTCTTGATGGTATCAAGTCATACCAATCCCAAGCACCCTCTGAGACTCCTATTGGTAAGCTGTACGTGAAAGTAAAAGACAGAAAGAAGTTGTTAACTTTATTTCACACCGCCAAAACGGCTGGTCATCCAGGGGTTACCAAGACTTACAAGGGTCTTTTCCAACAGTTTTGGTGGCCCTCACTCAAAAAAGACGTGGTAGATTTTGTGCAGGCTTGCCGTGTCTGTACACAGTGTAAGTCCCCTAATGTTAAACCCCTGGGACTCCTTATGCCCCTATCTGTACCCAAGAAACCGTGGACACACTTATCCATGGACTTTATTGTGGATCTTCATTCATCTGATGGGCAGACAGTAATTTTGACTGTAACGGATAGGTTCTCCAAAATGGCGCACTTCATTCCGCTTAAGAAGCTACCTTCTGCGGTTCAGTTGGCTCAGGTGTTTGCCAAAGAAGTGTTCCGCTTGCATGGTATACCACAAGATATCGTATCTGACAGGGGCCCTCAGTTTGTCTCTCGGTTTTGGAGAGGCTTTTGTGCTGAGATGGGGGTCTCCTTATCGTTTACTTCCTCCTATCATCCGCAATCTAATGGAGCTGCCGAACGAGCAAATCAGTCTGTGGAGTTGTATTTACGCTGTTTCATGAATGCACACCAGGACAACTGGTCCCGTCTCCTTCCCTGGGCTGAGTTTGCCAGGAACACTGTGTCTCATTCTTCTACTGGCGTAAGTCCTTTTATGGTGGCTTATGGGTTCCAACCCGCTGTCCTTCCCGGTGTGTTCTCCGATAAGGGAATGCCCGCTTTGTACGAGCACCTCGCCTCCTTACGGAAGATGTGGGATCAGGTCCATGCTGCTCTTTGTCGTGCTGCTGCTACTCAAAAGAGATTTGCTGATCGTCGTAGGTGTGCGGCTCCTTCTTATGCTCCGGGTGATAGGGTTTGGTTGTCCTCTAGGAATCTCCGCCTTAGGGTTCCCTCGATGAAGTTCGCGCCCAAGTTCCTTGGTCACTATAAGGTGTTGCGTAGGGTGAATCCTGTATCCTACTCCCTGGCCTTGCCCCCTTCCCTGCGCATACCTAACACCTTTCACACCTCCCTTTTGAAGCCCTTGCTCTGTAATCGGTTCTCTGGGTCTCTCAGGCGTTCCGATGCCCTCCGCGCGGTCTCTAGTGACGTATATGAGGTGGCTGCTCTCCTTGATTCTCGTTTCTCTCGAGGTCGGTTGCAGTATCTGGTTGATTGGAAGGGTTACGGCCCAGAGGAGCGGTCGTGGGTTTCTGTCTCTGACTTGGACGCGCCCTCTTTGATCCGCTCCTTTCATGCGCGGTTTCCTTTGAAGCCTTCGGCTTTCCGCCCTCCGGGCGGTCCTCGTGGGGGGGTTATGTCAGGGCTCCGCGGGCAGCAGTGAGGGGAGGCTGCAATCCGCTCGCAGCACTCACCCTCGGTCCGTCGCTGCCCGCGGTCCCCCCTCCTCTTACCGGTCGGCGAGCGGCATCCTCTCCTCTTGACACGCCGCTCGCGTCCTCTCCTCCTCCTCCCCCCAGCGGCAGCATGTCTAACGCTGCACGCTGGGAGCCGGCACCCATATCAGTACGCCGGGGTCACTCACGTGACCCGGCGTTAAAGCGACAGTACAAAAATCACAGTGGGGGGTATAGATACCCCCCACGTGTGTTTGTTAATTCTGATTGGAAGTTATCCAATCAGAATTAAGGCTAGGATATTTATACTTACCTTTCCTGCCTCTCAGTTCCCTGTTGTGGTCTTTGCTTTATGTATTGATACTGAACGTGTGCTTTCTGGTTACGTACTCTCTGGCTTGTTATACTGACTTTGTGACTTTCTCCTACCCTTTGACCTCGGCTTGTTTCTCGTTATTCTGTTTTCTGGTTCCCCTTACTCGGCTTATCTCCTGACTATTCTGTGTGTGCTTAGCCCGGCCACTCTAAGGTCCGGTACTGCACACTTTCTGTGTGTGTGTCTGTGTGTGTGTTAGCGTGTTGGGTTCCCCGAATCGTGACAGTGACAGTGTTTGGGATCCTGGTTAAATAAACAAACTTCTGATCTAGTAATTGTTGGTTAAATAATCTACCAGGATCACCGAGAGCCCCTGACGCGCGCATTTCGCCCACAGCTCAGAGGGGAACCGATGTGCGGGAAATAACCGATATTATAAAGGGGAACATTAGTTCTGATTGATAAGATTCAAACCTGGTCATTAGTCAATCACGTTAAAAATGGAAGCTGTCGTGAATGGATTGTCTCAATTGGATTATTGTCTCGATTAATAAAGGGAAGTTGTAGTACTTGAAAATAGTATCTTTATTGCATTGATATACTTAAGATTAATACTTTGTCGTATTTCATTATATTTTTTTTATACGCTTCCGTCTAATGCTTGTTTCTGATGTTTGTTTGTTGAGTCGGAATTGTAATTTTAATGGTATACCTTGAGCTTCAAGAAAACAAATTCCTTCAAAAGGAAAAAATAAATACATTTTTAAAAAAGGGGAATATAACCCTAGTACCTGTGTTAATGTTTTGACTCTGAAGAATTGACATTAAGTGGTCAAAGTGATTCATTAAGCAATCCATGTGTATTACATTTTTTTATTTTTTTTAACAGATTACGCTTATTGTTTAGATTTAGTTTTCATAAGCTGTACTACCAAATTTAATAGCATTATTTGGGATTTCCATTAGACCCAATATTTCTGGATTTTTGTATTTTTGTTGTTGATAATTGTTAATGATTGATGTAATTTCTTAGACTATGGTATTGTGCCTGTCTAAAGAGAAAGCATGTTGTTACTCATACTGGTACGAACATAAACTGGGGAGGAAGAATAATCACCATCAACAATGTGTGTTGGAATATTTCAGCTTAATAACCTATAATTAGAAATTATAATGGTTAAGTAAAGATAAGTAATTCCACAATTGTGTGCTGATAAGTTGTAAATTTAATTACACAAATGATGCATAAATTTCAGGAGGGATCGGTATTCATTATATAATTTAGGTCATGATGGTTTTGTATGTCATAATGAGCTGTTTGCGAAAAACAAAATATCCAGCTGGTTCTCATGAGCTAATTCTAACGTTCCTGCATTTTGTTCAGATATTGGGAAGAATTTTCTACTTGAAGTGAAAATGTTTTATATATTTAAGCCCATCTTGTCCTATTTATTGATATATAAAAGGAGTAAAATTAAATTCCTTATTGAGGCCACCAGGTGTTTATGTTTGGAACTCATAAATCCATTTAGACTCTTTTCGCTGTAACATCAGATAGAAGTTTCCTTTTCTAGAATTGAGGATAACTTGTTCAAGAGCTTGAAAAGTTAGATGGCTTGGATTTCCGTCGTGGAAATTTCGAACATGGTTTACTACAGGAGTGGTAAGGTTGGGATTTCTAACAGAATTTACATGTTGTCAGATTCGTCTCCTGAGTTCCTGGTATGTTTTACCTATGTATTGTAGTCCACATCAGCATTTAATAACATAAATTACTTGTGTGGAATTAATTCTGAATTCCTTTTTGGTTCTTTCGCTTCTGACAGTTTTGGATGGTTTCACAAAGGAACAGGCTTTGCAATGTCCACATCTGTACAGCCCCATTGTTTTAGTGAACCAGCTTTGAGGGGACGATTTTCTTTCTAAATGACTATGCACAAGCAAATCCAGAAGGCTTCTAGATCCACGAGCTATGATGTTAGGGTAGGCTATTGTTTCTGGGTTGAGATCGATATCATATTGTAGAATCAGCCAATGTTGGGAGAAAAGTTCCTTAATGGGTTCCCAATGTTGGTCAAAAGTTCCTATGCATCTAATCTGATTAGAGGGTGTAGGTCTAGTTTTTTTTAAGATTCTATTTGGATACCCTTTGCCCTTGAATCTGATTCTTAGTTTGTTTGCCTCCACTTGGAACGACTCATCGTTTAAGCAATTTCTTCTGGCTCTAAGGTTCTGTCCATAGGGTATGCCTGCTTTCAATCGACATGGGTTAAAACTTTGCCAGTATAGGAGGCTGTTTGATGCCGTACTTTTTCTAAACATTTCAGTCTCTACTTGAGATCTCTGACCATGTTAGTGAAATTCGTACAGGAGCCAGTCCAAAATATTAAGACATCATCAACCTATTTTAGCCATTTATAAATTATTTGATGGTATTTGTTTGTTATTGTTTCTTTCAGAATTGTTTCTTTCCACCAACCAAGGTAAAGGTTGGCATAGCTCGGGGCGCAGGCTGTGCCCATTGTCGTGCCCCGCAGTTAGAGATAGTATTTACCATCGAAGACAAAGAAATTATGAGTCAGAATGAATTCCAGTAGTTGTAGTATAAGTTCGATTTGCTCAGGATTAAATTTGTTGGATTTATGTAAGAAGTAAGATATGGCACTCAAACCTTTAACATGGGGAATATTATTGTACAAGGATTCTACATTGAGGCCTGCTAGTAGTGTATATGGTGTAACCACTAGGTTTTCTAATGTCAACAGTGCTTGCTTGTTATCCTGGACGTATGACTCCAGGTTAATGACAAAAGGGTGGAGCAGTTTTTCAAAAAGTTTGCTTGCTTTCTCCGTTAATGAATTATTGCCCAAGAGGATTGGTCTCCCTGCAGGGTCGTTGACCTTTGGTAGGCAGTAGAAGGTGGAGATTATTATTATTATTATTATTATTGCAATTTATATAGCGCCAACAGATTCCGTAGCGCTTTACAATATTATGAGAGAGGATTTAACTATAAATAGGACAATTACAAATAAACTTACAGGAAACAATAGGTTGAACAGGACCCTGCCCGATCGAGCTTACATTCTATAGGAGGTGGGGTGTAAAACACATTAGGACAGGAATTTGCAATCAAATAAGGTGGACTGCCCTTTAGGAGAGGGCAAGAGACAGGTATGTGAGGTATTGGTTAGTCTTGGAGGCCATAAGCTTTCCTAAAGAGATGGGTTTTAAGGCACTTCTTAAAAGATGCAAGACTAGGGGAGAGTCTGATGGCGGTAGGCAGGCTATTCCATAGGAAGGGAGCCACCCGCGAGAAGTCTTGCAAGTGCGAGTTGGCCGTACGAGTGCGGACAACGGACAGGAGGTGGTCACGGGCAGAGCGGAGAGACCGAGAAGGGACATACCTATGGATCTGTGAGGAGATATAAGAGGGGCTAGAGTTGTTCAGTGCTTTAAAGGTGTGAGTTAGTACTTTGAATTGACTCCTATAGCCTACAGGAAGCCAATGTAAGGACTGGCAGAGGGGTGAGGTGTGAGAGAAACGACTAGAGAGGAAAATCAGTCTAGCAGCAGCATTCATTACGGACTGTAGGGGTGCAGTACGGCTTTTGGGAAGACCAATCAGGAGAGGGTTACAGTAATCCATGCGGGAAATTACTAGAGCATGGACAAGCTCCTTGGTAGTATCTGGTGCAAGAAAGGGGCGGATGCGGGCTATGTTTTTAAGATGGAATCTACAGGATTTGGCAACATGCTGGATGTGAGGCTCAAAGGTGAGACCAGAGTCAAGTATGATGCCAAGACAGCGCGCTTGCAAGGATGGACTGATGTTGGTACCACAAACTTGAAGGGAGAGCGAAAGAGGAGGATCAGTATTAGGAGGAGGAAAGACAAGGAGCTCAGTTTTTGAGAGATTGAGTTTCAGAAAGCGGGAGGACATCCAGTCAGAGATGGAAGAAAGGCAAGCAGTGACATGTTGCAGGACAGCAGGGGAGAGGTCCGGGGAGGAAAGATATAGCTGGGTGTCATCAGCGTACAGGTGGTAGTGGAATCCAAAAGAGGTAATAAGTTTGCCAAGAGAGGCAGTATAAAGAGAAAATAGAAGGGGACCAAGGACGGAGCCTTGGGGGACTCCAACCGAGACAGGGCGAGGGGAGGAGGTATCATTAGAATGTTGGATGGTGGGATTGGTATTTGGAATCATGAATTGATATTCTTATTTTCTGATTTCTATTGCCATGGTTAATAGTGATCTAAGTTCTGTCAGGAATGGTTTGGTGGGGTCCTGAGAACTTTTTGTATTGGGTTGTGTCTTCCAGTTGCTCCATGCACATTTTTATATATTTTTCTTGGTCCATTATGACTATATTACATACTTTATCTGAGGGTTTAATCACTTAGTGTTTGTTATTTTTTAGGTCCATTAGTGCTTTCCTTTCACCTCTTGTTAGATTGTCCTTCGAATTGTCTGGTGGGGGGAGTGACTCTATAGATTTAGTGGTCATCTGTACGAAAAGGTCAACACTTGATACTTCTTTAAAATTTGGGGTTTTGCAGTCAGTTAGGGGTTGATTTTTATCTTGTTCATTTAGGAGTGACACCATAGTTTGTAGATGTTTGTGATCCTTGTATGTCAGACCTAGTTCCATCGCAGGTTTATTCTATTTTCTTTTGTGTGTTACACTTAAGGCTAATTTTCATCCAAATAGCTTTGTGTCTTTTACCCAATCGAATGTATTAATTTTGGGAGAAGGAACGAACAATAAGCCTTTGCACAATAGGGTTCATTTTTAAGGTTAAATGTGGAAAGGTTTATAATCAGATTCTCTTCTGTGTATTATTGTTGCTCATTAGTTTTTGTATCCTTCTTTGTTGCTTTTGTTCTCTTCCTGTCTCTGAGTTTTCCTCCCTGGGGGAGAGGCCACTCCTGTTCTAAAAAAAGATGGTACAGATGAGGACGATGTAGATGGGGTTTGGGCGTTGTTATTAGTGATGGTAGAGGAGTTCAAGTATTGTGTGTCTGAGAAAGACACAATTTTTTTGTTTCTACCTGTTTCAGTATACCTTTTTCTCCCTGTCTGGTATAATTCGTAGATCTAAATGTTTCCCTGCCACGTCTAAAGGTACTTGAATCAGAATCTGACCATTTAGTATCACCTGATGTGGATTTTTTTTTGCTATGTATATTTTTCTGTGAAAAAAAGCAGGAGTTAAGGTCTGCGCCATTTAACAGAGAATAGTACCATATAAATAAGACCAAATGGCCAAAATAAATTAACAGCAAGGAATAGAACTGGGTATTATAGTCTCTATTAAAACACCATCAAAGAAGTAAGTAAAACAGAGTCCATAAAATAACTTTTATTGCTTTAAAATGCACAATTTAAAACCATTAAAGCGTTTCACCTTTAAGGCTTTATCAAAAAATGGTAATACCATTTTAAAGGTGAAACGCGTTAATGGTTTTAAATTGTGTATTTTAAAGCAATAAAAGTTATTTTTGGTTACCTTTTTAATATAGGACTATATAATGCTTTACTTATTTTATACACACTTTTATTATTATTCTTCCTGGCATTTTATTGTATCCTGTTTCAAGAAATCCATAGGTGGGGATAATTCCACCAGCGCTGTGGCAATAGAGCAGTATTTTCTGCTCTACCATTGTGAGTATATTTCATTTTACCTATTTTATTTATTTTTTCTACTGAGAGCACTATTGCTGTTTCTTAGATTTTGTGGAGTACGATGGAACCAAAGACGGACGGACGGACTCACTTTTCCAGTACATCCTTTAGTGGGGATCATACCACTAAGCGCCCTTCATCCCAGAGCTGGCCCTAGCTCCACCAAATGTGATTGTACTATCCTCCTTTTTATTTATTCTTCCTTTGGAGCTACAATATTTCACCATTGGCAGTTTTTCGTGTCTTCTTATCTTTACATATACAGATCACCTACAACCTGGACGGATCAACTCCTGATGATTGTATACATTCCCTATCCATATATCAGTGAGATGGTTTTATTGACTTTTATTGAACATTTTATTTGATTTTTACTGAACACTTGGATGGACTCTGTTTTACTTACTTCTTTGATGGCGTTTTAATAGAGTCTACAATACCCAGTTCTATTCCTTGCTGTTAATTTATTTTGGCCATTTGGTCTTATTTATATGGTACTATTCTCTGTTAAATAGCGCAGCCCTTAACTCCTCCTTTATATCTCTTATTTCATCAAGGGTCTTGAGGGATTCCCTTTTAGGGTTGCTGCTCACATCTCCGTTACTAAGCGCAGACTCTTCCCCTTTGTTTGCTACTGTATATTTTTCTGTATTTGTTTCTCTGCCTGAAGATTGACCCTTCCTTGAAATCTCTGTGATCTCGCTGAAACTTAAAATGTTTCTTTTCCCTTTGTGTTTTTTGAAACTTTCTAAGTTATTATTTAGTTTTGTCTCCATAAGGTTAAAGTCGGAGTTTGTTTGGAAAGTTTTGACTTTATTAATTTCCACCTGGAGATTTTGGTTCACTGTTTCTAAATGGGACTCTTTTAATCTGATTAGAAATTGCATTAATCTGATGGAGCTATCTATCAGAATACTGTTCCATTCTTTAATTTCTGTATCGGTTTTGACTTTTTCTGGTAATGGAATATCAGACTGTACTTATCTACATTTCAACTGAGGCTAGTGGTGTTGTGCAGAGAGGCACTGAGGCTAATGGTGTTGTGCAGAGAGGCACTGAGGCTAGTGGTGTTGTGCAGAGAGGCACTGAGGCTAGTGGTGTTGTGCAGAGAGGCACTGAGGCTAGTGGTGTTGTGCAGAGAGGCACTGAGGCTAGTGGTGTTGTGCAGAGAGGCACTGAGGCTAGTGGTGTTGTGCAGAGAGGCACTGAGGCTAGTGGTGTTGTGCAGAGAGGCACTGAGGCTAGTGGTGTTGTGCAGAGAGGCACTGAGGCTAGTGGTGTTGTGAAGAGAGGCACTGAGGCTAGTGGTGTTGTGCAGAGAGGCACTGAGTCTAGTGGTGTTGTGAAGAGAGGCACTGAGGCTAGTGGTGTTGTGAAGAGAGGCACTGAGGCTAGTGGTGTTGTGCAGAGAGGCACTGAGGCTAGTGGTGTTGTGCAGAGAGGCACTGAGGCTAGTGGTGTTGTGCAGAGAGGCACTGAGGCTAGTGGTGTTGTGCAGAGAGGCTTGAAGACTATGGTGAGGCCTAATAGAAAGCAGTTGTTGGTGGGGGATTCCATCATAAGAGGTGTGGAGATGGACAATGGTGGTCTTGTGAGGTGTCTTCCCGGAGCTACTGCTCACAGAGACAGGAGACGTATCTGTAATATTGTTAAGCAAGCAAAGCAGGAAGGGGAATTGGATGTACTTGTCCATTTAGGGACAAATGACTTGGCTTGCAATGAGGTTTCAGAGGTTAAGGAAGTTTTTAGTGTTTTTGCCAATGATATACGGCAGGTTGCTTCCACATTGTCATTCTCTGAAGTTCTGCCTGTGCATAACACTCAGAATGACAGGCGGGGGGGCGTGGCCTGTAGCTGGAGCAAGATGGACGTGTCCAAGTGAAGCTCCGCTAGGACCACGAGGCCAATTGCTAACTTAAGCCTAAGAAAAGCATAAAAGACATACCTGTCAGAGTTACTTTGTTGGGGTGTCGTCATGGACAAACGAACCCTGAAAAAACTGCCCAGAAAGCAGGTAGAACAAGGAGCGACGGTGCCGGAATTATTCGCGGCCTCCCGCGCCACGAGATCGGACACCCAAGATGGCGGGCGGGAGAGCCCGAGGGCGCCTCGCTCACCTCCCAGCCCAGGCGCGGCGGCGGCTTCGGATGTCTCTGAGGCCAACGCTGCTCAGATCCTGGCTAAGTTGGCGGAAGTCCAGGGTTATCTGGCAGCCGAGATAACCAGAACCACCCGTGAAGTCAAGGCCGAGATTCAGGCCCTGGGGGCGAGGACGGCAACGTTGGAGCAACGAGTGGAGACCACCACCGCGGCCCATAATGCTGCCCAGATTAACCGGCTTTCCGCTAGGGTGTCTACAGTAGAATCTGCCCTGGACGACCTGGGGAACAGGTCCCGGAGGAACAACATCAGGCTTCGGGGCCTTCCTGAACAGGAGGGAGAAGGCTCACTGATGGGGGTCGTGACTAAGATCCTGCGGCCTCTGCTGCCCAATGTGCCGGATCACCAGTGGCACATAGAGAGAGCGCACAGGGCGCTTAGGGCGAAGCGGATGAACGATGCCCGCCCAAGGGACGTGATTATAAAATTCCTATTCTACAGGACGAAAGAAGCCCTAATGCTACATGGCAGGGAAGGCCCTATTCGTTACGGCGGGGCAGAACTTACCCTGTACCACGATTTGACTCCAGCTACCCTTCAAAAGCGGAGGCTGTGGCGCCCGGTGACGGGGCTGCTGCAGAAGCATGGGGTGAAGTATGCCTGGGGTTTTCCGTTCAGGCTGCTCGCCTTTAAAGATGGGCGCACTAGCGTGTTGCAGGCGGATGGAGATCCGGTGGTGTTCCTGAAGAGCCTCGGAATCCAAGACCCTGTATCGCTGATGGAGCTCCCTCAGGCTGAGGAGGCCCTGCGCCCCCTCCCCAGAGAGTGGTACGAGGCGGGCGACTGAGGCGCACGGATTCCAAATGGTCCGGATGCACGGGGAGTCGACGAGGAGGAGAGCGCGCCGGGTGAGAGCCCAGGGGGGGGTATGTAGGATGCGTATGGGATGGTGGGTCTTGGGGCCCAGCCCACTACGGGGCGATTTCTGGGGGGCTCAGCTTGGAAGCAGCGTTTGGTGCTGCAAGGGTGTTCCTCGGGGTTTGGTGTGTTGCGGAGGTGTCCTCCCCTTGTTGGGTGGGTTAGGGTTGTATATTGCTAAGTCGGGTTAGAGTTTTGTTCTTTTTTGCTTTTCGCTCCTCGTTTATATTTAAAGTTTTTATGTCCCTCTCATATTTCTGAGGGCATTAGAGTGGGGAAGGGTCATTGTAACTTTTTGCGGGCGGCGGGGCTATTGGGGGATGGGGTGTCTGAGACTTTGTCCTCCGCTTTTCCTCCCCACTACTGCCTTGACGGGGGCCACGGATACTCCGCTTACTGCGGCATTGACTCCCTTTGGGGTATGGTTTATGTACTCCACTTGTATTTGCTCGGGGGGTGGGGGGGCGGGTGCTTGGCTACTCCTCCATGCCTCCTTATGTCCTCCAACTAAGACCTTGAGATCGCTTCAGCATGCCGGGACGTGCTTGGGCGCCTGTTGGGGGTGGTGGGGGTTATGTCTGACGTCGGGAGGCTCGCGCGGCCTACTATGCTTGACCCGGCTGGAATCCTTCCCCCGGGCGGGAGTGGCGGGTCGCGGGACACCCTGACAGGGTGGTTATCGCCGGGTCGGGGGGGGTGGGGGGCAATGGGGGGCTTGGCGACCGAAGTTACATAGTGTATCACGGGGGGGGATGTCGGGGCGGAGTGTGGGGGTTAACGTGTTTTAGGGAATCCCTTCCGGGATGGGGTCATGCACCCCTGCATATTCCTCACCGTTAGCGTTCATGGGCTTGGCTTTCGGCTCGATAAATGGACCCTAGGGAGTTCCCTTGAACGCCAGGAGATGTCAGTTGTATAAGTACTTTGGGTTCTTTATGTGCTCAGGCAATTTATGTGTTTAGACAATTTATATGCGTGTATACACTGAACTAGATCATGTTCCTGTGCTGTGCTTTTCTTGTGCCTCTCATGACGCAGCATTTCTGCGCTGAGACCCCTCTCCCCCTCCCCCCTCCTCCCCCCCCCATCCGCTGGGAGCCCACTTAAAATTAACATTAGAATTAAAAAAAAAAAAAAAAAAAATTTATTGAACAAAAAAAAAAAAAAAAAAAAGTAAATGTGTATATATATATAAAAAGAAAAATAAATAAATCAATAATAATAAATATATGCATAAATATATGATATGTTCGGTACAAGTTGTAGCATTGTGATGTATTGTATGTGATGTTTTTTGGCCTGGCCCTCCATTTTACACCCTATGGGGCGCCCCTACCAATAATAAGCCATACCCATTTTCTATGTTCACACAGGTTATAATGTGTTATATTTACATTGTGCAGAAGAAGACACGCTAGTAGTGTCTTTATTGGCTGGTCCGTGTCCCTACAGCCCCAGGGATCCATAGTCTTTCTGGGGATGATGGGACATTTACCCCAAACACGCCTGGCAATAGGTGAGACCAGGCGATTAATGTACAAAGTTTTTGGTTTTTTTCTTCTTTTCCCCTTTCTATTTTCTCTGCTTTCATTCCCCGTTACCCTCTTTCCTTTTGTTTCTCCTCTAGGGGGGGAGTCGACGGTAGCCCTGATGGGCTGGTTCAGGTACAGACGGGCTGGAATGCTTAACTTTAGAGATAGCTTACAGGATGACTCATGCCTGTGAAACTAATATCCCTTAATGTCAAAGGCCTGAACGCCCCGAATAAGAGGCGGCTAATGTTTAGAGAGCTAAAACGCATGAACCCCGATATTGCTTTCCTGCAGGAGACACACTTGCCAAATTCGGCGAGGTTTGCCCTAAAGGATCATTTATATCGGACCACGCATGAGGCCAGAGCCCTCAATAAGAGGAACGGCGTCGCCGTTCTCGTGCATCATAGGTGCCCATTTAGAGTTAGCAAGGTTAGTTCGGACCCGGGCGGGCGATACATCTTGGTGTCGGGGTCCTTGCATTCTCAGGTTATGCATTTAATTAATGTCTACGCCCCAAATGAGCCAGCCAGCGACTTCTGGGCGGAGCTGACACGCATGATCCTCACACTGCCTCACGGTATTACTGTGGTGGGGGGCGACTTTAATGCGGCCCCAACCCCGGCGATGGATAGGGGGCCGTGTAGGGGAGTTCCGCGATCTCACAGGGGGGGGGGGCAGGACAAATTATTGCACACGTTCATGCAGCAAACAGGATTAGTGGATATTTGGAGGGCTCAACATACAGACGACATTGACTATACGTTCTACTCATCTCCCCACGATACGTATTCTAGGATAGATCTCTTTTTGGTAAACTCGCTAGCTATCCCCAAGGTCGCGGACTCTGCGGTGGGCTCCATATCGTGGTCGGATCATGCGGATATCTCCCTTACCTTAGACAAACTGAGTACGGCTTCCCCTTGGTCCTGGAAGTTGAACAGATCATTACTTCAGGACCCCGGAATCGTCGACATCGTTCGAATAGAACTTAAGGAATACTTCACTAGAGAAGCGGAATCGGGGGTATCAAAAGCCACAATGTGGGCTGCTCATAAGACTGTTATTAGGGGTATTCTGATCAGGGAAGCGACACTGAAGAAAAAACGGAAATCTCAACTATTAACATCATTGCTGGCAACTTTGAGAACGGCAGAACAACGGCATAAGTCAGATCCCACGCCTGCTAACTTACTGTCGGTACAAGACGTACGGCACTCGATTAGGGAACTACTCCTAGACGACACAGCGAGAACTATCGTATGGTCCAAACGCAACTATTAAGAAAAGGCGAACAAGATGGACACTTTGCTGGCGAGATCCCTTCGTCCGAGGCAACGGGGTACTCATATAACACGGATTAAAAATGCAGCGGGAGAGTGCCAGATGAACCCCACAGAGATAGCCAAAGTGTTTACGGATTTTTTTACGAAGCTCTATAACCATTCTGCAGACGACTCCGCGGACTCAGGCCGGGCTCTGGATAAGATACGGGCCTTCCTTTCTCGCTCGCATACTCCAAAGCTGGATATGGGCGCCTCGGCAGCCTTGGAAAACCCTATTACAGCTGATGAAATTAATGTGGCAATCTCCGCCTTGAAAAGCAATAAAGCGCCGGGACCGGACGGTTTTGATGGGAGCTACTATAAAACTTTCCGTGAGGAGCTCCTGCCTCACCTGGAACCCTGGCTTAACGAATTGATGGATGGGGGGATGCCGGATAGAGAGATGTCTTTAGCGAATATAGTTCTGTTGCCTAAACCGGGAAAGGATGACTCGATCCCGGAGAGTTTTCGCCCGATATCTCTAATTAACCACGACTCTAAGATCTTGGCTAAAGTCTTGGCAGGCAGGTTAAATCCGCTCCTTACGGGGCTGATACATCCGGACCAGGTTGGCTTCATTCCAGGTCGTCAGCTTTTTGAAAACACGAGGCGTAATATTGACCTTATAGGGAGACAGGTTGCAAGGGGTATACTGACACTGATGTTGTCACTAGACGCTGAAAAGGCGTTCGATAGAGTCAAGTGGGACTACCTATTCGAAGTCTTACATCACTTCGGCTTGCCGGCCAGATTTGTAATGGCTGTTCGGGCTATGTATTCCAATGTTAAGGCGCAGATACAAATCTCGGGGGCGCGGATCGCCCCGTTCAGCTTGGGCAACGGCACGAGACAGGGGTGCCCGCTTTCACCGCTGTTGTTTGTCCTATCGCTGGAACCCCTCCTGCACGCGATACGGGAAGCTCCGGGTATCAAGGGGGTTATGTTAAGGGGTACGAAATATGTGGTCTCGGGTTTCGCGGATGATGTACTGCTGACACTCACTGACCCGAAGGCTTCTATGGCGGCTCTTACAGAGATTCTCACGGTGTACGGCGAAGTTGCTGGCTATAAAGTCAATCTAGGGAAATCGAGTGCAATTCCTCTGGGCATGTCGGAAGCCGAGGCTTCGTTTATAGCGGGGACCTACCATATTCGAATGGAGAGACATCAGATTAAATACTTAGGCGTGTGGTTGACGGCAGACCCCTCTCTCCTGTACCAGCAAAATTATATTCCGCTGATTAGGCGGCTGATTAGCGATATGGAAAGTTGGATTGATAAGCCGATCTCGTGGATCGGAAGAATACACTCAGTGAAAATGAATGTCCTACCTAGGATTCTTTTCTTGTTCCAGGCTCTTCCGGTCCACGTGACCAAATCTAACTTGGGGCCGCTTCAACAGGCCATAGGCAAGTTTGTTTGGCAAAACAGACGCCATAGAGTCTCTCGCAATGTCCTGTACAGAGCGAGGGACAGGGGAGGCCTTGGCCTCCCGAACCTTTACTATTATTATACAGCGGCCCAGTTGGCTCAAATAGCTCTGTGGCCCTCGCCCCCAGGGGAAAGGAGGTGGGTGGACTTGGGTGGACTCTGATGGGACAGGACATGCCTCAATTCCTTATGTGGACCCCTAAGGAACATAGACCGACTGATCATGTGGTGTGCCTGGCGATACACAGCTCACTTAAGATTTGGGACACTGCCGCCGTCAAATATGGCTTGACCTCTACCCTATCGCCCATGACCCCCTTCCTGAGGAACAAGGCATTTCCGCCGGGATTGCAGCCCCGAGATTTCAAGGGTATAGAGAACGCAGGGATGCAAAGGTTATGTGAGTTATTCGAAAATGGCTCTTTTATTACATTCGATGTGCTGCGAAGCAGAGCTCCGATGCGCCCCTTTGACTATTTTCGGTATCTCCAGCTTCGGGATTTTGTTAGAGATCCCCTGGTCAAAACAGCGGCCCTGGCCCCGTTGACTTTCTTTGAAAAGATGTGCAAAGGTGAACAGTTCCCGACCGGCATCATACCTCGTTTGTACTCTCATTTAAGCTTGCGTACTCTGGAATGGGGGGATCTTGGATATACGGACCAGTGGGAGGCAGACCTTAAGGAGACATTGGAGGGAGTGGAATGGCAGGATATTTGGGAAACGGCCGCAAAGTCCTCAGTATGTGTCTCTGTGCAGGAACAATCTTACAAGATAATGTTTCGGTGGTACACCACCCCAGTGAAACTGTGCCGTATGGGTGTAAACCCGACGGACCTATGCTGGAGGGGCTGCGGTATTAGAGGCTCATATATGCACATGTGGTGGGACTGCGCGGAGGCACAAGCCTATTGGAAAAGGATTGCGGCTCTGCAGCGAGAAGTATGGGGTAGAGAGGTGAAGTTAGACCCATGGGTGTACCTGCTGTCAAGATCCATAGACGGCTGGACGAGAGCGGAACAAGCTCTTGTTCATAAAATAAACCTAGCTGCTAGGAGAGCACTGGCGCAGGTGTGGCTGCAGAGGAGATCGCCTACTATTGAGATGGTCAAACAGAAAATCAGAGACACTTTTCTGATGGATAAGCTGACGGCTCAGGTCAGGGGGACTCAGAAGAAATTTGATAAAATATGGGACCCCTGGATCAATAGCACAGCAAACGCTTGAGTTGGGTCGGGTGACTTAAGGACCCCACTAGATCGCAGGAGGAAGTACAAGGAGGGCGGCAGGATGCTGCATTTTGATTTGGACACAGGGAACGCTCCGGTGGCCTCCAGCAAGAGATAGCGGGGACACGATAGGGATACATTTTCAGACACCTGTCTCCTGGACGTTCTCCCTCGGCCTACCCCCCCTCCCCTCCCCCCCCCTAACTTCCTACCCTTATGTCCTCCTTTTCTAAGTCCTCGGATCTCCGAGGCACCTCTTTACACTATCCCTTCCTTCTTTCCCTTTACTTTTTATTTTTATTTTTACTTTATTTCTTATATATTTTTTGTTTTGGTCAAGATCGCATTTGCGGCCTATACATAGGGAACACCGAACTGTAGCGGGGAAACATTATGCATGTCATACAGCAAAATGGTGTAATTTCCCTATTATTCTTTTGACCTTATGATCGCGATCTTTCCTTAATGTTTAATGTCAGTTTAATGTTTTATATATGTAAAAAAAAAAAAAAAAAACCCAGGCAGGATGTACAAGCTTCCTATAGACAGCTGTTTCCCCAGGAGGGTGGAAACTTGCTGATATTTAGCGATCCCTGTTAACAGACATTATCTACTACTTTGTCTTGTAAATGTAAAGTGCTTTATGCTCAGTATGTATACTTGTTTACGCTGATCGCACAGTTGATGTATGTAATCTGCTTGTGATGTCTTGCACTGGAATAAATAAAGAATTTAAAAAAAAAAAAAGAATGACAGGCGGATGCGTATTAGGGACTTTAACTTGTGGCTTGGTGAATGGTGTCGGGAGCAAGGATTTGGCTTTATTGCTCATGGTAGCTCTGTTTAGAATGGAAATAAACTGTACAAAAAAGATGGTTTGCATCTTTCTCAAAAGGGAACAAATGTTCTCAGTGAGCAGTTCAGAGGTTTTGCTAGGATGTATTTAAACTAGGAGGGGGGGGGGGGGCAAAAGGGTGATAAAACATCAATCCAATTGTCCCCCAAAACAAGGACAGAAGGTGCCTGTAGCAAGTGTGTTAAAAAATGATAAGCTTAGAGTCATGTCTACAAATGCTCGCAGTTTAGGGAATAAGATCCATGAACTTGTGGCAATAATGGCAACTGATAGTGTAGATTTAGTCGCTGTTACTGAGACATGGTATAATGAGAAAAATGACTGGGACATAGCAATACCAGGGTACTCTTTATATAGAAAAGACAGGGAAGGCAAGAAAGGGGGAGGGGTGGCCCTGTATGTAAAGAATAGCATAAAATCTAGCCTAATAAAGGTTAGTGAGGCGAACATAGAGTCAGTTTGGGTTACGTTAGAATTTGGTAATCACACAGTAACTCGGGTAGGTGTGATTTATAGGCCCCCAGGACAAATTGAAGAGTTAGATAATCTACTAGTTGAAGAAATAGCTAAAATGACAATGAAGGGGGAAGTTATCATCATGGGTGACTTTAATCTTCCTGATGTAAATTGGAAAACAAAAATAGCTACTTGTGCCAGGAGCACACATATTCTAAACTCCCTACTGGGATTGTCTCTAAAACAAGTCGTTGAGGAGCCAACTCGTAAAGAGGCCATACTAGATTTAGTGTTAACAAATGGAGATTTGGTATCAGATATTACTGTAGGTGAAAGTTTAGGATCCAGTGATCATCAGTCAGTGCGGTTTAATATAAGAACAGTGACTGAGTCACACCACACAAAAACAAAAGTTTTAGACTTTAGAAAAACAGACTTTTCCAAAATTAGAATATGTGTAAAGGAGTCATTATCAGACTGGAGCAATTTAAATGGAGTCCAAAAGAAATGGGATTATTTAAAAGTTGCACTACTGAAGGCAACAGAAAATTGCATTAGGCTTGTCAGTAAAAGCAAAAAAATCAAGAAACCACTGTGGTACTCCACAGATGTAGCCAAAATAGTAAAAAACAAAAAGTTAGCATTTAGTAATTATAAAAAAAACCAGAGTGAGGAAGACAGAATGACCTATAAGATTAGGCAGAAAGAGGCTAAGCAAGTTATAAGAGCTTCCAAATCACACACAGAAGAGAAAATAGCACAGTCAGTAAAAAAGGGGGACAAAACCTTTTTTAGATACATAAATGAGAAAAGAAAAGTAAAACAAGGATTAGTTAGATTAAAAACAAAAGAAGGAAGGTATGTAGATGAGGATAAAGGTCTAGCTGACTGCCTCAATGAATATTTTTGTTCGGTATTTACAGATGAAAATGAAGGAAAGGGACCTCAGTTAAGAAAAAGGATAAATGAGTCATTTATTACACGTGAGTTTACAGAGGAAGAGGTTCTATTTCAACTGTCAAAAGTAAAGACAAATAAGTCAATGGGACCTGATGGAATACACCCAAAGCTATTAAAAGAGCTTAGTGGTGTACTAGCAAAACCATTAACAGATTTATTTAACCAATCATTGTTAACAGGAGTAGTCCCAGAAGATTGGAAGTTAGCGAATGTTGTGCCCATTCACAAGAAAGGTAATAGGGAGGAGTCGGGCAACTATAGGCCAGTAAGCCTAACTTCAGTAGTGGGGAAAGTGATGGAAACCTGTCAGGGTACCTGAAGTCTCTACCTCCGAGAGAGGTAGAGACTTAGATGTCCATCCGTCCGGATGGGCTGTTTCCTCTGTTCCTCGCGGTCCATCCGGTCACGTAAATGCCGGCCGCGAGGGACTCACTTCCTTTTCTAGCATGACATCCGGAAACCGACGTCATGACGCCAACCCGGAACGACCTGTCACTCAATCCTTCAGAGACTAATCAGGACTCGTCGGAGGCGTGTCTATCCTTCCGAGCCAGGGTATTTAAACTTGCTTCTCCCATTTGCTCATTGCCCTGTCGTGGTTCTAGTCTGCCTAGTCACACAGTGCTCTTGTATTTCTGTTATCCCTTTGGTTCTGACCCGGCTTGTTTGACTTACTCTGTTTATCTCTGTTACCCTTGACCCGGCTTGTTCCTCGTTTACCTGTCTTCTCGTTCCCTCGACCTCGGCTTGTCTTTGACTATTCTCTATATTCTCCGTACGTTAGTCCGGCCATTCTAAGGTCCGGTATACGTATCCTGTACCTGTTTGTACTCTGCGTGTTGGATCCCTGTCCCGATCCTGACATTACGACAGGGCCAATGGATCCTGCAAGTACAAACAGTCAGCTTGGTCCTTCTGATCCTAGGTTCGAAGCCATGGAGCACAGAATGGATCAGATGGCGCTAGCACTACAGGCGTTATTGTCTCGTGCTAATAACCCGCCTGAGGAGACGCGTACTACTTCTATTTCTCCTGTGAGCTCAGGCCTAGAGGTAGCCACTGTAGGTGCCTCTTCCCGTATTACACCACCAGTACGTTATGGTGGCTCACCTGAGAAGTGTCGTGGTTTCCTTAACCAGATCAGTATCCACTTTGAATTGCAACCTCGCTCCTATCCTACAGATAGGGCGAAGGTTGGATTTATTATCACCTTACTCGTTGAGAAAGCTCTGACATGGGCCAACCCATTATGGGAGAATGATAACCCTTTGGTATATAATTATAATGCCTTTGTAGCTGCCTTTAGAAGAACTTTTGACCCTCCTGGTAGAAAGGTCAATGCAGCTAGATTACTGTTGCGCCTGAGACAAGAGAACCGAACTCTTGTGGATTATGCACTAGAGTTCAGGTCTTTGGCGGCAGAAGTTAAGTGGAACGAGCAGGCATATATAGATGTATTTTTGAATGGGCTATCAGATGTAATCCTCGACGAGGTTGCTACTAGAGAGCTTCCTTAAAATTTGGAGGATTTAATTTCATTCATTTCTCGTATTGATGAGCGTTTAAGAGAGAGACAGAACACTCGATAGATTTAGACCTTCATTTAAATTAGCTCCCGCATTTCAAAGTCCTGATTCCACTACCTCACTATGTCCTGAACCTATGCAGATAGGCAATACTCGCCTCTCAGAGGAGGAGAGGCAGTACAGGAGAAGGGAGGGATTATGCATGTATTGTGGAGTCAGAGGTCACCTACGCCTGAATTGTCCTAATCGTTCGGGAAACGCTCGCACCTAAGTTTCTCTAGAGGACAGGCCTTGGGTGTTTCTATTTTGTCCTCTACGCATAATTATAAAGATCACAGGCTTCTGCTACCAGTTTCTTTAACTTGGGAAAGGGGAGTACTAAGGACCATGGCTTTGATAGATTCCGGTGCTGCTGAGAATTTTATCGATCAAGCATTTGCTACTAAACACACTATCCCATCCCAGTTAAGGGATACACCCTTGGCCGTTGAGGCCATAGATGGTAGACCTTTACTTGAGCCTGTTATCTCTCGTGAGACCATCCCAGTTAGCTTAACTGTTGGTATCTTACACGAGGAAAACTTATCGCTTATGCTTATTTCATCTCCTTCTGTTCCCATAGTCCTGGGTTACCCATGGTTAAAAAGACATAACCCTGTTATTGATTGGGAGTTAGGGGAGATACTCTCATGGGGCCAGAGTTGCCAGGAGAATTGTTTACGGAGGGTTTCTCCATTGGGTGTAATTAACACACCAGGTAGTTCTACCCAGTCTACAGAGATACAGATACCGCCTCTGTACCTAGACTTAAAAGCAGTATTCGACAAAAAGAATGCCGATACTCTACCTCCACACAGGACCTTTGATTGTAAAATTAACTTACTACCTGGTACCATGCCTCCGAGGGGCAATGTATACCCCCTATCCACTAAGGAGAATTCAGTTCTAGAGGAGTATATTCGGGAGAATCTAGACAAGGGATTCATTAGGAGATCTTCTTCTCCTGCCGGGCTGGTTTTTTTTTTTGTTAAAAAGAAGGATGGTTCACTAAGACCTTTCATTGATTACCGAGGTTTGAATAAGATAACCATCAGAAATGCCTATCCGATCCCCTTGATTACCGAGCTGTTTGATCGTCTGAAAGGCTCTAAAATTTTCACCAAGTTGGACCTCAGAGGGGCATATAACTTGGTGAGAATCCAGCAAGGACACGAGTGGATGACAGCGTTCAATACCCGTTATGGGCATTATGAATACACGGTCATGCCTTTTGGTCTTTGTAACGCACCTGCTGTATTTCAGGATTTGATTAATGAGGTTCTTAGGGAATTTCAACATGATTGTGTTATTGTATACCTGGATGACATACTGATACACTCTAGAGAGGTTGAGACCCACCACAGACAGGTCAGAAAGGTATTACACAAACTCCTGCAACATGGCTTATACTGTAAATTGGAGAAATGTAGCTTTGACCAGTCTCAGATAGACTTTCTTGGATACGTGATTTCTGGGGAAGGCTTTAAGATGGATCCTGACAAACTCCAGTCCATTTTAGAGTGGCCTTTGCCTAAGGGACTCAAGGCTATTCAGAGGTTTATTGGTTTCTCCAATTATTATAGGCGCTTCACATTAAGGGATACTCTTCTATTATTGCACCTATTACCAATATGACCAGACAGGGGGCTGACACTAAGACTTGGTCTGATGAAGCTCTCGCTGCTTTCAAGACTCTCAAGGATCTTTTTGCTTCTGCTCCAATTCTAGTCCATCCTGTTACGACTCTGCCGTTCTTACTCGAGGTCGATGCCTCTGAGACAGGCGTAGGGGCTGTTCTGTCGCAAAGGTTAGGGGTGGATAAACCACTACACCCTTGTGGTTTTTTTCTAAGAAACTGTCTGGTCCTGAGAGTAGATATGACATTGGCGACAGGGAACTCTTAGCGGTCATTATGGCCTTAAAGGAGTGGAGACATTTATTGGAGGGGACCTTACATCCTGTTACTATTTTAACGGATCACAAGAACTTGTCTTATATTGGGGAAGCTAAGCGACTGTCCGCCAGACAAGCTCGTTGGTCCTTATTCCTGACCCACTTCAATTATGTGCTTACTTATAGACCTGGTTCTAAGAACTCCAAAGCCGATGCTTTGTCTCGCCAATATGAACCTTCTACTATATCTGAACCGGTTCTTTCCTCTATAGTTCCGAAATGCAATATTATCGCCAACACGAATCTCAGGATTCACTCTCCGTTACTTGCCGAGATCATTAAACTGCAACATCTAGCTCCTAAACAGACTCCTGAAGGTCGACGTTTCGTTCCTCCTGCTCTACAACTGGAACTGTTGCAATGTTTCCACAACAGCAAGGTGGCTGGACATCCTGGTATTCGCAAGACATGTGCTTTGATCTCTAAGGACTTCTGGTGGCCTGATTTACGGAAGGATATTAAAGATTTCATCGGTGCATGTGAGGTTTGTACTAAGACCAAGCAACCTCATACCCTTCCCTGTGGATTTCTGCACCCCTTAGAGGTTCCAGAGAAGCCATGGTCCTGTTTGGCTATGGACTTTATTGTCGATTTGCCTATCTCTAAAAAACAGACTGTTATCCTCACCGTGGTTGACAGATTCACCAAGATGGCTCACTTCGTTCCTCTGCCTAAACTCCCGTCTTCTCCCGAATTGGCGGAGATATTCGCAAGGGAGATTTTTCGATTACATGGGATACCCTCCCAAATTGTATCTGACAGAGGTTCCCAATTTGTTTCCCGTTTTTGGAGGTCCTTCTGCTCTCAACTGGGTATCAAATTGAATTTCTCTTCTGCCTATCATCCTCAGTCTAACGGAGCTGCTGAACGCACCAACCAAAAGATTGAACAATATTTACGTTGTTTTGTTTCCGAACACCAGGACGATTGGGTTGGTTTGATTCCTTGGGCGGAGTTTGCACACAACAATCTCGTTTGTGATTCTACTCGTTCAAGCCCCTTCTTCATGAATTATGGCTTTCATCCATCTATTCTCCCTTCGGCTTCTTCTTCCCACGGGGTGCCGTCGGTTGATGTTCATGTTGCCAATTTGAGGAAGTTGTGGGATCAGACTCGACAGATTCTTCTGCACAATTCTATGCTGGTTAAGAAACACGCTGATAAACGTAGAAGGGCGGCTCCGGTGTTTGTTCCAGGTGATAGAGTATGGTTGAGTACAAGAAACATCCGTTTAAAAGTGCCTTCCATGAAGTTCGCTCCTCGTTATATTGGACCTTACAGGGTGCTAACTCGCATTAACCCAGTTGCGTATCGTCTAGCTCTTCCAACTGCCTTACGCATCCCTAACTCATTTCATGTTTCATTGTTGAAACCACTGGTCTGTAACAGATTTTCCTCCACATCATCCTCTCCTCGCTCTGTTCAGGTGGAGGGTCAGGAGGAGTATGAGGTTAACTCTATTATCGATTCTCGAATCTCCCGGGGGAGAGTACAATATCTGGTCGATTGGAAGGGATATGGTCCTGAGGAGAGGAGTTGGGTACCTCAGGAGGATGTTCATGCTCCTCGTCTCCGCAGGGCGTTTCACTCCCGCTTCCCATCACGTCCCGGTTCCTTCCACCCGGTGGGCGTATCTGAGAGGGGGGGTACTGTCAGGGTACCTGAAGTCTCTACCTCCGAGAGAGGTAGAGACTTAGACGTCCATCCGTCCGGACGGGCTGTTTCCTCTGTTCCTCGCGGTCCATCCGGTCACGTAAACGCCGGCCGCGAGGGACTCACTTCCTTTTCTAGCATGACATCCGGAAACCGACGTCATGACGCCAACCCGGAACGACCTGTCACTCAATCCTTCAGAGACTAATCAGGACTCGTCGGAGGCGTGTCTATCCTTCCGAGCCAGGGTATTTAAACTTGCTTCTCCCATTTGCTCATTGCCCTGTCGTGGTTCTAGTCTGCCTAGTCACACAGTGCTCTTGTATTTCTGTTATCCCTTTGGTTCTGACCCGGCTTGTTTGACTTACTCTGTTTATCTCTGTTACCCTTGACCCGGCTTGTTCCTCGTTTACCTGTCTTCTCGTTCCCTCGACCTCGGCTTGTCTTTGACTATTCTCTATATTCTCCGTACGTTAGTCCGGCCATTCTAAGGTCCGGTATACGTATCCTGTACCTGTTTGTACTCTGCGTGTTGGATCCCTGTCCCGATCCTGACAAAACCATGTTAAAGGATAGGATTGTTGAACATCTAAAAACACATGGATTTCAAGATCAGAGACAACATGGGTTTACTTCAGGGAGATCATGCCAAACTAATCTTATTGATTCTTTTGATTGGGTAACTAAAATTATAGATCAGGGTGGTGCAGTAGACATTGCTTACCTCGATTTCAGTAAGGCTTTTGACACTGTTGCACATAGAAGGCTTATCAACAAACTACAATCTTTGAGTTTGGATTCCAATATTGTTGAATGGGTAAGGCAGTGGCTGAGTGACAGGCAACAGAGGGTTGTAGCCAATGGAGTATATTCGAAGCTTGGGCTTGTCACCAGTGGGGTACCTCAGGGATCTGTACTTGGACCCATTCTCTTTAATATTTTTATTAGTGATATTGCAGAAGGTCTTGATGGTAAGGTGTGTCTTTTTGCGGATGATACTAAGATATGTAACAGGGTTGATGTTCCAGGAGGGATAAGCCAAATGGAAAATGATTTAGGTAAACTAGAAAAATGGTCAGAGTTGTGGCAACTGACATTTAATGTGGATAAGTGCAAGATAATGCATCTTGGACGTAAAAACCCAAGGGCAGAGTACAGAATATTTGATAGAGTCCTAACCTCAACATCTGAGGAAAGGGATTTAGGGGTGATTATTTCTGATGACTTAAAGGTAGGCAGACAATGTAATAGAGCAGCAGGAAATGCTAGCAGAATGCTTGGTTGTATAGGGAGAGGTATTAGCAGTAGAAAGAGGGAAGTGCTCATGCCATTGTACAGAACACTGGTGAGACCTCACTTGGAGTACTGTACACAGTACTGGAGACCCTATCTTCAGAAGGATATTGATACCTTAGAGAGAGTTCAAAGAAGGGCTACTAAACTGGTTCATGGATTGCAGGATAAAACTTACCAGGAAAGGTTAAAGGATCTTAACATGTATAGCATGGAGGAAAGACGAGACAGGGGGGATATGATAGAAACATTTAAATACATAAAGGGAATCAACACAGTAAAGGAGGAGACTATATTTAAAAGAAGAAAAACTACCACAACAAGAGGACATAGTCTTAAATTAGAGGGACAAAGGTTTAAAAATAATATCAGGAAGTATTACTTTACTGAGAGGGTAGTGGATGCACGGAATAGCCTTCCAGCTGAAGTGGTAGAGGTTAACACAGTAAAGGAGTTTAAGCATGCGTGGGATAGGCATAAGGCTATCCTAACTATAAGATAAGGCCAGGGACTAATGAAAGTATTTAGAAAACTGGGCAGACTAGATGGGCCGAATGGTTCTTATCTGCCGTCACATTCTATGTTTCTATGTTTCTATCTAGGGACTAGATTTTCCTCAACATATTTGCGTAAGCGTGTTATTTCCCAGTGACCCTTAATTTGCCATTGTATAGATATTGAATGGCAACAAAACTTTTATTTATATCATTCGAATTATGTCTAATTAAAGTTTCAATGGAGAAAACATTATTAATGTCGGTTGTACTTAAGTCTGGGTTGATAACATTTGCTAAATATGAAATCATGTTGTAGAATTAATCTACTTATTAGAATGTTGCTTCCTAAAAGAATGGGTATTAAAACCCTATGGAATTTGCAAAATTTGAAGAAAAAAAAAATGGAAGCCTAGGAATAGGGAATACACTCTTTCTTGGGATAACCTAGGTGACTAGGGAAGTAGTAATGAAAGAACAGGAACTGAGTGCCCTAATAGAAGTTTAAAATGTAACCTTTATTGTTTCTCAGTAAAACTAGGTCGACAGAATAAAATAAAACAGGTTATATTTGATAACAATGGTGCTTTAGTGCTCAAAGTGATGATTAACCCCTTAACGCCGTTACGGCGTTCTATGCCGTCACGGCTTTAAAGCTGTTGCGGCGGCATAGAACGCTGTAACGGCTTAAGCCCCCAGAAGGAGAAATGTACTCACCTCCACCGCGATCCTCTTCTGTCAGGCAGCCCTCCTCCGGCAAATGAGGCCCCCCGGGGGCCATGTGATCGCTCTCAAAGAGCGATCACATGGCCCCCTATTGCTGGCTGTGGATCTGCCAGCAGGGGGACTGTCTAAAATATCAGACAGTCCCCCTGCTGGTAGGTAGTGTCAAAAAAAAATTAGATATGTTTAAAAATAATATTGTGTATTGTTTATTATATATATATATATATATATATATATATATATATATATATATATGTGTGTGTAACGTCATATGTACTGTATTTTAATATTAATATAAGTATATATAAGTATTAAAATACACACACACACATATATATATATATATATATATATATATATATATATATATATATATATATATATATATATACACACACACACAAAATTACAATAAATAAAATAAATAAATAAAATAAATTATATATTCATATGTAATTTCATTCTAACTGTATTTTGTTATTAATATATATATATATATATTGGTAACAAAATACACTTAGAATGACAATCTATATATAAAATACAAATAACCGCAAATAAATAAATATATATATATTACATAAAAGATTACATTAGTATACACGTAGAATTTAAATACCTATAAATGCATATATATTAAAATTTTTTTTTTTTTTTTTTTTTTTAATTCTTTATTTTTGCAGTGCGTATATTGGTTACAGGCATACATATGGTACCCCAACGGCATTCCATATGCAGGTTTCATGACATAAGTTACAGTGGGGGGTAGATAGACAATGCACTTTTTTTGTTTTATACATATCACGTTAATATAGCATGCTAGTAGGTGTCGCTTTGTGGCATGACATGCGAGGTCAGACTAGCGAGTAGGTTACATATTCTAATAATAGGTTAGACAAGAAATAGCAAAACCATAGTCGTGGTCCACGCTTGAGGGGGGAACTAGTTTGCTGCCAAATGCTGCCTGTTTGTTAAAGGTATGCAGTATTGTTGAAAGAGGAAATTAAAATGTTAGCCAGATCCCACCTAGTAAGATGTGCTGTTTGCTAATTAACACCCTAGTGTTTTTTATGAAGTAAGCACTAGAGAACTAAGTGAAAGTAGCCAGGTCATATACTATGTTTTGTGCGATGTAGTTGCTTAGTCACGTTACAAGTGCAGGCAGAGTGGGAGAACACAAAAGTAACAATAGAGATTAAAATATTACAGTTGCAGGTTATGCACGGGTGAAGGTATATTAACAATCTCTGCTATGTTAGGGTGCCAGCAATGCTAGTAATTTTGTGTTAAAACGAAAATGTTTTAAGTGGTAAGGCTCAGTACCTAAACCTAAGCATGCCAAGGACAGTCAGCAATCCGTAAGTATAACATCACCCTGGCTGCTCAAAAGTTCGTACGTCTGCTCTCACTTCAGGGACTGTCAGCATGGTGGGTCCGATGCTTTGTGGGTGGTAGTGGACACATGGTCAGCCAGTGCCTGCTCCAGCATGTCGGCGTGTGTGTTAGCGTCATTTTAGCAGTGTCTCTCCAGGTGCATCACAGGAGCTTGCCTCTGTTGGGCATCGGGAGGAGTGTTCTCCGAGGTTAACAAGTGTTGCATATTCTGGCGTGCTGCTGGGTGTCACTGTGTGGCTGTCTTCGCTCGGCAACAGGGTTGTGAGTGCTGGTGCATCCGTTGCCTTGGTTCCAGTGGGCCTCCGCTGCTGCCTGCCTGTCTCGTGGCCAGCCACTTGCACAGGTATGAAATTGCGTGGTGGTCTGCGATGAAGTGGAGTCGCCAACTTCTCTGACCCCGTGGGCCCTTGTCTACCAGCCTTGCTGGGTGTTCCGAGCTCCGCTGGTATGCGCTCCCCTCTGCTGACTCCAGCGCACGTGGCAGTCGCCATCTTATGTGTCTTGGAACATGCGATCGGGCCCTCCGGTGTGGCGGTGGAGCCCCTGTGTTCCAGCTGCCATGCCTCCGGGTGAGGACCGGGATCACCCCCCTGGTCCATAGGGGGGGGGACAGGGCCGGGTCCACCCTGGTTCGAGCCCCAGGCTGGGCGCTGTGTGGCAGGATAGTGGTGCGGCGGCCGTCCGCCCCACTCACCGCCAGAGAGGGCCCCGGTTGAGGCAAGGTCCTCTCCTCCAGGGGACTGCAGCGTAGTGAGCCAGCCTCTCCCTGGCACCAGCAGGCCCTCTGCTGTGGGCACTCTTGCTGTCGGTCAGCTTTGGCGAAAGATGTGGTTTATTTTCCCCATATTTGATGATGTATAGCAGGAGCTCCTTTTGCCTGCGACCGTCCAGCTCGGCGGTCCGGCCCCGCCCCCATATATTAAAATTTTACGTGTATATTTAAGTAATCTTTTAACATAATTATGTGATTTGATTAATTAAAATTTGATTGACATCTCTGACAACACAGGGAGAAAGTGCAGAGAATTTAATTTGCAAGCACTATATTTGACCCTGTAACTCTCCAAGACACCATAAAACCTGTACATAGGGGGTACTGTTTTACTCGGGAGACTTCGCTAAACTCAAATATTAGTGTTTAAAACTGGTAAATTGTATTACAACGATGATATTTTAAGTAAAAGTGATGTTTTGTGCATTTTTTACAAACAAACGGACTATATTATTGTTGTATTATGGTTTACTGTTTTAAAACACTAATATTTGTGTTTAGTGAAGTCTCCCGAGAATAACAGTACCCCCCATGTACAGGTTTTATGGTGTTTTGGAAAGTTTTACTTTTACTTTTTCAAATGGTATGCCATTATGGGGGTAATTCTCATTCCTGGGCTACCACACCGTCTCAAAGGTAACATTACTAATCTGGCAAATTTCTATTTGAAAATGGAACATTCTATATTTGACCCTGTAACTTTCCAAAACACCATAAAACCTGTTAATGGGGGGTACTGTTGTACTTGTGAGAAATCGCTGATTACAAATATGTGCATTTTGTTGCAGTAAAACAAAACAGTATTATGACATTTACAGCTAAAATGTGAGGGGGAACTACAATTTTTTTTTAAAAAAATTAAGATTTCTCACAGTTTGTTTAATTTTATTCATAATAAATTATATTTCATATATAAATATTTGATATGAAATGAAAGCCCTGTTTCTCCTGAACAAAATGATATATAATAAGTGTGGGTGCATTTAATATGAAAGAGGTGAATTACGGTTGAACAGACATATAGCGCAAATTCTAGTTTTTGTTTACGTTCTGTTTTGATCAGAACGTGTACTATCGACTCCGTCCTGAAGGGATTAAAAAGCAGGGTTTACATTTGATAAGTGAGTTAGCCTGCCGAGTTTCTAACTGTCACCGGTAAGTCAGTTGCAATAAATGTATGGGTATACAGCTAGTGATGTTTCCTAGGTGAAATGCCACAGCTGTTATTGTTATTAATGCGTAGGTTTGCAAATGCTGTATCAATATATAATTTATGTTATTTGTAAGGTTCAGTAAACACAGTTGTTGTTATTCATAGAAAAAAATTATATCTGGGTTATGCATGACACATTTCTATCTGTACTCATTTGGTGAAGTCTGCTGCCTCTTAGTCTTATACACCTTTGTTTCACTAAATTAAAGCGGCATTGTCATGGTCGAATCCCGTTTATTTTTAACCCCCCTCCCGACTCCACTAAATCTAATTGACCCCCTAGTCACCCCAAACTGCCCCCAAGTCCCTCATATTACCTAGTTTTTAAACTTTATTTTCTGCCCGGACCTAGGTTCTGGCCGCCGCCTTCTTTGTGTGAATCCCCTGTGGGACACATCATCTGCACGGGGGCTGTGCAGGATAATTCCGAGTCGCGGTACAGGAACGGATAAACCAGGAGAATAGTCGTGGGAAGCCAAGGGTCAGAGGAAGCCAGAAGTCAGAATAAACGAAAACACAAGCCGGAGTCAAGAGCAAACTGGAGAACAGGAAACAGCAAACCGATCACCAGGAGTCAAGGAACTGACACTGCCTTCTGGGAGAGGCAATGTTTTATACCTGGCTAATGAGGCCATCAGCTACAGGTGTGCTGAGAATGTTGGAACAGCCACAGAATAACGTCCAGCCCCCAGTGTTGGATACAAGGCAAGATACATACTTCAGGCTGTATGGTGGCTCAGAGGAGAAACAGCAGACCCAGGACTAAAAAGTACCCAGGTTCAAATCCCTTATTGGGAACTTCTGGGGCGACCTCATCTGGATGTCGTGGTGAGAACCGTGACTGGGCCCCTTCTCACCACATGATATGTTGCACCGCTTCCTCTCATTTCATCCTGACTCATAACCAGGTACCTCCTTGCACTATACACACTACCACTTCACTCTACCACCTTGCACTGTATACACCGCCACTACATAAACACACACTCTGCAACAATAACTACACAAACACACACTGCATCTGTTTGCAGATATACACAAAGAGAAACAAGTAGATATACAGACAGATTGGACAAACAGATGCACAGATACACATACAGACAAACATACACATACAGAGACACACATGCATATTTTTTTTAGCCACCCTCCTACCTAGGGTGAAGGTGGCTTCCTTGGGATCCAGTCAGTTGACTCACGCTGTTAGTAGTCAGAGTCTCTTCCACTTGGGCCCTTCCTCCCCTCCTCCCTTCGTGCGACTCTGTGGTAGCTGGGAGGAAGTGACTGGCTGTCACTTTCTATCAGCGCTGACATCATTGAAGGGGCCAAGTTGCACTGTTAAAGCACTGTCCGGGCCCCTGAGAACACATTACCATCAAGTGGCTTTAACTGCTAGGGCCTCCTGATTGGCCCCCTCAGCCTGCGGGCCCCAGTGTAGATCCACCACTGCCTCCAGCTGTTAACAGACTATATGAATATATATTGGACCGCATCGTTGCCAGGTCCTACTCTAACAACCTAATGTCGGCTTCATGAGCTACTTACCTGGAGGGGAAGGGGGGGGGGGGGGGACCTGTGACAGGGATGGGTGCAAAACCAAGGAGTTGGCTAGACTCCCAAATATAAATATATATATGAAACCAGGGTGCTGGCTGCACTCACCTGAACATGCATAAATAGGGTGCTGCTGGGAGCCACTTTATACGATGAAAAAGAAAATCCAGCGCACTCCCTTATCCACTAAACAGCAACTATATATATATATACACAATCAAAGGTCAGGCACAAGTCTGTCAGAAGTACTTGCAAAGGAGCAATCTCCAGCCTCGGGTAAACGATGATCACGAAGGAGAGCTCTCACTAGACTTTTCAACCAAATTCAAATCCAAACATTTATTGTGAATACAGTCACATAACATCAGTGTTTCAGTCTATAATAGACTTTCATCCTGATGTAAAATTCCTAGTAGCTTACAAAAAAATATTAAATTTAGCCCAAATGTCTGTTTTATTAAAGTGACTAAATTGCAATAATAAAACTATAAATTAATTTAGAATTTATGTAAAGATCTATATTTTTCCATTCTTGGCAGCATATTTTCACACACAAGTCTGCTGAAAGAAACACAATGTACGATTTAAGGAGATTGCTCAGCACAGGGTTCATCTTGCTGTATGTGATCTGATTATTCTTTATAAACTATGACCGACTTTAAGTGGCAAGAAGGCAGGTGATACATGCTTTGCCAGGATGGGAGCAGCAGACAATTAGCACCCAGTGCGTCACCCGAGCAACAGGTCCAACAAGTTCCACACTGAGCCTTAAAATTTCTTCATGTACATTCAGTGCTGACTGGTGAAGTGGTGATTGTCTGCAGTGTCTGGAGGGTTGGCTTTATCGGATAGTGTGGTCTATAAATAAAGGGTTGGGGTGGTGTTGGTCATTCTCCCATGGTAGTGATACCTACTGCCAGGAGCAGCAATGGATATCCTCCACTCATTGGGACACCCTGAGGAGATATACAACCTGTTCAGGTTTAAGATGGGAGGCTGCCGGGCAGTGATGCCCAAACTAGACTGGGTAAGTCTGTCTCCCTCTATAGTTCTGGTGGGGAAGGGTCTGAGTCCAATATAAAACAGCGGGGATGGAGTGGGTCTGAGTCCAATATGAAACATGGGGATGGGGTGAGTCTGGGTCATCTATAAAACAGGGGGATGCAGTGAGTTTGGGACCTCTATAAAACAGGGGGATGGGGTGAGTCTGGGTCTTCCTATGAAACAGAAGGAATGGGATGAGTCTGTGTCACCAATAAAACAGGGGGCATGGGGTCTAGATCCCTCTACAAAACAGGGAGATGGGATGAGATTGGGTCACTCCCCTATAAATTGGTTTCATTTGGGTCTCACTATGAAAAAAGGAGATGGAGTGAGTCTGTAGTGGTCTATAAAACAATGAGAATGAGCAGGTCTGGCCAATTGTGCTGCCTGGGTCCAAGGATGAAATGCCACCCCCTGCAGCCACCAAGCTCCCCCACACTAAAATCTGCTACCAAAGACACTGATTATGTATGTTTAATGTATGCAGAGAGTGCATAGTGGATGCAGTATGTGTTTGTGTAGTGGATGCTGTGTGTGTTTGTGTAGTGGATGCAGTGTGTGTGTGTGTAGTGGATGCAGTGTGTGTGTGTGTGTGTAGTGGATGCAGTGTGTGCTTGTGTAGTGGATGCAGAGAGTGAGTAGTGGATGCAGTGTGTGTTAGTGTAGTGGATAAAATGTGTGTGTTTGTGTAGTGAATGAAATGTGTGTGTTTGTGTTTTGGATGTAATGTGTGATTGTGTAGAGGATGCAGTGTGTGTTTGTGTAGAGGATGCAGTGTGTGTGTGTTTATCTGGTGATTCGGCGTGTGTTTGTGTAGTGGGTACTGTGTGTTTGTGTAGTGGATGCAGTGTGTGTTTGCTGGTGATGTCAAGGAGATACAGTGTCTGTGTGAGTGATTTTGGATGTAGTATGTATCTGTGTGTGATGGGATTTCGCTTCCTATGCGCAGCACACTGCGTGTGCACTGTAGCACTGGTACTACACCCTTGCTGTATGGTGTGTCATCTGACTGCAGTGGAGTCTGGACTGACTCCTAGAGGCTCTGCTCCTCATTTCCTCACTCTGCCTGCCCTGCTCCTGGCTGTGTGTATTGAGGGATTTAGTATGTATGTACAGAGGCTGTTTTGTGTCTGTGTATAGGGGGCTTTAGTGTGTATGTACAGAGGCTGTTTTGTGATGTATAGAGAGCTTTAGTGTGTATGTACAGAGGCTGTTCTGTGTGTGTTCAGTGGACTTTATAGTGTAAGTACAGGGACTCTTTTGTGTGTGTGCATAGCGGCTGTTTTGTGTGTGTGTGTGTGTAGGAGCAGGACTCTCTTTCCACATGGGCACACTGGGCACACATGGGGGCCCCACTGCACTGCCCAGCGTGCCTGGCAGACAAGGGAGATCCTTTGGTCTCCCCTGCCGGCCCATGGAGAGGCGGCCTTGTTTTCTGTGAGATCTCCCTCACCAGCCCAAGGGCCCTTCGATCGGGGAGAGAGGGCGGGAGTACACAAAGGCAGGAGGAGGGACCTGGGAAGCAGATCACTCCTTCCGGGAGCAGGCTGTGTGGATCGTTGCCATGTGTTACCATGGAAACGCTTCACACAGCATTCTGCTCGCAAGAGGACAGAAGGACCTGCAGCCAGACGAGCTGCAGGCTACATAGAACTGACCACCTGTTTCTTGCTGTCCCTCCCCCCAGCACTCCTCTCACAAAGCACTACACACACACACACACATAGCACCTCTCACACACAGCACCCCCCACAAACAGCACCCCTTCTCCCCCCCACACACAGCACTCCTCAGACACACACAGCACCCCCCTACACACACACAGCACTCCTCAAACACACAGCACCTTTCGCACACACAGCACACCCCCACACACATACAGCACTCCTCACACACAGCACCCCTCACACACACACACCACCCCTCAAATGCACACAGCACCCCTCATACACACACACACACACACACACACACACAGCGCACCCCTCACACACTCACCCATACACTGCACCCCTCAATGTATTCAGCAGTCTGTGTGTGTGTGTGTGTGTGTGTGTGTGTATGTATTCAGCAGACTGTGTGTATGTATTCAGTGGATTGTATGTATATATTCAGCGGACTGTGTGTATTATGTATTTAGCAGTCTGTGTGTACTCAGCATTCTGTCTGTGTGCATTCAGCGGACTGTGTGTACGTATTCAGTGGACTGTGTGCATGTATTCAGCGGACTGTGTGCATGTGTATGTTTGTGTGTGTGTATTTCGCGGACTGTGTGCATGTATTCAACGGACTGTGTCCATGTATTCAGCAGTCTGTCTGTGAGTATTCAGCAGTCTGTCTGTGTGTGTATGTATTCAGCAGTCGGTATGAGAATGTGTTCAGCAGTCGGTGTGAGAATGTGTTCAGCAGTCTGTGACTGTATTCAGCAGTCTGTGTATATGGATTTTATGTATGTATTGCATTTGTTGGAGATAGTAATAAATCAGAGCTTAATTTGATCTATAATTTACATTTTATTCCTGTGAGTTGTATGTTGACAGGGCCCCAGTGCACTACTTTGCCCGGGGGCCCATACTGTTGTTAAGATGGCACTGTGTAGGGGGCTTTAGTGTGTATTTATCTAGGGGTAACCTTATAAAACAGGGTGATGGGGTGAGTCTGGGACCCCACTATCTTCCACTAACAAGAGACATTTACTTAGGGCAAAAACTAAAATTTGCGCTGTTTACCTCGCAAGTCTAGACAGAGAACAAATATTTGGTTAGCACATATTCTCAAATTTGAGCTACAATATTTATTTATGGTAAATGTTACACCATGTCACATTTATAATATAGATCACATGATTAAATGAAAAATAACCACCGACTGAGAAAATGTTTTATAGAAAATGTTTAAGGAAACTTACTTTTCACGGGTTAGAGTCACTGTTCCCTCTAAGGTGTGCACTTGGTCACACGCACACACCTTTTTGAGGGAGCGCACACATACAAATAATTAGCACACTAGGGTTTTGCCATTTTTTGGGGAGGTAGCCTACTGGCATCCTTAGGGCACCTCCGAAGCTGGGACTTATTCAGAAATACAGAGTAGACACCTGCTTACCCCAGATGGCAGGTGCCTTCTCTGCTAAAATATACTGGGAAGAGAGAGCAAGAGGTGGCGAGGGAGTGCTGATGTGTTTCCAGTTCCTTATTGCTCCCTCACGCATCCTCTTTTGTGATTCTGGGATCCGGAAAATGACACCACGCTGTCCCCAGCATCACTACATAGGGTGCGTGAGGAACAGGATCCATTCCCCACTGCAACCCAGGGAGAAAATCCCCACTGGACCCCAAGGAGAAGAACCCTACTGGACTCCAGGGACTTCTACCTACTCAACCACAGAGAGAGTCACAGTGGACCCCGGGGAGAGGACTCACACCAACACTCCTAATGGTAGGGAGGCTAGATGGGCCTTAAAAATATAAAATAAAACAACAATAAATTGTGTGTCTGTCATTGAGAGCTTGTGACAATGTCTGTCAGTGAGTGTGTGTCTGTCTGTCAATGACTGTGTGTCTGTCATTGAGAGTATGTCAGTGTGCCAAAGCAATGTCTTGCTACCAGTGGGGTAACTCAGGGATCTGTACTTGTACCCACTCTCTTTAATATTTTTATTAGTGATATTGCAGAAGGTCTTGATGGCAATGTATGTATTTTTGGTGATTATACTAAGGTTTGCAACAGGGTTGATGTTCCAGGAGGGATACACCAAATGGCAAATGATTTAGGTAAACTAGAAAAATGGTCAGAGTTGTGGCAACTGATACTAAATGTGCATAAGTGCAAGATAATGCATCTTTGGCATAAAACCCCAAGAGCAGGGTATAGATTTTTTGATACAGTCCTAACCTCAACATCTGAGGAAATGGATTTATGGGTAATTATTTCAGATGACTTAAAGGTAGGCAGACAATGTAATAGAGCAGCAGGAAATGCTAGAAGAATGCCTGGATGTATAGGGAGTGGTATTTGCAGTAGAAAAAGTGAAGTGTTCATGCCATTGTACAGAACACTCATGAGACCTCACTTGGAGTATTGTACGCAGTACTGGAGGCCGTATCTCCAGAAGGATATTGATACTTCAGAGAGAGTTCAGAGAAGGGCTACTAAACTGGTTCACGGATTGCAGGATAAAACTTACAAGGAAAGGTTAAATGATCTTAACATGTATAGCTTGGAGGAAAGATGAGACGGGGGGATTTGATAGAAAAATTTAAACCAGGTTAACGAACAATCATCAATACCTGAGTTTTTGAGTTTGTGCAGTAGAATGTTGTGGTCTACTGTGTCAAAGGCCTTTGCAAAATCAAGGAAAATAGCTCTAGTTAGGTCTCCTTGTTCCATGCCAGTTTGGATGTCATTGCAAACTTTTAAGAGGGCAGTTGTAGTGGAGTGATTCTGGCGAAAGTCCGATTGATCAGGGGTCAGATAGTTCGATTGTTGGTAGTACATAGTTGCGTATGGACAATTTTTTCTAAAATTTTTGACAATACCGGGAGGTACAGGTCTAAAAATGAACTTGTCTATATTGGGCCTTTGCAAATTTAGCGGGTCCTGATCCACATTTGTAGTTTCAGGATGCGTGTAATTTATTAGTTTGGCAATCAGAGCAGTGGAGCATCCAACAAAATAAATGTTAAAGGCATTTGCTACATCTAAGGGAAGTTGCAGGGTTTGGTTATCCACTTTGACAGTGGAGGGTTGGGAGTGTATTGGGGGGGGGGGGGGGGTTGTAATTTATTTATGACTTTCCAAAAGTTTCTAGGGTTTGATAGGTTATTGTTTAGATTTTTACAGAAATATTGGGCCTTGGCCAATTTTGTTTGTTTTGTGCATATATTTCGCCATTGTCTATATGCACAGTGATCATTCACAGAGCCAGTACGCTTGAACTTTGACCACAAAGAATCCCGAAACTGGTACATTTGGATGAGGTCAGCTGTGATACAGTATATATGTGCTCCTTTTACTCTCACCTTACGCAACGGGGCATGCAAATTCCAAATTTGTAGGAGTTCAGACTGAAAAAATTCAACAGCACAGTCTAGATCTGGGATAATGTTTAATCTGTGCCATGGGATGTTCTTGATGTCATTAAGAAAGGATTCAAGATTACATTTTTTGAAGGACCTGGTGATTTTTATTTTGCGCATGCAGTACACTAAACAGTGATCACTGAAACTGTTTAGGAGAACACCGGCCTCCTGGATTCTATCAGGAGAAGTGGGAGAGAATCCAATTGAGCAGGGTATGGTTATGGCTTTTAATGTTTATGCGAGTTGGGGAGGAGATTAATTGCGTTAGCTGCAAAGTCTTAAACAGCGTGCAAAAACTATTATTTTTAGGATTCAGCCAATCAATATTAAAATCTCCAAAGACCGAAAATTCACTTTTTGGGTTTCGAGCTATGGTTTTACTAAGGAGATGGGCTATGTCAGATAGGGAATGCACTGGGGAGCTAGGTGGGCGGTAGATTCCTGCAACAATGATTGATTTACTGCACGGGTTCTCAATTGTGCCAGAAAGGAAAGGTGGCAGAAGGGCTAAAGTTTTGTAAGGAATTTTATGGAATTGTAAACACAAATAACAATGCCTCCTCCTCTCTTTGCTCTGTCATTTCTAAAACACTAATAACGCTGTATTGCAATGGCGGTGTCTGGTATTTTAGTCGTTAACCATGATTCTGAGAGCACAATGATTTTTGGTTTGTAATGGGAACACCAAGCTTCCTGGAGTATGTTATGGATAGAAATTAATGTAGGTAAAATGTCTATTTACTGTGTATACCTGTGCTCATTATTTACTCAAAATGGATGCTCCCATCGTCCAAATCACCTTGTGTAACAAGATGGTGTCTCCGTCTCAGGGTTACACCTAGGATGATGCTGACATCACACTCTGGAGGAAGTACATCAGATAAGACACTTAGCACTTACCAATTAAAAATTTACTTTTCATGTTATCTCATGTTTTGCATATGATGTATTCTTTGCTTTATAAAGGGCTTGCCGTCCCTCTCAGTAAACATTCCGAAGTTTTTAATTCATCTGAAACTTGTTGTCAGTGTGATTTACTTCAGCGTGCACGCACCTTATTTTAAACAATTTGGACATGGGCAGATATTCAAACAAACACTTGGTTTGGTCTAGAACAGTTATAATAACAATTCATGATGTCTCTATTTACCCACTAGAGCTCAATGAGCGAGAGCCTCCAGGCCTGTTATAAGTATATGAATGAGACCAGCCGGAGCATTGCTGCTGTGATCCAGACTCTGGATGGGGAGCTAAGGTAAAAACTAAATATCTCTTCCCTTTCCAGCTCTCCCAGGAGTATTAATCAGGATTCATGTAGCACCGGGTAGATAGAGATTGTTAGGCTGCTATTTGAGTTTGCAGCGCTTTGCACCAAGTGCTGGAAACCAACTTTTTTTTTAAAACTACAAAATGAATATAATATGTTTTTGCCAAGATGACACCTTGGACGCCGTGTGTCCAGCATTGACATTCAGTTCAGTAACCATGAAATGTACCTTGTTACACTGTCCAGCACATTGTATGAAATCACTGACAATGAAATGCACTTGCATACAACTCATTTCTTTGAATCTTTTGAAACACCTTGTGAATTCAAACAATGTATCTGCTCCCCTCCAAGCCTCACAACGAACCTTGGCAAAATAATGCCATCACAAGATGATACAAATTTATACTATTTTATAAAATGGAACCTAGCAACACAAAATGGTTTGTAATAATCTGTATCACTGCCCAGTCCTGGTATTTGTAGGGTTATTTCTCCTGCTGTCCACGTGTCTGGTCATGGATTGAATTTGGTAAATTCCATAGCTTATGTTTTGATATTGGTGTTATGGACATAAGCAGAGCAAAGCCTGGATCAATATGATTTGAGATGAAAAAAATAACAGTTATGAATTACTGATTTCTTTCATGTTTATCATCGGTGGACTTAACAGGGACCGTGGCGCCTGACCAGGCCCCTTTCAGCAATACTTATTGGGTGGCATGGGCAGCAGTGGGAGGAAGTCAGAGCTGGCCACTTTGTCCCAGCTGCAAAGAGAGAGAGCGCAGCGTGGGAGGCAGAGGTGGCACAGGCAGCATGGGGGGAGAGAACAAGAAGAGAGCTGCTGAGGACCCCACACTCGCAGCAGCCACAACCAGCAGCAGCAGGACCCCAAGCAAGCCACCCTCCTGCACACAAAAAGTATGCTAACAGGAGGGTGGCTGCAAATATAAAAAGTATTATATGAATGTATCTGTGTCAGTTTGTATGTCTATGTATTTCTGTGTCAGTGTGATTAAATGTCAGTGTGCATCTGTGTGTCAATGTATGTATGTGACAGTGTGTATGTATAGTTCTGTAAGTATGCATGTGTCAGTGTATGTGCATACATCTCTGCAATCAAACACCAACACAACATGCAAACAAACCCCTGCAATCAAACACAAACACACCCCTTCATTCAAACAGAAATACTACACACAAGTTAACCTGCATTTAAAACTCAACAATAAATACAAACACAACCACGCAATGAAAGGCAAACATTATATAGAAACACAACCTTATTTAAAACTTTAAAATTGTACACAAACGCCCCTACATTCAAACACCAACATTACACACAAAAGCACACCTGCATTTAAAAGTCAACACTACATGCAAGTACACTACTGCATTCCAATGACAACAGTACATACAAATACACCTCTACATGCACACACTTACTATGTATCAAAACATGCTTTCATTAAAAGGTACAAATACTGCTCTCAAATACAACCCTGCATTAGGGCCATCTTTAATATTGATTGGACCCTGGGCAAGCATTTGGCTGGGCCCCCTGGTCCCTGCAACCCTACTCCCTGGCATGCAATCACGCTCTACATCCCAACCCAACCCATTGGTGGAACAAATGTAGAGGGACGTGAAGCCAGAAAGCTTTTTGCCCCACCCCCAAACATAGCGCGAGAGTGGCAAAGTGGTAGAGCCCCATTTGTCGCACAACATCCCTGATGCTATGCCAGCATGGGATCTACCATTTGGCTATCCTTACAGGGTTGTACTTGTGAGTAGTGTTTGTGCGTTTGAATGTAAGCATGTTTTGTATAGAGTATGTGTATATTTGTATGCACTGTGACCATTGGAAGGCAGTGGAGTACTTTTACGTAGGCTTTTAAATTCAGTTGTGTGTGTGAGTTGAGTTGGTGTTTGCATATAATGTTAGAGTTTTAATACAAAGGTGTGTTTGTATATAATATTTTCATTTGAGTGTTTGGCTATAGTATCTTTTTTAAATGATGTATATTTGTGTGTAGTATTGGTGTTTGAGTGAAGGGGTGTATATATGTATGCATGTATGTATGAATGTATGTATGACACACACTCTGACACACATAGACACACACAGAGACACAACCTGAGACACATGCAGATACACAGATACAGTGGGCTGGCTGGGGTGGCTGGGAGTTAAGCTCTCGCTCTCTCACGGCCTGGCCCCCTCCGGAACAGCCTGTCCTCCTTCCTCCTGCGCAGCTCTTGTTTCTGTGGGCGAAAGTGACGCGAGGCTTTCACTTCCTCCCAGTCGGCACCCGAAAAGCAAGTGGCCCAGTTAGGCTGTTAAAGCGCCACAGCGCCCGACCGGGCCCCTTTCTATACAGGCCCACCGGGTGGCCCTAAGTGGATGGGCCACCCTATAGGTCCCCATAGTGTGTGGGCCCACTGCCCACAACAATTTATTTTGGGATCGGTCGACCCTAAAAAAGAACACAAACATGTATTCCTGACCTTATAGTGTTAAAACCATTTAGGTGGCTCCCCCCCCCCTTCTTAACTTATTTCCAGCACCATGCAGGTCTGCCGCGCTGGCACGCCCCCAATCTGCCTCCCTCATGCAGATGCGCCTCGCTGACATAATCAGAATTTAGGATTTTTAGCCAATCCAATACTTTCCTATAGAGAAAGCCTTGGATTGTCTGAAATTGGCAAGGACAGTGTATGCATGAAAATGCCTGTAGGGAATGATTATACTTACATTAAGCTGTAGTTGTTCTGGTGACTATAGTGCCCCTTTAAAGTAGGTTTGGTGCCCACCAGGTGTGTTCCTGCCTCCTCAATCCATGGTGCTGCCTAATCAAGGCCAAAATTGGGGCACTCATTTTATTTTGCAGCTGCCTAGAGTGATTGTCGTAGTTTGTTGTCAAAAGTATGTATGTAGCTGTAATCTACCAATTTCATATTAAAGCAAGGGTCTTTCTTAATAGGATATCGGTGATACACTGTTAGGAACAGAGTCAATTCTCAGCAAGGTCAATATATAATATAAAAGCCCCGTAGGAGCGGTAGAAAGTGGTATTAATGGACCTTAGAGTGGCAGGCTTAACGTTTAGGGAAGATATAGGAAGTACACTTCAGTTGTTTAGTGAAGAAATAGGAAGTACACTATTAAACTACAGTTATTCTTAGTCTTGTTATGGGTACAATTTTACAATTAATTTAAATGATGTGTTTTTATTCTCCCAAGAAACACAGTTTGTATTACATATCTAATTACCCGGGCTCTGGACACGGTGGAAGATGACATGACCATCAACTTGGAAACAAAGATCCTAATTTTACAGAATTTACACACCTACCTGTATGACCCCGAATGGAAATTCACCAAAAGCAAAGCGAAACACCGACAGGTGCTGGAGAATTTTCCAATGGTACGGACCTAATGCATGTTTAAATATAATGTGATGGTATGGACCTAATGCATGTTTAAATATAATGTGATGGTATAAACCTAATGCCTGTTTAAATATAATGTGATGGTATAAACCTAACGCATGTTTAAATATAATGTGATGGTACGGACCTAACGCATGTTTAAATATAATGTGATGGTATGGACCTAATGCAGGTTTAAATATAATGTGATGGTACGGACCTAATGCAGGTTTAAATATAATGTGATGGTATGAACCTAATGCATGTTTAAATATAATGTGATGGTAGGAATCTAATGCATGTTTAAATATAATGTGATGGTACGGACCTAATGCAGGTTTAAATATAATGTGATGGTACGGACCTAATGCATGTTTAAATATAATGTGATGGTATGAACCAAATGCATGTTTAAATATAATGTGATGGTATTGACCTAATGCATGTTTAAATAAAATGTGATGGTATGGACCTAATGCAGGTTTAAATATAATGTGATGGTAGGAACCTAATGCAGGTTTAAATATAATGTGATGGTAGGAACCTAATGCATGTTTAAATATAATGTGATGGTAGGAACCTAATGCATGTTTAGATATAATGTGATGGTATGAACCTAATGCATGTTTAAATATAATGTGATGGTATGAACCTAATGCATGTTTAAATATAATGTGATGGTATGGACCTAATGCATGTTTAAATATAATGTGATGGTATGGACCTAATGCATGTTTAAATATAATGTGATGGTAGGAATCTAATGCATGTTTAAATATAATGTGATGGTACGGACCTAATGCATGTTTAAATATAATGTGATGGTATGAACCTAATGCATGTTTAAATATAATGTGATGGTATGAACCCAATGCATGTTTAAATATAATGTGAGCTGACTTTGGAGGTACACGGCAAACATATCGACAGCACTGCAATAGTCCTACTTACCTGCAAATATATATTTGTGCTCGGAATCTCTATTATGTTAATGGCATGTAGAGGAGAAGCAAATTTGGTTGAGGTGTGCCAAAACCAACGTACGAGTAGGCCTGTAAAAAGAGGGGAAAAAAGGAATTCAAAGTAAACACACTTTATTGCAAGTTTAAACTGCGAGATTTCTGAAAGCCTGTCTGAGCTCCCTTTCTGGTCGAGGGATGTAGGAGTTGTACATTGAGGATTTCCAGCGTCCCAGCCTCTTAATGACGTGTACCGGAGTGTTAGTGCTTGAAGCTGATGATGCTGCGCCGATGCTAAATGAGTGACCAGAGAAGGAAGCTGGGTTGTAGCCTAGCCTAGACAATAGAATTCTGATGTGTGACATAAATTTAGCTGTGGTGAGTGGGTGTCCTTGGAGTAGAAGTAGTGGAGTATCTGGTGAGTGCGTGAGGTGAGAAACCAGGAGCATATCCAGAAAATGAACAGGGCACCACAAATTCTCGGTAGGGAAGAGGGGAATGATAGTGGGATAGGCAGAGTGATTAGTTTTGGTAGAAGGCAAAGAGAGTACAAAATGGTCGTCTACTTTCTTTAAGTGAGAAAGTTTGAGGCATCGTACTGTGTCTCCTTGACATATCACGGTGAACTCTCTAGGTCTGAGGAAACCGTAGAAAGCCAAAAAGATGGCAGATTTCATGACTAAATTAGTATTATGGTCAAACGGGGATTTGTCCAATAGGTCGCTAAGGAGCCAGAATATTGGACCGTCTATTGGTAGCCTAGTCGTGCTAGGAGGGACTGTGACCTTGAAAATACCTTTGAGGATTTTCTTAATGGGGTAGGAAGAAAGAAAAGGAGCGTGGTTAGAGAAGTTAGTGAGGATGTGGTGTTGTACTCCGGTAAGGTAGAGTTTGATGGTATTATGTGAAAGTTTTAGGTGTAAATGGCAAAAGGAGGCAAAAGCCACCATGGTTTTTATGGAAAGGTCACCTTTTAAGCAAAACTCGGCTGTGAATTTGTTAAAGATAGTCAGTGCCCTAGCGTAAGAGATAGTGGTGTTGGGAGACAGTGCGTGGTGCGTGAGTGTTTGTGCGTGGAGTAATAGTTTGTTTAAAGCAGGGTTAGCTGGAGGAACGATGTGTCCCGGCTGATTGGAGGTGGGCCGGCGGGAGCCTGGCCGGAGATCTAAAATTTAAGAGAATGAAAGAGTGTTAGCAGTTGAGTAGAGGGGGTGTAGTAAATGAGGTGTAAGATATGTCTATCTTGCTTAGCCATGTATCCCTACATGCTGAAATAGTAGAATGTAGGCAAATTACAACAAAATTATACATTGGTATGACAGAAACTACTCCAGGATCTGGAGGAAAAGGAAAAAGATCCGAAATGTCAAATAACAACTTTTATTACTTGGAGCAAGCAGCCTCCCGTGACGGGTTAGGTTGCAAACGGGATGGGACATAGTCTGGACGTGGTGTCGTCATATGATTTGATGCGTGATGAACCAGCTTATTTGTTAGGTGTCAGATGGGTCGGGCACATGGTCTTGGTGTGGGCTCTAAAGCATATGGAGCAGATGTGCAACAACCTGCATGTGCTGCAGCTGCATACGCCTGTGTTTGCACACCTGCACCTTACCCAAGAATGTGATGGGTCTGCCCAGCTTGTCTCTCTGGACACCTTCCTGTCTTGGGAGCGGGGTGAGGGGGTGGTGGGGTGAGAAAGTGGAAGTGGAAGGGTCTGCGTCCCCAGGGCATAGATCTGTGGAGTGTAAAGTGGAACCACAAGAGGCACAAGACAGGGGCCTCAAACCAGCAAACGGCAGAATAACTCAGTATCTATCTGACACCAATCGATTCTAATATTGACTTGTGTCAGATGAGTAACTGACTTAGCCGAAACTGATTTGTGGTAATCGTAAAGTGAGGACCCTCCATACTTGATGCCCAAATCAACCACCTTGTGCATATATAAATCAAAATCTTCTCTCCTATGTGGGTACACCGTGCAGATAACGTCGCGATAAGTGCCAAACGCGATAACAAACTGTGGGATGGTGAGTTTTTTTAATCAAACATGGGTCTCTAGCTCTTAAGACAGCCGAAATGTTCCCGTAGTTATATGCTCTATTTTCTAGGACGTCTTGGGAGGCTATGAGGAGGGACATTAAATTGATGTCCTTTCCATCAAGAATATCTTTCTTGATGGAAGCCGGGACAGAGTGGGCTGGTGAGGCGTGGGCAGTGGGAGTGGTAGTGTTTGGTGGGGGAGGGGAGATGAGGGGTATGGCAGTCAGAGCGGTCGAGGTTACCATGGTAGGGACTGCTGGGGCTGTTAAGTCGTATGGCTTATTCCACCTTCAGCAACCTGCTATTAATGGATTGCAGATTGGCCAGTATAGCCGCCAGAGTTTCCTGGGTGGAATCAGAGTAGCCAACTGTGAACTTGTGCCGGGCCTTGGGTCGTTGCCCTCAGGCGCCTGCAGCCTTTCTGGCGGTGGCTGGAAAGGGGATCCCCCTGAGCCTGAGCTCAGACGATATTTTTGGAATGGTCCAATATCTTAGGGATCTTGGAGTAGAAGGAGTGAGGGATTCCACCGAAGACCCAGGCCTGGCTGGCATGCTGGGTACATCGTCTGATGGGGGATCGATGATTGGTTTTTGAGACATCCTGAAAGGAATAATGAGATGGATAAGTAAGATATAGTGGAGGTGGGATGAGACCTCCAGAGAACTGGCCTGCTACCTAATGTGTCAGGACCCCGCGGGTGGCTGCAAGGGGAGGCTGCAGTCCGCTCGCGGCACTCACCCTCCAGCCGTCCGCGGTCCCCTTCTCCACGTGGTCTCGGCGAGCGGCATCCCTCCAGCCTCGGATGCCGCCCGCGTCTTCCTCCACGCCCCCCAGCGGCAGCATGAATGACGCTGCACGCTGGAAGACTGCCCAAGATATGTCACGCCGGGGTCAGTCACCTGACCCGGCATTAAAGGCACAGTGCCTCAATCACAGTGGGAGGTTTAGATATCTCCCACGTGTGATTGTTAATTCTGATTGGAAATTATCCAATCAGAATTAACCTGATGGTTTAAATACTTACCTTTCCTGTTCCTCCCTGCCCTGTTGTGGTCTTTGCTTTATAGTATTGATTCTGAACGTGTGATTTCTGGTTACGTACTCTCTGGCTTGTTATACTGACTTTGTGACTTTCTCCTACCCTTTGACCTCGGCTTGTTTCTCGTTATTCTGTTTTCTGGTTCCCCTTACTCGGCTTGTCTCCTGACTATTCTGTGTGTGCTTAGCCCGGCCACTCTAAGGACCGGTACTGCACACTTTCTGTGTGTGTGTCTGTGTGTGTGTTAGCGTGTTGGGTTCCCCGAATCGTGACATTACAACAGGGCCATAATGGAACCTGCTGACATACCCCAGCTTTTAGTTAATCAGGAGGCTAGAATGGATGGCTTGGACCACCGTATGGTTCAGTTTGCTCAAGCCTTACAGACCATACTGGCTCGTACTGCACACTTGCAGCCTGCCGTCCAGGAGGTGGCTGCTGCTGTGCCCGAACCCATTGCCACTCCAGTACCCGTTTCTGCTCATGTAGTCCATATGACACCGCCACAGCGCTATAGTGGTGACCCAGCTTTGTGTCGTGGTTTCCTCAATCAAATTGACATCCATTTGGTAATGAATCCACGTTCCTATCCCACTGACAGAACTAAAATTGCCTTTTTGATAAACCACTTGTCTGGGAGAGCTTTAGCATGGGCCAACCCCATGTGGGAGAATACGTCTCCTATGTCCTTCGCAGATTTTCTGACAGCTTTCAAACGCACGTTTGATCAACCCGGTAGGGTTGCTTCTGCTGGCAAAGCTCTGCTTAGGGTCCGACAGGTTAACAGATCTGTAGCGGATTACACTATCGAATTCCGCACTCTAGCAGCTGAGGTGGTATGGAATAATGATGCCCTCGTTACAGCCTTTCAGGAGGGTTTGGTCGCTTACATCCTGGACGAAATAGCGTCCAGGGAATTGCCTGTCCTTCTGGACAATCTTATAGATTATATCATCCGTATTGATAATCGTATTAGAGAGAGACGTAGTCAGAGGCGTATGTATACACAGATGTTACCTGCTTTACCCAGTACTGCGTTACTGGCATTACCCCCTTCTAGCCAACCTCCCCCTGAAACCTTGCAATTGGGTGTTACTGGGTTAACTGAGGTAAAAAATCATACCGAAGAAGGGAAGGGTTATGCCTTTACTGTGGGAAAAGGGGACATCTTCTAAGAACCTGCCCTGAATTGCGGGGAAAACTGCAGCACCCAAGGCCTATAGAGGGGTCGGCCTCGGGTGTTATGTCGTTTACCCCTCACGTCCCCATTACTAGACCGTTTATTACGGTCACCCTTTTTGTTGGAAATTCTGCCGTGATTACCAAAGCCTTGATAGATTCAGGGGCTGCTGACAATCTTATGGATGAGAGTTTTGCTAAAACCACATCGTTGACTCTGATCCAAAAGGTTACTCCCTTGGCCGTGGAGGCCATAGACGGTAGACCATTGGAGAAACCTCTGGTGACCCATGAGACCCAAGAACTGGTTATGTCTGTGGGTGCCTTGCACAAGGAAAGATTGTCCTTTCAAATAATCAACTCCCCTACCGCCTCTATCGTTTTGGGCTTCCCCTGGTTGGTTAAACACAATCCGATGATTGATTGGGGTTGTTTGGAGATTCTCTCCTGGGGGAAATCTTGTCAAAGGGAATGTATGACTCGTGTTTGTCCTGTTGGCTTGCTTAATGTACCCACAGCCAAACCACTTTCTGTTTATGTTCCTCCTGTGTATGCAGACCTAGCTAAGGTGTTTGAAAAAAGGGAGGCAGATAAACTACCCCCGCACCGTGAATATGATTGTGCCATAAACCTCTTACCTGGTACTATGCCGCCTAGGGGTAAGGTATACCCTCTTTCTGAAAAAGAGAACCAGGTAATGGAGGAGTACATACAGGAAGCCTTAAGTAAAGGCTTTATCAGAAGGTCCTCCTCTCCTGCTGGGGCTGGTTTCTTTTTCGTTGCCAAAAAGGAGGGTGACCTACGGCCTTGTATAGACTACAGGGGCCTGAACAATATAACGATTAAAAACGCCTACCCTATTCCCCTCATCACGGAGTTGTTTGACCGGGTCAAAGGTTCTAAATACTTCACTAAATTAGACCTCAGGGGGGCTTATAACCTTGTTCGTATAAAGGAGAATGATGAGTGGAAAACAGCATTCAATACACGTAGCGGACATTATGAGTATCTAGTCATGCCTTTTGGACTGTGTAATGCTCCCGCTGTGTTTCAGGACCTCATAAACGATGTCCTCAGGGATCTATTGCATGTCTGTGCCGTGGTGTACCTTGACGACATCCTTGTATATTCCCCTGATTTACAGACACATCATAATCATGTTAGGATGGTGCTTAAAAGGTTATTACAGAACGGACTTTATTGTAAATTAGAAAAATGTTTGTTCGATCAGAGCTCGGTGCAATTTCTAGGATATATTATTTCCGAACAGGGTTTCAGTATGGATCCTGCTAAATTAGAAGCCATACTATCCTGGCCGCTTCCCCAAGGTCTTAAGGCTATCCAGCGTTTTATAGGATTTGCCAACTATTACAGGAAATTTATAAGAAACTTTTCACCACTTATCTCCCCTATAACGAAGCTGACTAAGAAAGGTCTACACCCTAGGGTTTGGACTCCTGAAGCCCTTAAGGCCTTCGACACTCTCAAGAAGGCATTTGCCTCTGCTCCAGTACTACGCCACCCTGATCCTTCTCTTCCCTTTGTTATGGAAGTGGACGCTTCTGAATCAGGTGTGGGAGCAGTACTGTCACAGAGGTCATCGTATGACGAACCCCTCCATCCCTGTTGCTACTTTTCAAAAAGGTTATCTGATCCGGAAAAGAATTACGATGTTGGGAACAGGGAACTATTAGCTATTGTGTTAGCTTTTAAGGAATGGAGGTACTTATTGGAGGGTTCTAAACACAAAATCATGGTTATAACAGATCATAAGAACCTCTCCTATATAGCTGATGCTAGAAGGTTGTCCGCCCGGCAGGCTAGATGGTCTCTATTTCTTTCACGCTTCCAATACGTTATTACCTATAGACCTGGTTGCCGTAATGCCAAAGCTGACGCTATCTCTCGTCAGTATGAACCTCTAGAATCTGTTAACCCGACCCCTGAACCTATTGTACCTGCGTCTCAGATAATAGCTGCTACCCGTTTGGTTGTTTCGTCTCTTGTTCTTGATAATATTAAGACATACCAAACTCAAGCACCCCCTGAGACGCCTGTTGGCAGACTATACGTTAAAGTGAATGACAGAAAGAAGTTGTTAACTTTATTTCACACCGCCAAAACTGCTGGTCATCCGGGGGTTACCAAGACTTATAAGGGCCTCCTTCAACAGTTCTGGTGGCCTTCACTCAAGCGAGACGTAGTGGATTTTGTGCAGGCTTGTCGGGTCTGTACGCAGTGTAAGTCCCCTAATGTGAGACCCCAGGGTCTCCTGATGCCTCTATCGGTACCCAAGAAACCATGGACCCACTTATCCATGGATTTTATTGTAGACCTTCCTCCTTCCGATCAGGGCCGGACTGGCCCACCGGGATACCGGGAATTTTCCCGGTGGGCCGCGGCACCTGGGGGCTGCTCTGAACAAGTATGTGCCACCGGGTGGCCGGTCCGGTGGCACATACTCTGAAGGGGCCGGTCGGCGGCCGCATTCCGCGCTGGAGCCGCCGGACCAGGTGGCAGCCTCGCCGGTCCGGCGGCACTGCTTTCACTAATGCAGACACGCTGGGGACTGATGGAGGAGGGAGGAGCATGTCTCTGTACCATGCTCCCTCGCGGTTCCCACAATTCCCAGCACAGGAACCGCGAGGGAGCATGGTACAGAGACATGCTCCTCCCTCCTCCATCAGCCCCCAGCGTGTCTGCATTAGTGAAAGGAGTGCCGCCGGACCGGCGAGGCTGCCACCCGGTCCGGCGGCTCCAGCGCGGAATGCGGCCGGCCCCAGCCCCACTCAATCAGGTAAATGGGAGGGGAGGGGAGTGGAAGGGAAGGGAGGGGAGGGGGGAATAAAGAGACACAAGGGGGGGGATGAAGAGACACAAGGGGGGGGAATAAAGAGACACAAGGGGGGGGGAATAAAGAGACACAAGGGAGGGGGAGGGGGGAATAAAGAGACACAAGGGGGGGGAAATAAAGAGACACAAGGGGGGGGGAAATAAAGAGGCACAAGGGGGGGAAATAAAGAGGCACAAGGGGGGGGGAAATAAAGAGGCACAAGGGGGGGGAATAAAGAGACACAAGGGGGGGGAATAAAGAGACACAAGGGGGGGGAATAAAGAGACACAAGGGGGGGATAAATAGACACAAGGGGGGGATAAAGAGACACAAGGGGGGATAAAGAGACACAAGGGGGGGATAAAGAGACACAAGGACAATGGGGGGGAATAAAGAGACACAAGGGGAGGGGGGAAATAAAGAGACACAAGGGGGGAATAAAGAGACACAAGGGGGGGAAATAAAGAGACACAAGGGGGGGGAATAAAGAGACACAAGGGGGGGAAATAAAGAGACACGGGGGGGGGAAATAAAGAGACACAAGGGGGGGAATAAAGAGACACAAGGGGAGGGGGGAAATAAAGAGACACAAGGGGAGGGGGGAAATAAAGAGACACAAGGGGAGGAGGGAAATAAAGAGACACAAGGGGAGGAGGGAAATAAAGAGACACAAGGGGAGGAGGGAAATAAAGAGACACAAGGGGAGGGGGGAAATAAAGAGACACAAGGGGAGGGGGGAAATAAAGAGAGACAAGGGGAGGGGGGAAATAAAGAGACACAAGGGGAGGGGGGAAATAAAGAGACACAAGGGGAAGGGGACATAAAGAGACACAAGGGGAGGGGGCAAATAAAATAGAGGGGCACAGTGAAAGGATGGGGGAAAGAGACAGAGGGGGGAAAGAGAGATGGTGGAGGGAGGAAAAAGAGACAGGGGGAGAGAGAGACAGAGAGGAAGATAGATGTGGGGGAGAGAGAGACAAAGGGAAAGGGTGGAGCCGGCAGGGGAGGGAGAAAGGACCCGGGAGGTCAGCCTGCAGCTCCTCTGCGTCCTTCTCGCACGAGCACAAAGCGTTGCCGCGGTTACCACGGCACTGCTCCGGCTCTCACGAGAGTGAACTCTAGCCCTGGAGTTCCTGGTGGTCGCAGTGTTGAGAGTGAACTCTAGCCCCATAGACACACTGCCCCCACACACACACCATACACATTCACACACTGCCCCCCATATACACACTGCCCACACACACACCATACACATTCACACACTGCCCCCCATACACACACTGCCCCCACACACACACCATACACATTCACACATTGCCTCATACACACACACAGTGCCTCCATACACACTGCCCCCATGCACACACACACATTCACAGCCCCCCCATACAAACATTTCCCCACACACGCTACACATTCACACACTACACCCCCCACACACACATACACTGAACCTTTCACACACACTGCACCCCTCACACATTGTACCACTGCTCCTATACCCTACTACAGCCCCATATCCCAGCAAACCCCAGGTAAGTTGTCAAACTGTTCTTAAACGGTTTGACTACTTACTCTGTGAGGGGGTCCCGGTGTTCTATCATTCTGCTATACCTGTCAGATTTCTATACCCTCGTCACTTCCGGGGAGGGGAAGCAGCTGGATCCTGTGCTGCACATGCGTGCTAGCACTCCTGCTACTCCTCCACAGCCAGGTCCTGGAAGGTAAGTAAAACTAGTTTTACACTTTCATTATAGTTAGTGCATTCACTAAGCTTAGGACATGGGACATTTAGGGTTAATGTTAGGGTTCAAATTAGAGTTAGGATTAGGGACTTGTTCACATTGAGTGATATTTCACAATAGGGGAATATCACTAAATAGGGATTTCTCACACTCTATTTTAACCCTTACCCCAAGGGTTAGGGTAAGAATAGAGAGTGAGAGAGGTTAGAAGCACTTACCTAACCCTAATTTGAACCCTCACTTAACCCTAAATGTCCCGTGTGCCTAAGCTTAGTGAATGCACTAAATATAATGAAAGTGTAACACTAGTTTTACTTACCTTCCAGGACCTGGCTGTGGAGGAGTAGCAGGAGTGCTAGCACGCATGTGCAGCACAGGATCCAGCTGCTTCCCCTCCCCGGAAGTGCCGAGGGTATAGAAATCTGACGAGGTATAGCAGACTGATAGAACACCGGCACTCCTTGCACCATAACCACTACACAGAGCAGTAGTGGTTATTGTGCATGGATTTTTTCTTTAAATAATCTACAAGTGCCCCTCCCGGGATCAGGCTCTGGATCCTCCACTGGTATATGACATGTATATTAATGTGTGTATTAGATATATATATATATATATATATATATATATAATTATGTCTATTATATTTACACATATATTAATGTACATTTATATATGCATAATACACAGAGAAATGTCATTAATATGTACCATATGTAATGAGCAGATATTGGCCCAGTCTTGTTGCTAGGTAGGTGCACACTCCAGCACAATAACATATTTAAAAGTGAAGAGCGCACCCACAGGACTTCAAAGTAAACAAGATAACGTAATTTTTTTACAGTTGTGCCCAACATACATTCACCATTTCAGTCCCATTACCAAGCTTTCCTTAATATGTCATGGTAGTTGGACTGAAACATTGATTACATGCAAAGGCACATCTGCTTAAAATAAATCAGCACTTTTGTTTATTTTGAACCATATGAGTGCTTTTTTTTACGTTGGAGTAATCATTTTTAATTTTAAGTTCTCTTTTCTAACTCTGTATCTGCACACTATGCTGGCGCGACGCATTATGGGGCTGGTAAAAAATTTTTTTCCAGGGCTGCTTTTAATGCCCAGTCCGGCCCTGCTTCCGATGGTCAGACAGTGATATTAACCGTGACGGATAGGTTCTCTAAAATGGCGCACTTTATTCCGCTTAGGAAACTGCCTTCTGCGATTCAACTTGCTCAGGTGTTTGCCAAGGAAGTGTTCCGCTTGCATGGGGTACCTCAAGATATAGTATCTGACAGGGGTCCTCAATTTGTCTCTCGGTTTTGGAGGGGTTTTTGTGCTGAGATGGGGGTCTCCTTGTCGTTTACTTCCTCCTATCACCCGCAATCTAATGGTGCAGCCGAACGTGCTAATCAGTCTGTGGAATTGTATTTGCGCTGCTTCACTAATGCGCACCAGGATGACTGGTCTCGCCTCCTTCCGTGGGCTGAATTTGCCAGGAATACGGTGTCTCATTCGTCTACTGGCTTAAGTCCTTTTGAGGTTGCTTATGGGTTTCGGCCTTCCGTCCTTCCCGGTGCGTTCTCCGACAAGGGAATGCCCGCTTTGGTCCAGCACCTCGCCTCTTTGCGGAAGATGTGGGATCAGGTCCATGTTGCGCTGTCCCGTTCAGCGGCTGCTCAGAAGAAGTTTGCTGATCGCCATAGGGGTGCGGCCCCTTCCTATGTTCCGGGTGATAGGGTATGGTTGTCCTCCAGGAACCTCCGCCTCAAGGTTCCCTCGATGAAGTTCGCTCCCAGGTTCCTTGGTCCCTACAAGGTGTTACGTAGGGTTAACCCCGTTTCCTACTCCCTGGACTTGCCTTCTTCCATGCGCATTCCGAACACGTTTCACGTTTCGCTTTTGAAGCCCTTGCTTTGCAACCGGTTCTCTCGTCCCCTCGGGCGGCCTGTTTCCCCTCGCGCTGTCCCCAGTGATGTGTACGAAGTGGCTGCCCTTCTCGACTCTCGTGTTTCTAGGGGTCGGCTGCAATATCTGGTGGATTGGAAGGGGTACGGCCCTGAGGACCGATCTTGGGTTTCGTGCTCTGATCTGCACGCTCCCTCTTTGGTCCGCTCCTTTCATGCCCGGTTTCCTTTGAAGCCTTCTGCTTCCCGCCCTCTGGGCGGTCTTCGAGGGGGGGGTAATGTCAGGACCCCGCGGGCGGCTGCAAGGGGAGGCTGCAGTCCGCTCGCGGCACTCACCCTCCAGTCGTCCGCGGTCTCCTTCTCCACTTGGTCTCGGCGAGCGGCATCCCTCCAGCCTCGGATGCCGCCCGCGTCTTCCTCCACGCCCCCCAGCGGCAGCATGCATGACGCTGCACGCTGGAAGACTGCCCAAGATATGTCACGCCGGGGTCAGTCACCTGACCCGGCATTAAAGGCACAGTGCCTCAATCACAGTGGGAGGTTTAGATATCTCCCACGTGTGATTGTTAATTCTGATTGGAAATTATCCAATCAGAATTAACCTGATGGTTTAAATACTTACCTTTCCTGTTCCTCCCTGCCCTGTTGTGGTCTTTGCTTTATAGTATTGATTCTGAACGTGTGATTTCTGGTTACGTACTCTCTGGCTTGTTATACTGACTTTGTGACTTTCTCCTACCCTTTGACCTCGGCTTGTTTCTCGTTATTCTGTTTTCTGGTTCCCCTTACTCGGCTTGTCTCCTGACTATTCTGTGTGTGCTTAGCCCGGCCACTCTAAGGACCGGTACTGCACACTTTCTGTGTGTGTGTCTGTGTGTGTGTTAGCGTGTTGGGTTCCCCGAATCGTGACATAATGCTGAAGCGAAGAATTATAACTAGAACCAAGTGACAGGTGAGGCCCTGCTATTGCCAAGCGGCAGTGAGAGGCTCTACCTATTTGGCCCGAGGGGGTTTTGTGGCCACCAGAACGAGGTGGCAGGATGTTGGCCTCTCGGTGACTGTAAGAGATTCAAAACGTGTGGCCATGACATGGGAAGCCCTAACTGTAGCCCTAAAGAAGGGCGAGCAAGGTGGCTAGCTATAATTTGGTCGTGGGGCTGAACCTCCGTGTATGAGGTAGGGGTGTAGACCTAGTGGACCGCAGTATTATTAGGGGAAGCTAGGGCCAGCACCTGATCCGGAAAGCCACTTCTCTACCCTGATGGGGGCTTGTCTTTTGAAGGAAGTATATAACGTATGTAGATACTGACCTTGAGTGTTTGTCCTGTATATTTGGACAATGCTCAGTGCGACTTCAATATATATGTCTATATAGACTGTGAAGAACAGGTCCAGTCCAGGAACCTAGGGGTAAGAAAGATGCTAGTAGGCATGAGGCGTGCCATTGGTGTGCCAAGTGTAAAAATTTAGAACATATGGAATGGTGTGTAACAGTAAAATCGTATTGTAAACACCTGTGTAATCAGAGGGACCTGAACGTTGGTCCAAATTTTTTGAGACAAGCCCCTGGGTTCCCACAACGGAGCAGTATTTTGTGACAGATGTGAACGCGAAGTGAGGCCTTATAAGGACGTAATTGTAGTGAGTAAAATTTAAGGATACCTGCTACTGAAATGACGGGAACCAGGGATCCTGAAGGTCGCTGAAGGCATAGTGAATCTGCGCAATGGTGCAGGTCTAAGTAATTGATATGTAAAAATTTAAACAGAATTAACACTTAATATGATAGTAACATGGAGAGTGAGGCATGTTTAAACCTGGTGTGTTTAAAGTTTTGAACCCACTCTGGGAGGGAATTGTAAAAAAGGCAGTGGAAGCTGAAATGAGGCCTCAGGAGAAACGTAAAATTGTAACTTTTTTTACCTGATACCGTGACACGGGATACTGGAACCACTTCCTGGATTCTTCTTGAAGAAAGAGTAGTACAACCTAAAACATTTACATTTAGTAAGAATAAGAAACCTGAGTATAGTGTTTCAATATAAAGATAGATTTAGAAATAAGAGCTACTGAAAAAAGTGAGCATGGTGCTTGATAAATTTAAGAGGTTTGAAGGGGCTCAGCCCATTGAGAGAGGAAAAAAACAAACTGTAAAGGGGTTCACTGTTTCTTTAAGAGAATACCCCTGGGAGTATATGCATAATTAATTGTGACAATGAGTGGCGAATAATGCCATGTTAGAGTAAGGGAAAACGTAGGGAGAACCGTGAACACATGTTATGGAATAATACATTGAGGAACATACTTAAATATTAAAATTTAAAATGCTCAAAACCTCAGGTGTTCGGCTAACGAACGTGCAAGAGGAATATAACAGGACCGCATGTGATAGATGTATTTTTCTTTAAACGAAATGCTAGTGACAAAGCCGTTCGTATGTGTTTCATCTAACGAAAGTGAGAAACAGGCGAACGTAAGGTGAGTATAAGCGTTCGGGAAAATTCTTAACGAAAGAAGAACAAAAGCGTGTGTACTCTGCGGTCGGCTAAAATGTTCTGCACGAACGCAGAAGTACACGAACGACGGAATTACACGAACAGGTAAGTATATATATATATATAGGGAGCCTATCCCCGCGTTTTTAGGCCCGAATGTGGGAAATAGCCGAACGCTATTTCCCACGTTGATGCCTACATGTGCGTGCCCGTCTCGTGACCGGAAGCCCGATAGTCGGGTAACGAGTAGGGAATACCATGGGGCAGCCGGTGGAGGAGCCCGGAGGAGGATGGCAGGAGCTGCAGAAGACTGCTGCTTTTTTGAGGCAAGACTGGCGGGAACAACGGACCGAAAGTGCAATTAACTATGGAAGTCAAAACAGCTTGAACGGCAAAGGTAAGTAGGGGGGTAGGGTTTATAAAGGGTCATAACTCCTCCCACAAATTCAGGCCAAAAGGCCTTCCAACATATATATATATAATAAGAAAGGGAAACTTCCTCAATATATTCCAAATTTAGTGAGTAGTCTGAGTGCTGGAGAGTCCTGTGTTCACTGAAACGTCACCCACAACGACTTCCCCCAATGGCGCCAAGCATTATAAGCCATAGTGTTTATGGTGCTCGCAGTGTCCCTTTAAGATTTACGTTGCATGCCACAGGTCCCAAGATATACATATGAAAGATTACATGTCATTAAAGGGGCTCTGGCAACTCAAAGTTACCTTTCTACTGTTGTTTCCTTTTTTCTTCCTCTTTCCCAATCTGTTATTCTCTTCTTTATTTCTGATCTATTTTAGATATTGTGGCGAAACCAACCTCGCCACTGTGCACTGGAGAAGCCTGCTTGCCCGCCTCTTGCCTTCTGACTATGGCCCGGGAAGATGTGGCCCTTTAATTACAAGTTTTGGGCATAATGGATTTTTGGTGTGCTGCTGCTGGCCCTTTAACTCCCAGAGAAAGGGTTTGTACTTTTAAATTGGCACTTCGAATGGCGTCGAAGTGCCGAAGTAGTCAAAGTGGCCGCCATTCGAAAAACGAACACTTGGCGGCGGCCATCTGGGTTCCTTCCATGCGGTCAGCGGTATGTCTAGCCAAATTCATGGAACTGAAATCGGCTACACAGTTCCGCGAACCACGCTAAGCCTTACCTTCTCCCACGGTGATTTTGCAGCCGCAGAGACTAAGTCCCGTTCGAAGATTCGAACGCTCGTTCGAATGGGACTTAGTCATTTTTTCAGCCTGAAATAGACCGACCGCACAGCCCAAATCTATGGAACTGTTTTGGGCATGAAAATGTGCTTGCGGTCGGTCCTAAAGGACTTCCATATAACTTTTTAACCCCTGAACCAATTGCCCTGATTTTTGAGTATGTGTTTATTTCTCGCATGCTGATTATGAAAATGTATGTTTATGTTTGTGACATGTATATTTTAGAAGTTATAAATATTGTGTAAAAACGGTATTCCTCTGCCTGTGATAATGAGATTACCCATTGTGTTCAGTAATCATATCACAGGCAGAGGGGAGGATTTTGTGTGGGAGTGTCTGTGTGTATTGTACGGATTGATTGGTTGTTCTGTAATACCCTGTGGGCTGTACTGTGGTTGTGGATTGGGAATAAAAGAGACTGTATGTGCCAGAATTCAGATTCTGCTTAACCCTCAAACCGAAGTGTCGTCTCGTTATTGGGGGAATTGGATTGTATGCTGACTGCCAGGAGTGTAACCCTTTCATATGGTTTTCCTGTTTGGCTGCTTCCTGTGTTCGTGTGTTTCCTATTCGTGAGTTGGTGACTTCGTGCAGTTTGCCGTTCGGGAGATTGGTTATTGCAGTAGCTGCTTGTCTAACTGGAAGGGGATTATCGCCTAAACGGTTTGTTACATATATATAAGGCAAGCTCCACTTCCTTTGTCGAGATAGTTAAGCGTAGGAAAAATACATAAGATAAAGTAGTTCATACTTTGTCTTGTCTTATTTCCGTAAGTTTAAGGTGACAGAGCCACTTCAAATAGGCAAATTAGTCAAATTAATTAATTAATTAAATTCTAAACAACAAAAACCCTCCATTATTACATTTGAATCTTTATGGAATTAAATCTTACTATCGCATCATCCTTGCCCACTAGAAGTGATTGCATGTGCAGAGCAATGGCCAGCACTAAGGCTAGTTCGAAGCCACCAATGAGCTAGAACCTACCAACCACTTTTCCCCTCCGGCCTACTCCAGCCTAGACCTTGGCCTACCCCCTTTCTATTCCACCTAAATCCTATTTAACCCACGCCCTATTCCCGCCGCTGTGTCCAAACGGGAACTGCTTCAAAATAAAGGGAGGGTAGGAGGGACAAGTAACAAGTAAGTGAGGTCTTTGATTAAGATAGCCACTTCACTAAAATGGCCGTTATTTAAATCCCTACTCTCCTCCCCCTCAAACTAAATATAAATTTTTTCCACACCCCTTGACCTTAACTTTACCTGCCCACTCTCTGGCCCTGTCAAGGCCCACTCCCCCACTGCGTTGCTCCATGGGCTTCAGAACCAGTTTGGATTCTACAGAAATGACCATCATACAAGTTAAGGAAACAACACATAGTGTTAGGTCTATAATAGGTCACAGTACACAACATCGATTGAGAATGCAATGATGAGATACGGCAATGAGACACAATTAAGAGAATGCAATAGTTACCTGCTTTTGTACCAGCTTGTTTCTTCAAGGTAACAAACTGCTTTCAACAAGAATAAATCCTTTGAATGTTCTGTCAAGTTTGAGAAGTCATTGATAAAGTCCTACAAGAATGTGTGAATTTCTGTGACAGAAATACACTGGGTACCTCAGCAATCAATCCCATTAAAGAGCAAATCTGCATGGCTTCTCAACTTCAAAGACTAACTTAGAGATAATGTTTGTGTTTTTATTTGAGGACCTGCAGAAGTTGAAAACATCTTAAGATGGAGATCTGGTTACATGAAACATTTTCAAAAGTCTTTATTAATATGATCTCAGGATGAAATGTAATGAAAAACAGACATAAATATTAATATGTATTACATGTAATTTACGCCAAACTATTTGTTGTTGATCTCCCGCTCTGTAAAATGGACCTGTATGTGTTAAAACCTGTGCTTTATGTAATGTGTTTTCTTTTTTTTTTCTTTTTAGATCTCGTTGGAGTTTCGTAACTTAGCCGCGGTTTACCAAGAGATCATTGTGGATATGTGCAATAAGATGGGAGTAGGTACAGCAGATTTCTTGGAAAAGGAGATTGATTCTCTGAACGACTGGGATAAAGTATGATAACGTATATGGATCCATTAATTTCCTTGTATCTTGCATGATAATATCTCCAATAGTTATTACACTTACCCCGATTTATTCAGTTTTGTCTTTTGTTTTGAAGGCCCTATTATTAATACCTTCATGACGTTAGGGTGTATTGGTGCTTCCTTTATCACTTTTATAGCATATTGACACGTCCTAACTTTTATGGCATAGTGATACGTCCTAACTAAAAGGATTAAATCTCTGCTCGCGCCAGGTAGTACCAGGTATCAATCGATATCTGGTGCTCCTCTCTGTCAGCTGCAGCCATTTTTAACAGCCCAATACTTACAGGGTAACTGTAGGTATTTCTCAAACTGAGCAGTGCATTCAGCTTTTTAAATATTGCTGCAATACAGTGTGAGCAGGGTTAAATCCCTACTCCAACCAGTGAGAACCAGTTATCAATGCATACCTCAGGTCTCCCCTTTGTCAGCTAGGGCCATTTTTTAGTACCCCCAAACTGATGGAGGAGCTTGCTGAAAGTCAGCCAGGGGTTACATCTGGATTACCCTTTTAATTTAGGAAGTATCTAAGTCAATGCATTTAAGCAAAAACAGAGAATATGACAGAAGCTTAGAGAAACTCAATAGCTTGCCCTCTGGTAAATCCCCACTCAGGTCTCAAAATAGTATATAGGATATTAAAAGAAAGTCATTTTTGACCTTTAAAAATATATTATTATATTATTATATTATTTATTTAAAGAAATACTCTTCAATTATAATTTGGACAATTACCTCTGTCCATAAAGTGGACTTGTTATCCACAGAACATGGTCGCCTTCGAGTACACAAATTGTAGTGATGGGATCATATATACTTCCCTGACAATCACATCTTCCTCCACCAAGATGGACAGCAGCTCTGGATGCCTGTGAATACAATTGCCATGCCTCTGGCTGGTGATTGGTGCATGCGACATCCCACAATCCATTGCATGTGGTTTTATATTAGGAATTGTAGGTTGACGTACGCATCACATAGGGTCAGATGGCAGCAGTTTTCTAGTTTTTAAAGGACCACTGTAGGCACCCAGACCACTTCAGCTCAATGAAGTGGTCTGGGTGCCAGGTCCCCCTAATTTTAACCCTGCATGGATTATGGCTGAAGGGGTTTTAACCCCTTCAGTGCCAAGGGAGGGGGGCCCCGACGGAGGGAGGCAATCCATGATCCTAAAGTGCCAGGAAAATGGGTTTGTAGTCGGTTATAGTAAAAAAAAAATTAATTTGTATATGCAATTGAAATCTATGTATTTGCTAATAACTTTATCAGCACAATGTCAAGTTATTTTTATTGTACAAAATACAAAGTATTACTATTTTAACTCTTCAGTACTGTCACTGTGTTGGTGGTATGCTGGGAGTTGCCTTGTCTTGTATTTTATCTGCATCAGAACTGGAAGATCCGATAGTGGGCCAGGACACACACCTTGCAAATTCCACGACACTCTTCCTGCAGAAAACAAACAACATCCGTGACTACCTGGAAGACCAACTCAATGGCCAAGGGTTCTGGCCAAGAGAGGTCAGTGCCTCCCTGTGGCAGACACAATGTATCGGCTATGAATCTATTCCTTATGTTAGCAATTGGTGTGACGGCAAAAGCAAACACAAAATACACAAACAGAATGCCACAGTCTGCAGAATCATGTTCTCTTTATTAAATAATAAACAAATACAAAGTTAACATGGTGACAGTGGGGAGAAAAACAGCATGGGGTGCCTTAACAATATTGTGCCATCCAGGATTTCCTCAGCTAACTGCAGTCACACAATCTGATCTAATAGGTGTTTCCATAAAACTATTAAAGGAGCTTTCAGAAATGATAGCAGCAGTAATTACATTTTTGAATCTTTTTAGCTCATTATCATTAGTGCCCAAAGTTTCCCTTTAACTGATAGCGATCACTATTGAGTGAAGCCAGACAGCATGCCTGTGTTTGTAGAAGATACTGTCTCAGATCCTTCATACAATCCTGCAGCTAGCGGACATTACTGCATGAATAGGACATTTTCACTTGTTTCTATATTGATTTAAAAAAATGTTTTCACTTTTAATTGTGATTGCTATATGGGAGACACTGCAGTAGCAGCAAGTTAGGTTGAGTCGCAGTTGATCAGATAGAGTAAGGCCCAACATGGCTGCTCAGCCAGATAAACGGGAAAAGTTATTACATGAACTCCGTGCCTGTGGAAAGATGATTTCCTATGAACACCAACTGTCTCTCCTTTACATCAGGTGTGGAGTAAGTACGGGAAGAAGCTCTCTGATTTGGCAAAGCCAGAGAACATTGTGCCAGCCGTGCAGTGTCTGAATGAACTCATTACCAATGCCTTGCAGCACGTTCCAGACGTGTTAACTTACCTGTCCCGGCTTAAAAACCAGAGCGTTTTCAACTTCTGTGCCATCCCTCAGGTAAGCGAGAAAAATCATCCAGTAATAAGGGCCTTCTGACATCCAGTGCTCACCTGCTCCTCCATAGACTGCGTGTGGCTCAAACTAAAACTCTTAGTGTTAGAATAGGAACATTGTTTTAATACAAAACAGGAATATTTAAGTAAGTGGCCAGTTACAATCATAAAGTCATGTGCTTGCCTACCTATCATATAATGGGATGGGAAAACCAGCATATACCTAGTTTCTTGCTGAGCAAAATGTTTTCAAATACAAATAAAGTGATATATTCTTTAGATGTTCTGAGATTGTTGACATGCATTTGTTTCTCTACGTCTAAAGCTGTTTCAGGCAACATTTTCAGTGAGTAATGGAAGTACAAATAGGGGGTATGCGACAATGTGGTGACTAACTGATCACTAGCTTTCGGCACGATTTGGCCAACAACTTCTCAAATTGATCATAATCCAAAATTCACAAAACAAAGTCAGAAAACATTATTTTCTTACAAATAGGTCCAACTTGTGATTTCCTTGTTTATCTCAAGATGTCAATCTCAATAGGCACAACTAAAGGCCATTTCATTTCAATAAAGCGGTGTGGGTGCAGTGGTCCTGTTACTTTAACTTTAACTACACTGCTGTGTAGTAGATATGGCAATGCTTATGTTTCAGAGTTTAATACACTTCTACGTGCTTCTGCTGTGAGAATGGAGTCAATCTCGTTTCTCACAGATGACCTCCGTTTCCTTGGAAGAGTGCAGTTTTTCGTTCCCAGTGCTCCTGTAGGAACATTGATTTGCATGAAAGACAAGAGTCGGTGTGATGTCAGAGAGGCAGATTGGGCGGCTGCAGGACTCTATCTCGGCCAAGGAAAGCGAGTGAAACTGTTTTTTATTTAAATTTTCATATAGGTTTGTTGGGAAAGGGGACCTTAAACTATAGACAGAGGAGAACACTATAGAAGATACAGGTTTGTATTCACTATATTGAACACAAAATGTGCACCTTTGCAGTGTTTTTTATTACATCGTAGGTTGAAAGTTAGATAGCCAAGAATTTGATGATAATAGGTGACGTGTCATTGTTCCATGGGACATTATAGTGTGTGTTCTTCTGCAAGGTGTTCAAACAGACTTTTCAGGTAGTGAGTGGGTCTGCTTCTATTATACTCATGCCAAAAGACTTGTTGTGGGGTATGGGTTAATGGTAACATTTTAAGTGTGTTGAATTTGCTTAGTTTCCAATGGTTCCATTAAACCGTTGCTAACTCACGGCAGGATTGTGACAAATGAAACTCGAGTATCTCACGTATGTTATAGGGCCTTTTTTAAGTGAGAATTCTAAAAGTGCTTTTGAAAAGTATCGTAAGACTGACATCATGATTGCTTCAAGTTAGTTAATCAGCGGTGTTAACTGGACAATAAAGAGCTGATATCGCATTCTAATTTACCTAATGTTTGCAGGTGTTAAACAGTGGAGACAAAGAGTTGTATCTGTTCTGTTTTGCCTTTAACCCTACTGATGTTAGGAATAACCAGTTATATGCAATCCTTCTCTAACCCTTCTTCCTAACCTCCACCCTCAGGTAATGGCCATAGCCACCCTAGCTGCATGCTACAACAACCAGCAAGTGTTTAAAGGAGTTGTGAAAATCCGCAAGGGTCAGGCAGTGACTCTAATGATGAATACCACAAACATAGAAGCTGTGAAAGCCACCATGTTCCAGTATACTGAAGAGGTATGACCTGTGTGACTCAGAGAAATCCCTTCTTGTACTCTTTGTATGTTTCTAAGCAGCACAGACAGGTGTTTAAAGTTACTTTGGTAATATGTTTAAAGTGCTCATTTTTAACATTTTTTGTGTAGTTAAAGGATTCTGTGCCTAATTTCCTGCCATGAGCTAAGTCAAAATGAATACTTAAAGGTTACTCCAACCAAAGGCACTGTTTTCAGAAAACACTTTTTTTTTTTGGTCAGATAAACCCTTTCTATACTAGCTAAAACGTACCTCCATTCCAGAACCTACACCAAGTTCTCCTTTTCCTTGAGGTGAAGGGATGTCCGGGAGGACATGGAGAACACAGGGCAAGGTGCATACATTTGAACTTATGACAAAACCAGCCCAAATAGGTCATTCTAGATACCATAGTCAGTGCAATTCTGATCTAGTGCTTATCGGGTCCTTAGACTGCTGGTACTGTTCACGGTTTTTGCTAAAAGCAATTTTAGAGGGGTGATTAAAACCAGGTTTTGGCACTCACGCTTAGCCCCCTCCACCCCTCCACCCTTAACCATATTGCTAATACAGAAGTTCCTATTCTGCATTAATCATATAAATGTCATCCTTATTTTAAAGCCATTCGTCATCTGACCTTGTATATAGTGGTTATGGTGTCTTATATTTTCCTTTTATTGCTTATTAAATGTAGGCTCGACAATATCCTTATCTATCTCTCACTTTGTTTTTATTAATCCTCCCCCCCATCTTTATTAATCCTCCCCCCCATCTTTATTAATCCTCCCCCCCATCTTTATTAATCCTCCCCCCATTGTTTACCTATTCATTTCTTTTAACGCTGTTATTCTTGAAACTTCATCCAGTCTCCAAACTGTAAGTGTTACTCTGCGCATTCTTTATCGCTATCGATCATTTTTATGCTAAATGTTAAGATCATATATCTCTGACAATTGGTAAAACTTGTCGTTATCTGTTATTGTTATATATAATTGATTGTGCCTCAGCTGTTGAAACCTTGTAGCATCATGAGTAACCTGAATTATTCTGCTTCTTATTTAAAGGCTTTAAATACTCATGGCCCAATAAGTATTCGCACTGCCCTCAAATTAAAGAAAAATAAAATATTATCTCGCTATGGAAGCTCCCAAGTCAAAACTATTCTTAATTTGGCCAGCAACCTTAGCGAGACTAATAATACTCTAAAGAGCAATCATGGCCCGTCTTTTAAGGGTGCACTATTGAATGCCCGCTCAGCAATTAAGAACGCTGAGGCCATCAACATCATAATTAAAGATAACAACCTTGATTTTCTATTTTTAACGGAAACATGGTTTTCCCCCTCAGCCCCACCTCGTCTTGATGAATTGGCCCCCCTTGGATATCACATACTTATGTGCAATCGGGCAACAAGAAGAGGCGGGGGGATTGCGATTATTTTTAAGACATTAAGACTTGAGAATGATCTACTGAAGTTCCGCCGGAGCTTAAAAACAGTCTTATTTGCTCAGGCGTACGGGATTACATGAAAATTTTAACCCTGGTTTTAAATGCACTTGATTTTAATGCTGTTGTTTGCTGGATATTGTTTTATCTGTTTTTATTGCTGGTATGCGCATCGAGACCCTATGGGTAACAAGACTGCGTTTCTTAAGAATTTTTAATAAATAAATAATAATAAATAATAATAATAAATAAGATATTGGATAAAAAAAAGTTAAATCATAGATTGAAATTCAAATGTTAACAGGACAAAAAAGGGAAAACAATAAAAAAAAAAAAATCATCCACTATGGAATCACCCGCATGTATAGAAGGAGCATAATATAGAGTAAACAAAGCCATAGAAAACTCAAAATGGAAATACATCTATACAGTTGCAAGTAAAAGTATGTGAACCCTTTGGAATGATATGCATTTCTGCACAAATTGGTCATAAAATGTGATCTGATCATCATCTAAGTCACAACAATAGGCAATCAGTCTGCTTAAACTAATAACACACAAAGAATGAAATGTTGCCATGTTTTTATTGAACACACCATGTAAACATTCACAGTGCAGGTGGAAAAAGTATGTGAACCCTTGGATTTAATAACTGGTTGAACCTCCTTTGGTAGCAATAACTTTAACCAAACGTTTCCTGTAGTTGCAGATCAGACGTGCACAACGGTCAGGAGTAATTCTTGACCATTCCTCTTTACAGAACTGTTTCAGTTCAGCAATATTCTTGGGATGTCTGGTGTGAATCGCTTTCTTGAGGTCATGCCACAGCGTCTCAATCGGGTTGAGGTCAGGACTCTGACTGGGCCACTTCAGAAGGCGTATTTTCTTCTGTTTAAGCCATTCTGTTGTTGATTTACTTCTATGCTTTGGGTCATTGTCCTGTTGCAACACCCATCTTCTGTTGAGCTTCAGCTGGTAGACAGATGGCCTTAAGTTCTCCTGCAAAATGTCTTGATAAACTTAGGAATTCATTTTTCCTTCGATGATAGCAATCCGTCCAGGCCCTGACGCAGCAAAGCAGCCCCAAACCATGATGCCCCCACACCACCATACTTCACAGTTGGGATGAGGTTTTGATGTTGGTGTGCTGTGCCTCTTTTTTGCCCCACATAGTATTGTGTGTTTCTTCCAAACAACTCAACTTTGGTTTCATCTGTCCACAGAATATTTTGCCAGTACTGCTGTGGAACATCCAGGTGCTCTTGTGCAAACTGTAAACGTGCAGCAATGTTTTGTTTGGACAGCAGTGGCTTCCTCTGTGGTATCCTCCCATGAAATCCATTCTTGTTTAGTGTTTTACGTATTGTAGATTCGCTAACAGGGATGTTAGCATTTGCCATTGACTTTTGTAAGTCTTTAGCTGACACTCTAGGATTCTTCTTCACCTCATTGAGCAGTCTGCGCTGTGCTCTTGCAGTCATCTTTACAGAACGGCCACTCCTAGGGAGAGTAGCAGCAGTGCTGAACTTTCTCCATTTATAGACAATTTGTCTTACCGTGGACTGATGAACAGCAGGGCTTTTGGAGGTACTTTTATAACCCTTTCCAGCTTTATGCAAGTCAACAATTCTTAATCGTAGGTCTTCTGAGAGCTCATTTGTGCGAGGCATCATTCACATCAGGCAATGCTTCTTGTGAAAAGCAAACCCAGAACTGGTGTGTGTTTTTTATAGGGCAGAGCAGCTGTAACCAACACCTCCAATCTCATCTCATTGATTGGACTCCAGTTGGCTGACATCTCACTCCAATTAGCTCTTGGAGATGTCATTAGTCTAGGGGTTCACATACTTTTTCCACCTGCACTGTGAATGTTTACATGGTGTGTTCAATAAAAACATGGCAACATTTCATTCTTTGTGTGTTATTAGTTTAAGCAGACTGTGATTGTCTATTGTGACTTAGATGATGATCAGATCACATTTTATGACCAATTTGTGCAGAAATCCATATCATTCCAAATGGTTCACATACTTTTTCTTGCAACTGTAGTAATACAGAAAAAAACAACAGAGGCCAAGCATGAAGGGAAGAGGTAAGAGGAGACTAAAGAAGAGACGTTAAATTATTGTATGACAAACGCCTCAATTCTTGTTATTAACATAATATACATTTTAAAACGTACATCCAGAATGGAGAGGAGTGTGGCTGATGCAGGCATGTAGACGCTGCATGTAGCTATCCACCCGTATCAGCAAACAAGCCAGCAAAGCTACGAGATGCCCGGTATTTTTTTCAAGCCTTACAAGCCTTACAAGCTAGCAGCAAGCAAGTCTGAGCTATCGGAAGACATCTGATGTGTTTAGTGTGTTCAGTGTAACGAAGTCTTATAAGCTGCCTGGACTTCTGCTCGAGCTCGTGCCACAGTCTGACAGCCTGATTACTCAAGGTAACGGAGCAGACATAGAGCTATCCCAGAATCACTTTGAGGAGGGTAATGGAGAGGGGAGCAGGAGCAGAAGACTGTTATTGTAGCAGTGCTTCAGTTAAGGCAAAGTTAAGGCTCCAAAAGCACCCAAAGTAATTCAATAATCAAAGCAAGCAGTAATATTTTTTTTTGTCTTAAAATGCTTTAAAATGCTTTAATGGGATACCAAATGATCTAAAGTGGCCCAAAGGTGAAATTAGTGATTCAGAGTGAAACAAAGTATATAAAATGAAGAGGCAAAGAGTGAAAATAAACTATACAACGTTATACAGAGTGATACAAAGAGAGGCAAAGAGACACAGTGTGATACAAGTGATACAAACTGATCTAAAGAGATACAAAGTATTTCAAATCGCCTCTAAGCAAACTCAACGAGTTTTAAAGCAACAGGAAGGATTTAAGAGCTCTAAAGTGTTATATATTAGGCTGCAAGTGCTTTAAATGGTTAATAAGAGCTTCTGAACGCTGCAAGGCATTGCAAAGTATTGTAAATTGCTTCAAATTGTTTTAAGTCTTTGGGAAATATCTAAACTAAATAAATAAGTGATTTAAAAGGTGATCCAAATTGGAGGGCGGAGCCTGACCGCGCAAGTGAATGGCAGCTTAAACCCTGAGCTCTGCCAAGGCCTAGCCCAAATCCAACGCAATCATTAGCACCTGAGCCCCTTAAACCCCCTAAAACCCCTCTCCCGTACACCCTCACCTACCCTCTCCATGGGCGGAGGGAAAAAAACCTGACAATCAGCTGTCGCTCCAATCTTCCGACGGACGAAAGAGAAGGCCCAGACGCCGGCATCGGAACAGTCGCAGTCGGAATCCGACTCAGAAATGAGCAGCCAAACCCCGTCAGAGAGAACGGAGGCCCCTCTTACCCGCAGAGACATGCGGGGATTCCTGGCGGACTTTCGTAAGTCAGTAGCGGAGGAACTAGACAAACGGCTAAACCCCATCCTGGAAAGCATGGCTGACCTCTCAGCCCGCGCTCAAGTCACGGAGGACAATATGGCGGAGGTGCAGGACAGAGTGCACTCACACGACGGAGCCCTGCAGGACATCAGAGAACAGATGCGCATCTTAGAAGACACAAATGAGGACCTCAACAATAGAACACGCCGCAACAATATCCGTGTCAGAGGCATCCCAGAGTCAGTCACCGCTGAGCTCCTCACGGACACTATCACCAACGTGTTCCAACACCTCCTCCCCGAAGCAACGACCACAGACCTCCTCATGGACCGAGCTCATCGGGCACTGAGACCCCCAAGCATAAACTCCGCTACCCCGAGAGACGTAATAGTGCGGATGCACTATTACCACATAAAAGAACGGATAATGAGAATGGCTAGAGAGACCCCCTTGGAGGTGGAGGGAGCGCCGGTACAATTATACCAGGACCTGGCGCCGGTAACCCTCAAGAGACGGCGGTAAATGAGGCCTCTCACCCACCACCTGAACCAGCACGGCCTCCACTACGCTTGGGGCCACCCCTTCAAAATCATAATCCGCAACAATAGCAGATTTCACACTATAGCGAGACCGAACGAAATACCTGACCTTCTGGTCCAACTGGGCCTTCCGCCCCTACCAGAGCCACCCCGCACCGCTCACAGCTCCGCAGCACAGCAGGAGCCGACCCACAACAACCTAGCGAGAAGCAGAAACCGCCTCCATCCGAACCCGGAGCACCGGCACACGGATGAAGCCCCACAGTGAAGCAGCGAACCAGTAAGCAAACTCACCCTTCACAGCACCCACACACGAGCTCCATGACACACAGACCGGGAAAAAGACCGAGCAGCAATCCAGCACGAACACAGCAGCACAGCCGACCAACAGTACAGACCGGACACCCTCAGGGACCATCAACCGGAACACCGATCCGCCCTAACCAGCAGCAACCCAGAAGAGACATACAGAGTCACAACCAGCACCTAAGATGGAGTGCCCGCTGGGGGCCAAAGACAGAGACCAGAACAGGTACCGGGTACGGGGGCCACTATACCCCACACTCCACTGCTGCCACAGCGGTACCCGGGGGCTGCAGACCCACCCCCATATAAAAACGTTAAAGTTTCTTAGAACATACACTGGGATTGGGTCACAAGAGAACATTAGCCCTCCAAGGGGCAACAGCCGAACAGTGGGGGCGGGGGGAGGATGGGGATTTGGCGAGGGGGGGTCAACATCTGAACTGTGGGGGGGGGGATTGGGAATTTGGCGGGGGGGGAGGGCGACTGGGGGGGGAGGGAAACGGGACAGACCCCACAGGATGGCAAATTTCCCCGACCGGACCCACGAGCCATATAATGGGAACCCACAGGAAGCCACAAACATAGATCAGCACAGACTTGGGACTGAGGACCAAAACCCCCATAACACTAAGCTACCACAGCGATGCCCCACGGACGACAAGCACACTCCCACAGCTGGGGCACATCATTACATCACATGAACTGAGACGGGAGCACCCCAACGCTTCAGCTCTCTAAAAGACGGTAGTGAGTAATACCCCAGGACAGAGAGGGGGGGGGGGACACGACGCTGGACGGAATGGGACACCTCACAAGATGACAGAACCCCCCCTGAACAGGACCCACAATGCCTAGGACACTCAGCCCCAAGGGCGACAGGCAGAGCGTACAACGCTGCCAGCAAGCTAAACCGCCCCGGCAACGACAATAGAGCCTCAGGGAGCACAGACCCTAACTGTGCTCCTATATGCTAGCAACCAGGACACGACAACACCCTGGTCCATGGGGCTCTCCCCCCTCCCCGGCTGAGGCAGAGAGCCCGCAAACTTACGTAGACTACAACGGACAGAGGGCACAACAACCCGAAACCACCACAGACCGATGGGTAGGATGGGGTGGAGGGGAGATTATGCCCCTATCGGGCCACCAGACAGGAGATCACATCACACTGTACCAAACCCTGACATGGCGTGAACCAGACCTCCATAGGGTCCCGCCACAAGAGATGCAACAGCCCTCCCCATACGACAGCCCCGTAACCGAACCTCGCTAACCCAAGCAGCTCTGTGATGAGCACCGACTACAACCTCCCACCAAACAGAAACCCCAGACAATCACCACACCAACATAAGTTTGAGAACGGCATGTACAGACCAGGAGAATCACAGGACGATCACATTGTAGACACAGACTCAACCACACGTAGCTCGATGATACACCGCACACATAGTCGCACGACATACCAGCTGCGAAGGGAAGGAATAGAGGACGATGCAACAAAACACACGGACCATTACCACTCTAATAACACACTCACAACACTGCCAGGGTGAGACACACCACCAAGAGCTACACTGCGAACAGCTCACAAAGCAAAAAGTTATAGTAATTCATTCCACCATAGTTTAAGTTAAAGTTCGCGTTAACACAAATCCTCCGAGAAGGAACGGATGCAGCAAGATGCTCTAGCTGGAACCAGCCTAGATAGGAGAACTTTCACTAGAGCCCACCACAAGAGCACCACAGACCCCGGTCTCCCCCGCCCGGGACATCCCCCCCCTCCCCCCCCTCCCCCCTGTTCCTTTCCCCCCTCTTCCCCGGCCCCCTCCCCACATCACACAAGGCTCAGCCACCAGACACACACATCGGGCAGGCCAAGGGCAGGCCGCACCACGACTTGTACACACCTTTTCACACCTACTGATCTACACCCATCTCCTTCGGGACCACTACAAGGACCCCCGACTTGGGGAGGGTGTTCCCCGCCCAACAGGTAACTGGCCAGAGCGATAAGCCCAGTTCATCCCGAACCTCACCCGGGTACCCGCCGCGGAGGGCTGCAGCATCCACACGGACCGGACCTACCTAGACGGAGACTTGCCCCCCCCCGGCCCTCTACCCCCCCCCCCTCCCCCACAAAAAATAACAAAACATTCCCGGCAAACACCTGCCAACGGACAAGACCCACGCCCTTCCCCCCCCTCCTCTGGTAGACATCTCTAACCACGGACCCCCACACCCCCCCCCCTCTGACTAGACACACACGAACGGAGACGCCCCCATGGCACCCCCCAACCTAAGACTCAGCCTCACCTCCCTCAACGTAAAGGGGCTGAATACACCGGGCAAACGCCACGGGATATTGCGGTGGGCCAACCGCACGGGTTCCGATATCATACTTCTCCAGGAAACCCACTTTACAGACCACAAACACTTCCCACTAGCCAACAGACATTTTAAAAGATACTACCTGGCCAATTCCCCAGCCCCCAAAACTAAAGGAGTGGCAATCCTATTACGCAACTCATGCCCACTGGATGAAATTCAAGTGACCAAAGACCCCAACGGACGATTTCTATTCCTCTCAGGGCGAGTGGGAGCTACCCCAATAACCATTGACTCCATCTACGCCCCCAACACCCCAGACACTCGGTTCTGGGACTCCCTCCGAACCCATATCGCTAGCCTAGACCACAAACACGTAATTCTCGGCGGCGACTTCAATGCGACACAATCCCCAGCCGCGGACCGTAAAGCACATCCAGACAAGCCACCAACCACAACCAGAAACGACAAACTATACGCTAGCTTTCTCAAAGAAACGCCCCTCATAGATGTTTGGAGAGCGCACCATCCAGCAGCCAGGAATTACACCTTCTACTCGCACATGCACAGATCGTACTCTAGGATCGATAGCTTTTTAACCTCGCAGGCGACTCAACCATGGACGGTTCAGACAACTATAGGCAACATAGCATGGTTCGACCACGCGGAGGTGGCAATGACCATCCAAATCCCCCAGATGTCCCGAGAGTGGCGATGGCGCCTCAACCCATGGATCCTCCGAGACAAGGCGACCGTACACACGGTGACCGAAGACATTAAAAACTACTTCGAAATCAACACAACAAAGGACGTACCCCAAGCAACCGTATGGGCAGCCCACAAAGCCGTGATCCGAGGGAAGTTAATAGCGATAGCCACAGCAACTAAAAAACAACGCCTAAGGGACCTGACCGACGCCCTAACAGAACTGACGGCACTGGAAACGCGCCACAAACAAAACCCATCGGACCAGCTCCAAACCCAGCTTACAGAAACCCGAGAAAGAATCCGGCAACTTTCGAGAATAGATGTGGCAAGGAACCTCATGTGGACGAAGCAGAGGTTCTACGAGAAGGGTAACAAAGCCGACTCCCTCCTCGCTCATGGCCTGAAGAAGCGTCAGGACACGAAAAGGATATCGAAGATTCGCACCCGCTCTGGGGAAATTACGAACAAACCTGAACAAATAGCTTCAGAATTTGTACGGTACTACACAAACCTATACAACCACGACGCCCCACCACACGTAAATCCTGCGACACAAGCGGAAACCATCGCCGCGTTCCTGGAACCCCTTGGCTTGCCAGCCCTATCCACCAGGGCCACAGAGGCACTAGAGGCACCCATCGATACGGAGGAACTCACGCTAATCCTTAAGACACTGAAACCATTGAAGAGCCCGGGACCAGACGGCTTTACAACACTCTACTATAAAACGTTTCAGGCGGTACTCATCCCACATCTATGCGCAACGTTTAACTCTCTGCTACAAGGACAGCGTCTTCCCCCAGACATGCTTACAGCCGATGTGTGCCTCCTACCCAAACCAGGAAAAGAACATCTAGACCCAGGACACTACCGCCCGATATCGCTCCTAAATGCTGACCTGAAAATCCTCACGAAAGCGCTAGCCAACCGCCTCAACAGATACCTACCCCACATGATTCACCCCGATCAAGTCGGTTTCATCCCCAAACGACAAGCAGCAGATAACACGAGGAGAGCCTACAACACAATCTGGTATGTTCAACAGCGCACCATACCCTCAGTAATGCTATCCCTGGACGCAGAGAAGGCATTTGACTGCCTTCTCTGGCCCTATCTCTTCAGCGTCCTTAAGCATCAAGAATTCCCGTAAGGATTCATCAATATCCTCACCGCAATCTACGACCACCCTACAGGCCGTCTCTTGATCCCGAACACCGAAACGCAGACATTCACCATCGCGAACGGGACTAGACAGGGCTGCCCCCTGTCCCCACTGCTTTTCGCAATCTCACTAGAACCTCTCTTACAGGCCATCCGTACCCACCCCGAAATCCAGGGCATCCGAATCCGGAAGGAGACATACGCTGTAGCGGCATACGCGGACGATGTCCTCTTAACACTAGCAGACCCCATACATTCTCTTCAAGCAACAATTGACCTTATCGCCCAATACTCCACCTTCTCAGGATACAAAATTAATCTCACAAAATCCACCCTCATGCCGATGGCCATGAAACAAACCCAAATCACCCTCCTGAGACAATTATTCCCCTTCCGCATCACGACCACCTCCCTCACATACCTAGGCATCAAACTAACCACCAAATTAGAGGAATCATATGAACTAAACTACAAACCGCTACTAACAACAGCACAACAAGACTTACTAAGATGGGATAAACTAGGGGTGTCGTGGTTGGGTAGAGTCACCACCATTAAAATGAACCTGCTACCAAGGTTCCTCTACCTATTCCAGACACTGCCAATCCCACTACAAAAAATGGACTTCAAACACCTACAAGCATCTATCGACAGGTTTGTCTGGAAGTCCCGGAAGCCCCGAGTCCGTAGAGCAACGATGTACGTCCCCAGACTCTCAGGAGGACTGGGGCTCCCAAACTTTCTCCACTACTACAACGCAGCACAACTGGCCCATGTCCAACAATGGCACGCACCACCGGGCACCAAAAGATGGGTCGACATGGAACACGACACCATGGGATGGGACCTCCCAACTTCCTACATGTGGGTCCCGCCGAAATACAGGCCACTACCACCATCAACCACCCCAGCAATCACACACACCATAGCTCTCTGGGACAAGCTAAACCACAAGTTCGACCTGTCCTCTTTCCTCTCCCCGGTAACACCGATATACCGTAACAAAATCTTCCCACCAGGTATGACGGCAAAACATTTCAAGGCTTTCGACCAGAGAGACATCTCCCGACTCCTCCACCTGTACCAACAAGGGGAAACCTTCAAATACTCTGAACTTCCAAACGCAGACGACTTAACCTCGGCGGACTTTTTTCGATACATTCAATTGAGAGACCTAGCACAACAGCCAGTAGTCAAACAGGCAGGACTGGCACCCCCAACACCATTCGAAAAACAATGTTTTGATGCACCACTTCGGAGAGGACAAATCTCAGACATCTATACCACGCTAACAACGCACACTTCCCAACTCAACCTAACTTACATCACAGCATGGGAAAGGGACATCGAACCACCGGATGAACCGAGCGACTGGACCGAGATATGGGCAGCCACAAACTCCCTTACCACCTGCGTCACACATAAAGAACAGGCCTATAAAACCATCTTCCGCTGGTACCTGACACCGCAAAAACTACACCACATGGGACAGAAACCCACCGACGAATGTTGGAAACTATGCGGAGAGAAGGGCACCTACCTCCACTGTTGGTGGACATGCCCCAAACTAAAAAAGATCTGGACGGAAATACAGGGCCTCATAGAACAGGTGATAGGGAAACCCATCCAATTACAGCCATGGACAATGCTACTAAACAAACCACTGGACACCCTCACCAGACAGGAAAACAAGTTGATGGCCCGCATAACCCTAGCCACACGCAGGGCAATCGCAGAACTATGGGCAGACCAGCGGACACCCGAACTGGGGACAGTCATCCGTAAAATCAGAGAAACGAGAGACTTAGATGAACTTACCGCGCAAATCCACGACTCCTACAAGGCCTTCCACCGGACATGGGACCTCTGGGACATGAACTACTAAGCCGCGGGTACGACTACTGCATAACAACACCCACAAGAACCATTAGCTCCTCCCAAGAAGCCCACTCAGACTCACCCTTCCAGCAATCCCAGCAAAAAGCCGAACCGCAGCCCAGAGAGCCACCCACAACCGAACACCATCGAAACAGGACCGGGAGGAGACCCGGCACACGACGCCATGTAATAGACAGACAGGCCCGACCCCAACGGCCACTGCTCATACGAACCCCACGACCTAACCCTGCCGCCCCCCCAAGCCCACCAATCCCAACTCCCACCGACAGAGACTGACAATAACCAGTCCAGAGAGCCCTGTCGGCCCTCAGTGGACCAGGGGCACGGTCGGTGTGGACGCGCAGACACGGGGCGGGACCCACCAACCACGCACCACACTCTCAGGCCACTAATAGAGAGAAAGAGGAACGAGCGAGGGCACTGAGAGGAGGGAACACCACCACACCCGCACCAGCACAACCATGAGACAACACCTACACATTACACCTCGCGACAACACGAACCCCGCACCCTGGGCCAAAACGGTCAACCCCAACCAGAAAGAAGACACCCAGATCACCAACAGATCAGTGCAAGAGTGGGGACAGAACAGGAACCAGACCCACAGGGGGCACAGTCCCCAGACCCGCACAACACACCAAACACCATCCACCTTACCCCACAACCCTCGACCTATTACCCCTAGACGAACCCACCTAGCTCCAAACAGAAAACATGCGAGACCTTTAATCCACTGATGCAACAAAACTAACAATGGAATACCGTAGTCCCTAGAACCAAACACAGAACACTAGACAAGGCTACCTAACCAAAGGAGTCACCCGACAATATGCTTACAGGCACTCCCGAGAACCAGGGGTACCTCACATAACCAAAGCCTTGAGGACGGGCCCTACCGGAACCAACAAGACCTGACCGCACACAGACCCTAGAACCAAGCACACAAACAAGCAGTAGGGTACGGATCAGCGCAGGTAGCAGCCTACCCACGACCAAACCCGACCTCGGCTCCGAGTAGACGAGCCCGACCTGAGACGCAGGGATTACAAATTGTGATTGCATTATGTTTCCCCTACCCACCCCTTCCCCTTCTTTTTCTTCTGTACCCCCTACCCACATATTACTAAAAACGAAAAATAAAGAATTTATAAAAAAAAAAAAGGTGATCCAAATTGCAGCTGAAGCAATGATAAAGTGATATGAAGGAGACAGAGCAACATAAAATTATAAAAAAACTAAAAAAATCTAAGCGCTCTGAAGTGTTGTGAAGAGATTGAGGAGAAGAAAGGAGTGAACAGTGAATTAAACTTACTAGATTAAAACTACATATTATATTGAAGCAGTATAAGACATCAAGAACAAGAAAAGGAGAATAAAGAGGAAAGAGAAAGAAGGGAAAGGAAGAGAAAAGAAAGGCAAATATATTTTTCCCCCTTTTTAGCACCTCAACACTGTATCAACTTATAAAATTTAACATAGTTTTTCTGCACTACCTACACGGCCACCAGATGGCGCCGCCGAAGGCACAGAAACAACACGAGTTCTTTAAAACAAATAAGAAAGACAGAGGAAGAACAGAGCGGGGTGCTGGAGGCAGTGCGAGATCTCCCTCCTATCACTCTGAAGCAGGCTCTGATACAGATTCTACACAAATCTTAGGAGAAAATGCAGAAGATCTCTCCCTGTCGGAAAAAAGATTGGCAGACATGCTCTCCACCCTGAGAACATCATTACAGCTAGATTTTAGAAAAATATCGGAAGAAATACGCAAGGAAGTCCATGAGTTGGGTACAAGGACATCGGCCCTGGAAGAAAAAATGGATGAGCTCTGCGAGAACAACAACAAAATGAGGGAAAAACTTAACAAAATGGACGAAGACTATTAAAAACTCCAGGGGAAAATGGCGGATATAGAGGATAGGTCTAGACGCAATAATATCCGTGTTAGGGGTGTGCCCGAAACAGTCCAGGGGGCAGATAAACCACCTTATTTAGTCGAGCTGTTCAAGGCAATAGCTCCCACTCTCACTACAGAAGACTTGCGGTTTGATAGATCACATAGGGTGCCAAAGCCTAAAATTTTAACTACTGAGGTTCCCAGAGATATTGTGGTGAGGCTACATTACTTCAGTACAAAAGAGATGATCTTATCCACACAAAGAAGGGCTACAACAATACCGTCAGCATACGCACATATTTCACTGTTTGCGGACTTATCTGCTATGACTATAGCAAGAAGAAGAGATTTTCAAAGAGTTACTAAATATTTAAGAGATAACAACGTGAATTATAGATGGGGATTCCCAACTAAATTGCTGATTTGGAGAAACGGATCGATGACGAAGATAGAAGACCCTGAAGAAGGATTACAAATACTACATAAATGGGGTCTAATAGGAACTCCTTCAGAAAAGGTGGACAGTTCATAAGTGAGAGAAATGCTACCAGAATGGACGGTAGTATGTAAGGGAAAATAGCTGGTCATATAATGCAAAGAATAGAAGTGTAGACAGCTTATTAATTTATGGATGAACTGAAAAATATATAAAGGATTGAACTTAAATTGAGGCAAAACATTCTAAAGCTGGTGTCCGGTCTTGATGAAAAATTGTATACAATGTAAAATGGTGGCAAGGGAAGGCATTAGATGGTCGGATGATAAAAAGGAGGACAGGAGTTAGAGAGACTCCATTGTATTATACTTAATGATTTACTCTTTCAAAGCTGGGGCGGGAGAGAGGGGGGGAGGGAGGGGTGTTGGAGAGGAGGGGATATGTGTATTTGTGTGTATGTATATGTATATATATATGTGTATATGTGTGTGTATATATATATATATATATATATATATATATATGTGTGTGTGTGAGTATATATTATTTTTTTGTTTTTTTGTGTGTTTTTCCTCTCTTGGTCTTCATCTTCTTCCTCCTTCCCTCTACCTCCCCTGATTCCTCTGATTGTTCAGATTCCTCTGATTCCATCCCAAGGGGAGGAGGAGAGGAGGGGAAGGGAATTTAAAGGAAATAAAATTATAATTTTATTTATAACTATGCTACAGTTTTAAAAAACCAGGCAGTGGTATATAAATATATAAGCAGGATATGGCTTGTCTCACGCATTTTCATTTTCAATCACCCCCTCAATTTGGTGGTAATACCCTAAGGGGGTTAATTAACCACCAATGTTTTATGTTGCAGGGCAGACCTGCAAGATTAAGATGATTTGTCTAACTCTTTTTTTTTTTTTTTTTTTTAAATATATAGATTTTCGTTGTTGTTTTGTTTTAGGTACCTATGAGCATATTAGACTTTTCTATATCAGTAATTTCTTAATTATGTATGCAAACAAGATTAAAACTAAACTACAGGATTTCTCATGGCTAAACAGAGTAAATATAAAGATTATAGAGCACTATAGAGTTAGGACTGAGGTCAAATAGTGTTATAATATGGCTCACTACTTTGATATCCTAACATTCAATGTGAATGGCCTTAATACGCCCCATAAAAGGAGATTGTTGTTCCAGCAACTGCATAAATCACAGGCGGTGGTTGCGTGTTTGCAGGAAACACACTTTAGTGCTAAGAGACCCCCAGTTCTTACCTCGCCTAGATATCCGCTTAGTTATCATGCACATGCCCAAAATAAAACAAAGGGAGTGAGTACGCTGTTTCATGCAGACTGGCTATTTAAATGTGATAGAGAATATAAAGATAAGGAAGGCAGATTACTTATTTTGGTGGGTTCCTTAGGTGAGGAAAAAGTAACAATAGCAAACATATATACACCAAATAGTAATCAAATAAGCTTTTTACAGAAAGCGATAAAATGCATTGAGAAATATAAACAAGGGAAATTATATATGTGCGGTGACTATAACTGCACGTTGGATCCAGAGTTTGATGTTTCAGGAGATGAGACACCAACCACGAGAAAGGCTGCTTTAAGTGCCAGATTAGCAAAATTAATGATAACTATATGATACTTGGAGGGCTAAATACCCTTAACTTAGAGATTATACTTTTTATTCAGCGGTACATTTAAATTACTCAAGGATAGATATGTGTTTGACAGATGCATCTACACTCCAATCTCTAGTAAAGGTAACTATAGATCCAACAACATGGTCAGACCATGGCCCAGTATGTTCCACATTTGACACTGCATAACAGGCAAGAGGCAAGGGTTCATGTCATTTAAACGAAGCCTTATTAGATAATAAAATGGGAGAAATAGATTAGGAATACAATTAATCAGTTTTTCAAAGAAAACACTAATCATGATACATATATAGCAGTTACATGGTTACCTCATAAGGCCACAGTGAGGGGAATACTTATAAAACAAGGCGCAAGGGCAAAACGAAAATTTGGAGAGGAAAAGAAAAAACTCCTCAAATCTATAGGAGAAATAGAGAAACAATATAAATAAACTCTAAATAATTGTCTACAAAATAAACTTTTTAAACTAAAAAAACAACTAGAAAATTTAGAATTGAAGGTAACGGAACGTAATTTGAGAAAATCTAAATTTAAATATTATACACAGGGTAATAAAGCGGGCAAATTATTGGCGTCTCAAATTAAACAGAAGTCAACACAATTAAAAATTCCATACTTAGTAAACCCAAAAGGTGCAAAATTTATAGATCCAAATCAAATTGTTAATGAGTTAGCATTATATTATGAATATTTATATAATTTAAGGGAGGATTCAAATACAACCCAACCCACATTAAATATGATTTCCACTTTTTTAAGAGACGTTGAACTACCCTGCGTGACTAGGGAAGAGGCGGAGATCTTGAACAAACCTTTTACAGAGGAGGAGGTCTGGGAAGCTATAAAAACAACTTCAAAACATAAAGCACCAGGCCCAGATGGGTTTTCTAATTATTATTATTTTAAATTTGCAAAGGAATTGATCCCAAATCTAACAATACCTTTTACCAGCATTTTAGATTCAGGTGAGGTACACCCGGAAATGCTGGCAAACCAAAACCAGGAAAGCCACCGACTAGCTGCGTCAATCTAAGACCTATATCTCTACTTAATGTAGACATAAAATTATTTGCAAAAGTAATGGCACTAAGACTGAAACCACTACTGCCCAAATTGATAGGAGCAGAACAAGCAGGCTTTGTGCCAGGTAGACAGGTGGGGGATAATACCTGTAGATTTATAGATGTACTGGAAATAATGAAAAGACAGAAAACTGAGGGATTATTACTGGCACTTGACGCGGAAAAGGCATTTGATCGCCTACATTGGCAATACATTGAGAAGGTGCTAGATAAATTTCAACTCCCAAACAAATTTAAACAAGGTATGCTCTCATTATATACAAACCCAACGGCTAGAGTTATCAATTCAGGTTTTGTGTCTCGCAAATTGCGCCTATCCAATGGAACAAGACAGGGCTGTCCCCTCTCTCCATTGATTTTTGTTATGACTCTTGAACCCCTAGTATGTTGTTGGGGATAAAATCAGCCTGGGCCCTTTGTGGATGATGGATATTTTCCAACTCATTCAGAGCTCTGGAAATTGGAAATGAATAGCATAGACGTGTTCAATAACCAATTCAAATTTTAATTATAGGTCAGTTGCATTTATACCCCATTTTCATGTCGGTGGGGGTCATGAGCATTTAATTACATAATATGTTTTTCACAAGTTATAAACAGCTGTTTCTAGTTATAATCTTTTGTTATATAACGCATTACATATTTGATTAAAACCAGATATTTACAAATACCGATATCTTGGACAATTAACAAGTTATTTCGAAATCAGTACTTTTCCCGTAACTAGGATTTTATATAAATCCTATTTCCAAGAATAGGAGATAAAATGCCAAATGTATTCTTGGTTCTAATTAACCCTTATATGAACAGCTAGGATAGATAGCAAAATGGATATTCGTATCTACATATATAAGATAAATAAACAAGTCCAAATAACGGGGCTAAATCTCACATAGGACCTCAAAAAGTGGCCTTATTTGTGGACGATGTCCTGATAATACTAACAAATCCAGACAAAACAATAATGCCGCTGATGGATTTATTGAAGGAATATGGCACAGTGTCGTATTATAAAAATAATATTATTAAAACCCAAGCCTTGCCTATTAATATGCAAGAGCCAACTATTTGAAAGATGAATACCCATTCGAATGGAGAAATAAATCTATAAAATATCTTGGTATTCATCTTTCAGTTTCGAAACAGGAAATGATAAAAAATAACCATAGCAAATTACTAAGAGAAGTACAAGATACACTAAAACACTGGGACAAGAGCACCAGATCATGGGCGGGACGGATCAATTCTGTTAAAATGTGCATAGTACCACAGATTTTATTTCTTTTTAGATCCATACCAATAATGATCCCCAAATCAATTATAACACATTTTCAGAAAACAATAAATGCTCATATTTGGAAACGCAAACCCCCAAGAATATCACTGAATACAATGAGCTGCAAAATGACAGAGGGTGGAATGGCAGTACCGCATATTCAAAAATATTATATAGCTTCCATACTGGCACAAACAGCAGCACTAATAGATACATCTAGTATACCCCTATGGCATATATTAGAACAATCCATTGTCCCACAACATGAGATATTGGATCTCATTTGGACAACACATCGCGCTCATCTTAGAAACTATAATTTCCTATCCACAACACAAATAGCTCTGAGGTTGTGGAGTTACTGGGCCCCCAAACTTCTGGGGAAAGGTAATCATTTTTACTATGGAACTTTGCAAAGTTTAACTTATTACACAAAAGATTTAAACATAACAACATGGAGAAAGAAAGGATTAACAAAAACCGGCCATCTAATAGCAGGCTCAGCTATACATCAATTCCCAGATATACAAATTAAATATGATCTTCATAACAGGGAACTTTATACATATCTCAGAGTGAAACATATTTTAATGAAACTTCAAGTGAAGGAGGTGGAAAATTCCAGGGTGAATGATTTTGGGAGGCTATGTTTGGGGAGACAACCCCAAGATAAACCTCTATCAATAAGCTACAGAGGAATATTAAATCTAGCAAAACCAGATAAACTGCCTTTTATGTTAAATTGGGAGAAGGAGCCGGGGGGGACAATAGGTCCCCCCCTTATTGTTAATTTTTGGGGCACCCACCACTCAGGGGTGGGGCCCGGGGGGGGGACAATAGGTCCCCCCTTATTGTTAATTTTAGGGCCCCCACACACTGCTCAGGGGTGGGGGCCGGGGGGGGGGGACATTAGGTCCCCCCCTTATTGTTAATTTTAGGGCCCCCACCCACCGCTCAGGGGTGGGGGCCGGGGGGGACAATAGGTCCCCTCTTATTGTTCATTTTAGGGCCCCCACCCACCGCTCAGGGGTGGGGGCCGGGGGGGACAGTAGGTCCCGCCCTTATTGTGATTTTTAGGGCCCCCACCCCTTTTTTTTCTTTTTTTGTTTTTTAACAGTGAGCAGCCACAGGCTGCTCACTGTTTAATAGACATGCCCCTACTCGCGGTATTGCGAGTAGGGGCACAATTTACTAATACTAAGTAATTTTTACTTAGTATTAGTAAATTAATAGGGGGCGGACCAAACATCGCATATGTTCGCCCGCCGTGGCGAACGCGAACAAGCGATGTTCGCCAGGCACTATTCGCCAGCGAACCGTTCGGGACATCACTAGTTACAAACACATTGATACCCCTGCAACCAGAAATATTCCTACTACACATTATGCCAGAGAGAATATTGCCACAAGAAAAAGTGCTAATTATACATATTTTGATGGCTACAAAAAATGCTATTGCTAGAGATGTCCCGAATAGTTCGCTGGCGAATAGTTCTGGCGAACGTAGCTTGTTCGCATTCGCCACGGCGGGCGAACATATGCGATGTTCGGTCCGCCCCCTATTCGTCATCATTGAGTAAACCTTGACCCTGTACCTCACAGTCAGCAGACACATTCCAGCCAAACAGCAGCAGACCCTCCCTCCCAGACCCTCCCACCTCCTGGACAGCATTCATTTTAGATTCATTCAGAAGCTGCATTCTTAGTGAGAGGAGGGACAGTGTACCTGCTGCTGATTTAATAGGGAAATCGATAGCTAGGCTAGTGAATTCAGTGTTCACTACAGTCCTGAAGGACTCATCTGATCTCTGCTGTAAGGACAGCACCCCAAAAAGCCCTTTTTAGGGCTAGAACATTAGACTGCTTTTTTTTTTCTTCTGTGTAATCTAATTGCAGTTCCCTGCCTGCCAGCGTGTGTGTCAGGCTCACAGCGTATACTGTGCCCACTTGCTCAGTGCCACCACTCATATCTGGTGTCACAATAGCTTGCATTTAAAAAAAACAAAAAACTTTTTTGACTGTAATATAATAGCAGTCAGTTTCCTTCACACGTGTGCGTTTCAGGGCCTGCCAGGGCACAGTGTCACACCAGTGCAACTCATATCTGGTGTAACAGTAGTGTACATTTAAAAAGAACAACACTTTTTTGACTGTGAAATAATAGCAGTCAGTTTCCTTCACGCGTGTGCGTTTCAGGGCCTGTCAGGGCACAGTGTCACACCAGTGCAACTCATATCTTGTGTAACAGTAGTGTACAATTAAAAAAAAACTAGAAATTTGACTGTGAAATAATAGCAGTCAGTTTCCTTCACATGTGTGCGTTTCAGGGCTGCCAGGGCACAGTGTCACACCAGTGCAACTCATATCTGGTGTAACAGTAGTGTACATTAAAAAAAAAAATGAAATTTGACTGTGAAATAATAGCAGTCAGTTTCCTTCACACGTGTGCGTTTCAGGGCCTGCCAGGGCACAGTGTCACACCAGTGCAACTCATATCTGGTGTAACAGTAGTGTACATTAAAAAAAAAAAAATGAAATTTGACTGTGAAATAATAGCAGTCAGTTTCCTTCACACGTGTGCGTTTCAGGGCCTGTGAGGGCACAGTGTCACACCAGTGCAACTCATATCTGGTGTAACAATAGTGTACATTTAAAAGAAAAACAACACTTTTTGACTGTGAAATAATAGCAGTCAGTTTCCTTCACGCGTGTTCGTTTCAGGGCCTGCCAAGGCACAGTGTCACACCAGTGCAACTTATATCTGGTGTAACAGTAGTGTACATTTAAAAAAAACTAGAAATTTGACTGTGAAATACTAGCAGTCAGTTTCCTTCGCACGTGTGCGTTTCAGGGCCTGCCAGGGCACAGTGTCACACCAGTGCAACTCATATCTGGTGTAACAGTAGTGTACATTAAAAAAAATTGAAATTTGACTGTGAAATAATAGCAGTCAGTTTCCTTCACACGTGTGCGTTTCAGGGCCTGCCAGGGCACAGTGTCACACCAGTGCAACTCATATCTGGTGTAACAGTAGTGTACATTCAAAGAATTTTTTGACTGTAATAGATTGAATAGCAGTTAGTTGTCTGCAAGCGTGTGTGTCAGGCCTACAGCGTCTACTCTGCCAACTTCTGCCAGTGCACAGTGCCACTCATATCTGTTGTCACAGTAGCTTGCACACATAGTACCACTAATCGAAAAAAAAAAAATGACAGGCAGAGGCAGGCCACCCCGCAGGGGCCGTCGTGGTCGTGGTGCTGTGATTCCCTTTGGCCCTAGAATAATGTAAAGTGTTCAGAGTCCACGTACCCTGAACTCGAAAAGTTCTGAGGACATAGTTGACTGGCTAAAACAGGACACCCAATCTTCTACAGCTTCCGCTCGGAACCTTGACGCACCATCCTCCTCCAGCTTAGCTTCGGGCACCTCTCAAGTTACCACTTGCTCGCCTGCCGCCACCACCAACACTAGCACCACAGCCGCTTCACTTGATCTGTCAGAGGAGTTATTTACACATCAATTGGAAGAAATGAGTGATGCGCAACCATTATTGACAGAGGATGTAGATAACAGGGATATGTCTCAGTCAGGCAGCATTACACACATGGACGTACGGTGTGATGATGTTGTACCCGCTGCTGCTTCCTTTGCTGAGTTGTCAGATACAAGTGAAGCGGTTGATGATGATGATGCATCCGTGGGTGTCACGTGGGTGCCCGCTAGAAGAGAAGAAGAACAGGGGGAAAGTTCAGATGGGGAGACAGAGAGCATGCATCGGCACCCGGGGTCAGCCAGACAGCACGCCAATCAACGCATGCTGTTGCCACCACCAGAATGCCGTTATTGCAGAGCTCAGCAGTGTGGCATTTTTTGTGTGTGTCTGCCTCTGACAACAGCGATGCCATTTGCAACCTGTGCCAAAAGAAACGGAGTCGTGGGAAGTCCAACACCTACCTAGGTACAACTGCTTTGCGAAGGCACATGATCGCACATCACAAACACCTATGGGATCAACACATGAGTACAAGCAGCACACAAACTCAAAGCCGCCATCCTCCTCCTGGTCCAGCATCTTCAGCCACGTCAACCACTGCTGTCCTCCTTGCCCCCTCTCAACCATCCGCCACTCCGTCTCTCGCCTTGAGCAGTTCCTGCTCATCTGCCCACAGTCTGGTGTCTGTCAAGGACATGTTTGAGCATAAGAAGCCAATGTCACAAAGTCACCCCCTTGCCCGGCATCTGACAGTTGGCTTGTCTGAACTCTTAGCCCGCCAGCTTTTACCATACAAGCTGGTGGAGTCTGAGGCGTTCCAAAAATTTTTAGCTATTGGGACACCGCAGTGGAAGGTACCCGGTTGAAATTTATTTGCACAAAAGGCAATCCCCAATCTGTACTCGATTGTGCAAAAGGAAGTAATGGCATGTCTGGCACACAGTGTTGGGGCAAGGGTCCATCTGACCACTGATACCTGGTCTGCAAAGCATGGTCAGGGCAGGTATATCACCTACACTGCGCATTGGGTAAACCTGCTGACGGCTGCCAAGCATGGACTGCGTGGCTCTGCAGAGGAGTTGGTGACACCGCCACAACTTGCAGGCAGGCCTGCTGCCACCTTCTCTACTCCTCCTACTCCATCCTCTTCCATAACCTCCTCGGCTGAGTCCTCTTCTGCTGCTGCGTCTTGCTCCACATCAACAGCACCCCCCCAGCTTCCCAGATACTATTCCACATCCCGGATACGGCAGTGTCACGCCATCTTGGGTTTGACTTGCCTGAAAGCAGAGAGTCACACCGGACCAGCACTCCTGTCCGCCCTGAACGCACAGGTGGATCAGTGGCTGACTCCGCACCAACTGGATATCGGCAAAGTGGTTTGTGACAACGGAACAAATTTGTTGGCGGCATTGAATTTGGGCAAGTTGACACATGTGCCGTGCATGGCACATGTGTGTAATCTGATCGTACAACGCTTTGTGCATAAGTACCCATGCTTACAGGAAGTCCTGAAGCAGGCCAGGAAGGTGTGTGGCCCTTTCAGGCATTCCTACGTGCCCATTTTGCACTTTACAGATATCCAGCGGCGAAACAACATGCCACTAAGGCGCTTGATTTGCGACAGCCCGACACGTTGGAATTCAACACTGCTAATGTTCGACCGCCTGCTCCAACAAGAAAAAGCCGTTAACGACTATTTGTATGAACGGGGTGCTAGGACAGTCTCTGCGGAGCTGGGAATTTTTTTGCCACGTTACTGGACGCTCATGCACAATGCCTGTAGGCTCATGCGTCCTTTTGAGGAGGTGACAAACCTAGTCAGTCGCACCGAAGGCACCATCAGCGACATCATACCATTTGTTTTCTTCCTGGAGCGTGCCCTGCGAAGAGTGCTGGATCAGGCCGTAGATGAGCATGAAGAGGAAGAGTTGTGGTCACCATCACCACCAGAAACAGCCATATCAGCATCGCTTGCTGGATCTGCGGCAACGCTGGAAGAGGATTGTGAGGAGGAGGAGTCAGAGGAGGAATGTGGCTTTGAGGAGGAGGAGAAAGACCAACCACAACAGGCATCCCAGGGTGCTCGTTGTCACCTATCTGGTACCCGTGGTGTTGTACATGGCTGGGGGGAAGAACATAGCTTTATAGAGATCACTGAGGATGAGGAACAGGACATGAGTAGCTCGGCATCCAACCTTGTGCACATGGGGTCTTTCATGCTGTCGTGCCTGTTGAGGGACCCTCGTATAAAAATGCTGAAGGAGAATGACATGTACTGGGTGTCCACGCTACTAGACCCCCGGTATAAGCAGAAAGTGCCTGAAATGTTACCGAATTACGGCAAGTCGGAAAGGATGCAGCAGTTCTAAAATCAATTAAAAAGTATGCTTTACACAGCGTATAAGGGTGATGTCACAGCACAACGGGAATCTAACAGGGGAAGAGGTGAAAGTAATCCTCCTCCTCCCACGACCACGCCGGCAAGGACAGGACGCTTTACAGACGTGTTGTTGATGGAGGACATGCGGAGCTTTTTAAGTCCTATGCATCGCCACAGCCCTTCGGGGTCCACCCTCAGAGAATGACTCGACCGACAGGTAGCAGACTACCTCGCCTTAACTGCAGATATCGACACTCTGAGGAGCGATGAACCCCTTGACTACTGGGTGTGCAGGCTTGACCTGTGGCCTGAGCTATCCCAATTTGCGATAGAACTTCTGGCCTGCCCAGCTTCAAGTGTCCTGTCAGAAAGGACCAGTGCAGCAGGAGGTATTGTCACTGAGAAGAGAAGTCGCCTAGATTAAAAAAGTCTAGATTACCTCACCTTTATTAAGATGAATGAGGGATGGATCCCGAAGGGACTGACAGTGGGCAATACATTCGAATTAAAAAAGCCTGATGAGGGGGACGTAACAGGGATTAAACTGATAAGAATAGTACTACTTAACACACCACTCCTATCTGGTGGCACATTAGATTGCACGCGCAGTGCCCCAAATTTGAAGTAGGAGGACCGACCAAGCATCTTTTTCCATCTCCCGGTTCCTAAAATCGATGCCATATACACGTCCCCTGATAGGGGACGTAACAGGGATTAAACTGATAAGAATAGCTTATTATAATAGAATCATGCTTACTAATGCAAGGAGCCTATATAACAAAATGGGGGAACTAGAGGCAATAGCATACACTAAACAATACGATATAATAGGCATAACAGAAACATGGTGGGATGAGACACATGACTGGGAAGTTAACTTAAATGGGTACACATTATTTAGGAGGGATAGGAAAAACAAGAAGGGTGGTGGGGTATGTTTGTATGTCAGCCATGAGTTCAAGTCAAATCTTAGGCATGTGGAGTGTGACGAGGAAAATGTGGAAGCTTTGTGGGTAGATATCTGCTTGGGGCAAACAAAGGGAGATACGTTATTGGTTGGGATATGTTATAAACCACCATATGTAAATATTAATGAGGAAGAACTGCTGTTAGAGCAAATTGGTGAAGCTGCACATTAATTATTGGAGATTTTAATTACCCGGACATAAGCTAGGGGAATCCGTTTTTTAAATGTGTTAAATGACACCTTTATGTCACAACTGGTACAAGGACCAACTAGAAAGGATGCTTGTCTGGATCTCGTTATAACAAACAATGTTAATCTTTTAACCAACATTCAAGTAGGGGAGCATTTGGGAAATAGTGATCACAATATGGTAACTTTTGAAATAAACTCAAAAAAGCAAAAGCATGTGGGGTATATTAAAACGTATCATTTTTAAAAAGCCAATTTTAATAAGAGTAGGGCAGCTCTACAACATATCAACTGGCATAAACGCCTTAGTGATAAAAACACTGAGGAAAAATGTAAACTATTCAAACAAATATTAGAAAGGTACATTTCACAGTATGTACCATTGGGTAATAAATATAAAAGAAACAAATTAAAACCAATGTGGCTTAGTAGAGAAGTAAAACAAGAGATTAAAAATAAGAAAAGGGCTTTTAAAGCATTTAAATCGGACCAATCAGATGCATCCTATATAAGATATAAGGAAGCCAATAATACTTGCAAAAAGGCAATTAAAGTGGCTAAACTAGAAAATGAATGCAAAACCAACCCCAAACATTTTTTCAAGTACATTAATTCTAAAAAAACAAAAAATGAAAGTGTAGGTACACTGAAAACAGAGATGGGTCTGTTAGTCAATGAAGACCAGGGAAAGGCAGAAATTTTAAATAACTATTTTTCTTCGGTATATATTAATGAGGATCCTATGGCAAGAGATATGCATATGATTGCTGCAACAAAATTGCAGATAACTTGTGATTGGATAACTCGAGACAAGGTGCTACAGCTATTAAAGAAAATTAATGTAAATAAAGCTCCGGGGCCTGACGGTATCCACCCACGAGTACTTAAGGAGCTAAGTGGGGAAATAAGTGAATCTCTGTATTTAATTTTTCAAGATTCTTTTGTTTCAGGTATTGTACCGGAGGATTGGAGGAAGGCAGATGTTGTTCCTATATTTAAAAAGGGTTCAAAATCCTTGCCTGGAAATTATAGACCTGTGAGCTTAACTTCTGTGACTGGGAAATTATTTGAACGGCTATTAAGGGATAATATTCAGGAATTCATTGGGAAGAACTGTGTTATTAGCAATAATCAGCATGGTTTTATGAAACATAGGTCATGTCAAACTAACCTAATTGCATTCTACGAAGAAGTAAGTAGAAATATAGATCAGGGTGTTGCAGTGGATGTGATCTACTTGGATTTTGCCAAGACATTTGATACGGTTCCTCACAATAGGTTAGTCTTCAAACTAAAAGAAATTGGTCTAGATGAATATTCTTGTTCTTGGGTAGAACATTGGCTTAAGGATAGAGTACAGTGAGTTGTCATAAATGGTAAATTTTCAAGCTGGACAAAAGTGGTAAGTGGTGTCCCTCAGGGTTCTGTTTTGGAACCGCTTCTATTTAACATATTTATAAATTATCTTGAAATGGGCATTGAAAGCCATGTATCAGTGTTTGCAGATGACCCAAAACTTTGTAAAGTAATAAAATGTGAGCAGGATATTGCCTTGCTGCAGAGGGATTTGGATAGATTGGGGGACTGGGCACTAAAATGGCAGATGAAATTTAACGTAGAAAAATGCAAAGTTATGCACTTCGGGGTTAAGAATGAACAAGCAATTTACACCCTAAATGGTAGTGAACTAGGGATAACCACACACGAGAAGGATTTGGGAATTGTTATAGACAACAAATTAGGTAGCAATATGCAATGTCAATCTGCCGTTGCTAAGGCCAGTAAGGTTTTGTCATGTATAAATAGGGGCATAAATTCTCGAGATGAAAATATAATTTTGCCTCTTTATAAATCGCTGGTAAGACCACACCTTGAATATGCTGTGCAATTTTGGGCACCTGTTCTAAAGAAGGATATCATGGCACTAGAAAACGTGCAGAGACGAGCTACAAAATTGATAAAAGGAATGGAGCATTTTAGTTATGAAGAAAGGTTAAAAAATGTAAATCTCTTCAGTTTGGAAAAACGGCGCCTTAGAGGGGATATGATAACATTATACAAATATATTCGGGGCCAGTACAAACCATTATCTGTAAATCTATTCATGAACAGGGCTATACATAGGACACAAGGTCACACATTTAGGCTTGAAGAAATGAGATTTCATCTAAGGCAAAGAAAAGGTTTTTTTACAGTAAGAGCAATAAGGATATGGAATTCATTGCCGGAAGAGGTGGTTTTGTCAGAGTCTATACAGATGTTTAAATTGCAATTGGATAAATACTTGCAAAAACATAACATACAGGGATACAATTTCTAATTAGTGGGCTAATAGCTGCGTGATCCAAGGAGACATCTGACTGCTATTTTGGGGTCAAGAAGGATTTTTTTCCTAGTTTTTTGCAAAATTGGAAGAGCTTCAGACTGGGTTTTTTGCCTTCTTTTGGATCAACAGCAAAAGCATATGTAAAGAAGGCTGAACTTGATGGACGCAAGTCTCTTTTCAGCTATGTAACTATGTAACTATGTAATAGTACTACTTAATACACCACTCCTATCTGGTGGCACATTAGATTACACGCGCAGTGCCCCAAATTTGAAGTAGGAGGACCAACCAAGCATCTTTTTCCATCTCCCAGTTCCTAAAATCGATGCCATATACACGTCCCCTGATAGGGGACGTAACAGGGATTAAACTGATAAGAATAGTACTACTTAACACACCACTCCTATCTGGTGGCACATTAGATTGCACGCACAGTGCCCCAAATTTGAAGTAGGAGGACCGACCAAGCATCTTTTTCAATCTCCCGGTTCCTAAAATCGATGCCATATACACGTCTCCTTATAGGGGACGTAACAGGGATTAAACTGATAGGAATAGTACTACTTAACACACCTTATAATAACGCAGAGAGAGGCAACGCAGAGAGAGGAGTCTGAAGAAGAGGAGTCAGAGGAGGAAGGTGGCTTTGAGGAGGTGGAAGACCAAACACAGCAGGCGTCCCAGGGGCCTTGTTGTCACCTTTCGGGGACCCTTGGTGTTGTACGTGCTGGGTGGAGGAAGAGATCTTCAATGACATCAGTGAGGACAAGGAACGGGACATGGCTAGCTTGGTATCCAACCTTGTGCAAATGGGGAGTTTGCGGTTGTGCAAATGGACTGTTTGTGGTTGTTTGCGGTGCGTTAAACGGGGAGTTTGGTCTGTCACATACCTGATGTTTTAAAGCACGTTATTCCAAACAATTTAGGAATGTTAGGTGATTTATGCCCTTTATGTATTAAAACCAGACTCTGCATCAACTATGTAATTTTCCATGGGAGTTTTGCCATGGATCCCCCTCCGGCATGCCACAGTCCAGGTGTTAGTCCCCTTGAAACAACTTTTCCATCACTATTGTGGCCAGAAAGAGTCCCTGTGGGTTTTAAAATTCGCCTGGCTATTGAAGTCTATGGCGGTTCACCCAGTTCGCCCGTTCGCGAACATTTGCGGAAATTCGCGTTCGCCGTTCTCGAACGGAAAAGTTTATGTTCGCGACATCTCTAGCTATAGCCAATTTATGGAAAACAAAACAGGTGCCATCAATAAGATCAAAGATCTCTACTACCAAAATCTATGAGGAGATGGCATATAGGCTAAAAGGCAAACAAGATATTTATGATAAAATTTGGGTGAGGTGGAAATGAAATGAGAGGAAATCAAAAGAAAATAAGAAAGAAAGAAATAAGCAAAATAGCTTAATTAATACAAATGGCTAATAAAATGTAGGTGGTACGAAACAAACAAAGGAAGAGGGAAGGGAAGGGAGACGAGGGAAAGAGAATAGAAAAAAAAAGCGTTTGAGATTCAAGCAGCAGGAACAGATTGATATAGACGTTTGATATGAAATTCTATAAATTAAATACAATTTTAAATGCAGACTCATAAAAGAAAGAATTACTATAATTAAATGTACATTTTTATTTTAATTTTATTTATATATATATATATATATATATTTTTTCTTTTACTTTATAGAGAAGGAGGGATAAAAATGCAATTCAATACAAGAATCAGGATATGTATAAAGGATTTTAAAAAAAAAAAGAGAAATACCTAGTGTGAAAAAGAATTCAGTGATGTAAAGATATAAAAAAGTGTTACTGAAGCCGAAAATAAGACAGAAGAGATTGTAAGATGTATAAAAGTAAAAGATGGTAATAGAATATCTTGCATTGTGAATGGTATTTTTTTCTTTCCGCATATTTTTTATTTATTTATTTTATTTATTTACTTCTTTATATTTTATTTTATTTTTTTGTCTGTTGTGTTTTTTCTGTAATTTGAAAAAG